>NC_065531.1:44239302-44849730 GCF_020184175.1 Aphis gossypii
TATTATTTGCTGCCCAATAAAAAATTTATTTATAAATGAGCAAATCTTAATCGTAAACAGTTTAAGTACGTAAATATTATCATAAGATAATTGGTGAACCAGTCGCTACCTACTCGCAATTTTAACACCCACATCAGAGGCGGTATAATTATTAACTGTGAACATTATTTTTAAACTAAAAATCTGTAATCAGCCTGTATCTTACCTATATCGTTTAATATATATTTCAAATTATGAAAATTACTGATAATTTTATTCGTTTATGTTTGTCAAAAGATAAATTAAATTGAAATAATTTTTATTTTTTGAGCCCCTTGCTCCTTTATGTACAGCTCCCTGGGCAGTCGCTGGCCCTATATATACTTGTCTAATATGAGCATGTTTTAATTCGAGTTATTTTCTTATATTATACTATACTTATACTAGTTGTGTTAACAATCAAAATCATATTTAGGCGATTTGGGACCAGTTTATGGATTTCAATGGCGACATTATGGCGGGGAGTATGTGGACGCGCATACAGATTACTCAGGAAAAGGTATTGATCAGCTTCAAAATGTTATTGATACAATTAAAACCAATCCTGGCGATAGACGAATGCTTATGATCGCTTGGAATCCATGTGATGTACCTAAAATGGCCTTACCGCCGTGTCATTGTCTGGTACAATTTTTTGTTGCTGATGGATATCTGTCGTGTCAAATGTACCAACGATCAGCTGACATGGGTTTAGGAGTACCCTTTAATATTGCCAGTTACTCGTTACTTACATACATGATAGCCCATGTCACTGGATTAAAAGTAAGTAACTAGTTATACTCAATAAAAATTATTTGAGTATTTTAGTTCACGTGAGTAAAAAAAAAAAGTAGTTTTAATTTAATTAAATGTATAAGTAATTGTTTTTAGTTACTTACTATAGTTAGAGATTTCTGTATTAATTTAATGTTATCATGATTATTATATCATAATATCATATTATTATAAATTATATCATTTATTTCAGTGAATGTCAATTATTTTTCAAATTTTTTTATTATAGCCTGGTGAATTCATTCATACATTGGGTGATAGTCATATTTATCTGAATCATATTGATGCACTCAAAATGCAACTTCAAAGAAAACCCAGAAAGTTTCCTTTACTAACTATCAATAGAGAAGTCAAAAGTATTGATGATTTCAAATTTAGTGACTTTACGCTTAGTGGTTATAATCCATACCCAAAAATATCCATGGATATGGCCGTATGAAAAGGATATAGCAAATGCATCTATGAAATCCACATATATTTTAATAAAATATTTTATAATGTTAATTAATTTAAGTCGTATACATGCATACATAATATCTGTTCACATAACAGTTGAAGAATGTATACTTGGTATTGTAAATCAATTGTTTGTATGAGACATCCACAGTTTTTAAATAAGTTTAAAAAATGTAAGGCAAAGTTTTGAGCATTACTAATAAGTTATGGTGTCAATATGTTTAAGTTATAAAATATGGAAACTAATAAAAATATATGTTTAAGAGACTTTTTAATATGAGGTTCATATATTATACACAAATACCTATCATGTGTACAACATAATATATAATTGTTTATGCATAAAAAAAAAAAAAAAAATTCTGAAAATATGTGAAACATTTCAATTTTTTTGAAAAATGTCTTATTATATTTAATAAAACTAGTTTTACTTACAGAACTAGTTAGTTATGTAACAAAAAATATATATTGTCATGATAAAACAATAAAATATAAACTGTACAATTTATATAACAGACACCTGATCATGACATAATGCAACTTGGATTTTGCAAAATAATTTCATTTATGACAAAAAAAAATATATATCAAATAGATTTCTTACTTACTAATTTTATATTGAAATCGTAATTTTATTTCAACCTTTAAATTACTACTGTGTAATTTTAAGGTTTAATTAAAACTATGTATTATTAAAATAATGTTTATAACAAAATTTAAAATTATCATATTCAATGTTCAATAATGTAACAAGTTGAGTCTCAAATAACCAAATTTATAATCACAATATATCACTTTCCATATTGGATTGAGTATCAGTGTCCTTAAAAAAAAAAAAAAAAAACAACACCAGTAAATACACAATAAAAATTATAAACAAATATTAATGTGGTCACTTTAAAGTTTAAAGCATTAAAATAATACATTTTTATTTAAACTGTATTGTTTGCTAATATTTAAAATTTTGTACTTACTTGATTTGTCGGTTGGTTTTGTTGTGATGTAGAAAAGGGATTTAAAGCGTTTGGTTGATCTTGCATTGGAGAACCCAAATTAATGCTTTCGACCAATTGTCTCGATAATTCATTTTGAAATGAATCATTGTCTTCTACCTGGACTAAAGTCCAAATGGTATCTATATTAAATTAATAGGCTTCATTAATATTGAAAATCTAAGTATTATTTAACAAAAATCTATTAGGTAAATCAATTTGTAAATGAATAATATAATTTTGAAAACCAACATTCTGGGTTTAACTTTTTAAATATATTAATTTTAGTTTATCAAATAATTAAGTATGAGGGAATGTATTTACAAAATGTCTTAAAGATATTTCAATTAGGAAATTTCAAATTCAGGACACTGTATTTTATGTTTATAATATGATTTAAATTTGTCATAAATAATTATTTTGATCAAATTATTTAATAGATTAAATGATTTGATAAGCAAAAATAATTATATATTTATAATAAGTATATTTACCTCCAAAATATGTTCCTGTTGGCAGCATCATACGCCATTTAGATTGGTATGATCCAGGTTTAGAAGGTGTTATAAAATCAGTGCTCAGTGTCATGGTACACCCAGGTTCAAGTGTTGTTGTTGGCAACGAAGTGTAAACAGAAATAGAGTCTCCTCCATTGAACTGAAGAGTACAACCGGGAGGCCACTTGATGCGACCATTGTTCTTGACTTCCCAGGATTTTGTAAACCTATAGTGAACACAACAGTGAAAATTAGGACGCAAGTTATGACTTATGAGTATAATATTTATGGCGATAATTGTTTTGTGTATAAACTATTGGTTAGCACACATTACCGTAGGTTTGGTGGCAACTGCAGGACATTTTCACTGTTTTCATCCCTAACCAAAGACATGGACGGTATTGCACCTTCATTGTTAACGTCAAAATACGTGCCGACAGCCCTATGCATGTTCCTAACACACAAACACACATTTTAATATATTAATATTATAATAATATTGTCTGCAAGGTTCTTCGTGCAAACTTAGAGAATGATCTCATCATGTCAGTCAAGCCTTTCAAGAATATCAAAGTCATTGGGCTTACTTACTGAGTAGATGGTATGTCCCTCGGGTAAACTAATATTTGTTAAAATAATAATTCTAAGACTAAAAACAGTCAAGTAAATAAAGTATCCTTAATAATAATGTTGTTTTTGTTAAACATTGTCAGTTTTAAAAATTTCATTCACACACAAAATTGTTCTCAAAATTTGTATAGACACCTGTATGTTCACGGGTGTCTATACGTTGACACTATAGACCAGGGATAGCAAACCTTTTTTTTTATCGAAGTGTTAACTAGGTATTTAATTGGATTTTATTTGTGCCAAAATCTTTTTTTTCTATTTCTACAAACAATTTACGATGTATTCATTAAGCACTAAAAGTTTAAACCATACAATAGTATTGTGCATTGATCAGGCTATATGTTGATCATTGGACTTTTGATGATATTTTTTGGATAGTAACTAGTCATTGAAAATGCGTGCGCGCGTCACAAAGGGGCACGCACGTCATTGATACGCGCCATCTCTGGTATAGACGTTGTCCGTCGTTCGTCCATATTTCCACTTACCAGTCGTTCATCTCAAGGAAGAATACTGCCGCGGACTCCGTTAGCTGGTCACCAATCAGCTCTCGCAAACCCTTAACAAGATTTTCCTTGTCCGTCGTGCACAGACAGTTGAATTGGCGCAAGAGGTTTTGGTCCAGCGGGTCGTTGTCCACGTCCATTTTTTGAAGATTTATACTCGGCCGGTAGAAACGAAAATTCACGGGAAGCGTTCGGAAAATTATATTTAGGTCATACGAAAACGTAGAGATAATTTTTTTGAGATTACACCGTGTATCTGTGCCCGCGACGTCTGTCCACTGATATATATCTGATATATTATTTTGTTATTATTATTATTATTATAAATCGCAGAGTTGATTGATAAAGTGATTGTGCGCAGTGATGATACAAACGATATAACTTTTAGGTATACTTACAATTTGTTCGCGTTATTTCGTATAGAATTGTCCGGTAGACATCGCTTGATTCGCTCGCGTCTTCCGTAAATCGTAATAAACTATAATAAATTTTCTTTATTGCCAATTATAGCCTATACCTGACCACCTGAGATATAATATGTTGACCATAGAATAGAATATTATAGATTAGATTGCAATAATTATTAGTAACATGACATGTCTTATTTTCATATTAATACCACGTCATATACCAACTTGGACCTAGATCGTGCAATATTATTATTAAAGTTTAGTCATTGTTTATGTATTGTATAATTTTTATAAGTCCCAATCGCGGTTTAATGTCTTAAGTCGTCAACAATAGCTTTTTGTAGAGAGCCTATATAATATATATATTATATAAATTCTCTAGCTTTTTGCATTTTTGAATTCCGTATATCCACAGATAATTATAATAATTTACAGGCATGATTTTTAAATCCTTACCTAGCCAACCTTTACCTACCTAGTACCTACCTACCTATAATAATTGTAATTTCTTAATTATTATTAAGACTGGTCATTAGATATAGGGGTATTTAACTACATAGCGCCGCGGAAGTATTGTGAAAACACTGAAAACAGTTCCCGCGGTATCGTTTGTTCAAACAGAAGAAAAGGGGGTATTTAACTAAAAAACAGGACAAGCCTGTTTCAATATTTTTTAGATATTATAAAAAGTGGGTAAATTTAATATTATGTTCAATAACTATATTATATGTACGATGTACCAACGACCAATAATTTAATAAATAATAAATATTATGATTTATGAGTAATATACAACTATATAGTTAAATTTATTCTGTGCTTTGTATAATTTATATCTACGCATTTACTAAAGAATAATTTTTAACACCATCGTCCATCTCGACTTATTAACTATATTATTGTATTTAATGAATTTTATTCACATACATTTCACAATTTTTTTTTTTATTTAATATCAAAAGATTACATTAATAGATAATTATGATCAATAATTATAATCAGAATAATACAGATGTTTTTGGAGTACAACTGCCACTGAACTAAATACAGTATGTAGTTCAGTGACAACTACTCGTAATAGGTTAGGTATATCAATGTATTCAAGTATTTCTTGACTTCTTGTAAGCCTATAGGCCTATTATAGGGGTTGAGTGCAAGTATGTGGACCGTTGACGTGTAGTATAATTACAAATTTCTAAAATTTTTCAAAATTTAATTGATTAAGGGACAACGCCACAACGGACCTTATGTCAAATCATAGAGTCAATAGACAATAATTGTCAAGACGTGATGATGCTGAATGATAACGATGAACGGCCGGCAATAAGCCATAGGCGCAGTAGTTCTGTCCACGACTACTTCCCCGCCGATCGCCACGGTTGACGTCAAGTCGCCATTTTTATCTTATCTGGGAGTTCCCACTATGCGTATCATTCCGACAGAATCCGAAAAAGCAAAAAAAAAAAAATTAAACGAAATTATGTTCATAATAAAAAAAACAATAATTATTTATTGTTAATATTAATTTTTTTCTTTTATCTACTCCGACCAATAGGCAACAACTGCATATTTTGTACATTACTTTATTTTATTACTATGTGACCGATGATTTCGCCTTGTATTGATCGATGTTATAATATTATTGTTGTGGTTCCTTTTTGCTGTGTAAATATCTGTGATCAAGACTCGACGCGACAACGGATTACTAACTAGTCATGTCTCGGCTAGCGGATTATTTCGTGGTCGTAGGCTATGACCACGAAAAAGAACGTAAGAAATCCTTTGTGAAATTCATTTAATAATCTAATACGGTATTATATTCTCTTCGTTTTATGATCTTTGATTGTTGATTTTACATAGTTAAGGTATATCGTTGTAACACAATTAGGAGTAAATATCTTTCAGAGAAAATGATGTATTTTGTACAAGCCTATGCATTGTATAGTTTACTACCATCCATTATTCAAGTAGATTTTAATTTCTTATCATGATTTATTTTTTTTAATAGGTAGTGGGACCAGTAAAGGTATGATTATCCAGCGGTTTCCAGAAAAAGACTGGAAAGACACTCCTTTCATTGACGGAATTGAATGGGTATTTATAATTCAGATTTATTATAATACTATTGATTAATGAAAGTATTTATTTAATTTAATGCTTGGTATTTAAAAATATATTAATTTTAATGCTATTATTTTTATAGTTTTGTCAACCACAAGGATGGTCCCTGTCGTCAGAGAGACAAGAGCCTAGATTTTTTGTGTTTGTTCTTACTGATGTAGAGGCTGAAAGACATTATTGTGCTTGTTTGTGTTTTAATGAAACAGTATCAATTACACCTAGTAAACCTGTTGATGAGGTAAGTTAAAATTGATTATATTTTTAAATACTACAGTTTTGTTATTTAATTAATCTTATTAATTGTATTTTTTAAAAATGATTTTATTTTTAACTAATTTAAATTATTTGTTAAATATTATAAATTATTTATGAGATTATTATAAAGGAGTATTATAATAAATTAGTTAAGTTATCTAAAAAAAAAAAAAAAAAAAATAGATAATTATTAAGTAAATAAAAGCTAAACAAATTATATTTTGGTTTTAATTGATTACATAGTTATTAGTTCATATAATATGTTTTTCACATTGTATTTACAATGTAAGAAATGTGATTAAATTTAATGTTATTATGAAAATCAAATTAATTTAATTAATATGTAAAACAATTAACAATAACTTAACAATTATTTGAGAGAATAATAATTTAAACTATTTTAATTGTTTGTGTATTTAGGAAGAAGATGGTGTTGTAGAAAACATAGCACTTTCAAGAAACAATCACACAAATCAAAGACAACATCACAGCATTATGTATGCACCAAAATGTCTAGTTTTGGTTTCAAGATTAGATTATATCGAAACATTCCGAGTAATACAATTTTAAATACCTATTTAATTTGTTTTATTAATATAATAAATGTATGAAATACTTTCAGAATTGTTTAGGTATTATTTATACTGTGTATGTAGAAAATGTAGAAACCCCTATAGAAACATTAGTAGGAAATATGTTGGGTTGTGTTCAAGTTCCTCAACCAGGTGGGCCTCAAGTGCGTTTTAGCATAGGTGCTGGAGATAGACAAGCGTTACAACCTCCTTTATCTCAGACATTACCTGTAACAAAGAATGCAGTATATTTATTATTTCAAGAACTTGGTAATTTAATATTTTATTTTAAACTACTTTCAAACTACATAATTTTATAGTAAAATTAATCTTTTTACCACATATTAAATATGTTTCTATTTAGGAATTCACAATGTTGTTGTATTATTCTGTGCTATTATGACTGAACAAAAAGTTTTGATGACTTCTAGAAGTTACAGTAGACTCACTGAAGGTTGTTCTGCTCTAATATCTCTTATGTATCCATTCAAATACAGCCACGTTTATATACCATTGTTACCAGCGGGTTTAGTTGAAGTATTATCCACACCAACACCATTTTTGATGGGCGTACACGCTTCTCTTAAAACTGATGTTTCTGAACAAGTACACATACTAAATTAATTATAATTTAATTTTAAATTTGTTAATTATGAATTTGAATGATGTTAATATATATAGATGGATGTAATAGTAGCTGATTTGGATGGTGGTAGTATACTGGTACCTGACGGTATAAGTTTACCTTTATTGCCCGAACCACTATTAACTCAAACTCAAGACTGTCTAAGTCTTGTCTTACAACCAGAATTGTGTTGTGCAGATCATGCGTTCCCTCCAACTTCTAATACTGTTCAACCTCCACCCCCTACATTAATTGACAAAGAAGTTAGAGCAGTTTTTATGAGAACATTTGCTCAGTTACTTCAAGGATATCGTTGTTGTTTGACTATAATAAGGATACACCCAAAACCAGTCATCACATTTCATAAAGTAAGGTTTTAAAATAAGTTATATTTATGAGTAAGTATTAAATAAAAAATTAATATATTTCTAGGCTGCATTTTTAGGCGAAAGATGTCTAATAGATGATGAATTCACTACTAGAGTGTTAGACTGTATGTTTTTTAATGGTTTTGTGACGGAAAGAGGTCCAGCTTGGCGTTCTTGTGATCAATGGGATGAGTTATATTGCAATATGAACGAATTACTTAGAACTGAAGCATTAGATGATGGTCGTTTAGTTCTTACTCATATTCAGGTATATTTTATATTTTAATATTTTATCGTAAGTTCATAACAATCAAAATATTAAATATTTATAAATAATTGGTAAGAAAGTATACATAATTTTTAGATTTATAAATAATATTAAATTTTCAAGTATTAAGTCAATATTTGATGTTTTATTTTTAAGGCTTCTAAATTTATCAATTGTTTTTGATACAAGTTGATAATAATATATATATATTTGTATATTTAAAAATAGAATTTTAGCAAGATATGTTGTATATTATATTATTCATTTGACTTGATTATTATTTAAAAAATTTTCAGGAGTTAGCTCAAGCACTATATTTAAATGAAAATCCAAATCCACAACCATATGTTCAAAAAATCTTGAAACCTCCTGAAGGTGCATTTACTAGAATCCATCAACCTCCATTTCCAAAACTTGATGCCAATTGTGTTCAGACAATTATTGATGATGGTTTAATTAAACATAACTTAAACTCAAAGTTAGTATTAAGCAAATTAAAATTTTTATTTTTATTACCAACCAATATTATTACAGACTTTCATCAATAAAACCAACACCACCTCGTATAGTACCTATGGGACCCCCAATAACAAATTCTAATGATCTGAGAACAACTGTCAGTAATTCTGCTAGGCGATTAGAAGTATGTTTTATAATTAATAAAAATATTAATGTACAAAATTAATGTTTACTTTTTAATTTTCAATTTTAGGTATTACGCAACTGTGTAAATTGTATATTTGAAAATAAGATTTCGGATGCGCGTAAAACATTTCCAGCTGTGCTAAGAGCATTGAAATGTAGAGCTGCTAGATTAGCTTTATGCACAGAACTTGCACAACATGTTCAAGGAAATAAAGCTATGCTAGAACATCAACAATTTGATCTAGTTGTACGATTAATGAATTGTGCTTTACAGGTATGCTACTAAAAATTAAAAACTTTGTGTATATCATATAGTGTAAATAAGAAATATTAAATAAAAATTCATCACTTTGCTATAATATTATTTTTGTCAGCTGTAAAAGTTAAAGTTTTGTGTAAAAGTACTTTCTCTATAAGTTAAAATTAATAATAAATAAATATATATATTAATTGTACCTATTCAATTTTTTTTAATGAATTACAAATAATCAATTTAAAAAAAAGGAATTCCTGATAAATGGTAATAATGATGAATGAATTAAACTTATTATATAAAACGTTATCTGGTACTTAATATTAATAATTTATAATTTAATATTAGGATGGCTCAGCTATGGACGAATTCGGTATAGCAGCAGCTCTCTTGCCTTTAGCAACTGCATTTTGTCGTAAACTGTGCACTGGAGTGATACAATTTGCATACACATGTATTCAAGTAATTTTAGTATTTAATAATGTATATATATTTATGCTATTGGCTGTGTTTTAATTTTCAAATATTGATTGTATAATTTAGGATCACCCAGTTTGGAAAAATCAACTATTTTGGGAATCTGCGTATTACTTAGATGTGCAGAGGGATATAAAATCTCTTTATTCTGACAATAATCTCTCAAGTCATAAAAGATCTTCATCAATGAATTTATCTAGTCCACGTGAAAATCATGTAATTTAATAAATGCTTTGTATATTATTTTTCTAAAATTGATTACTTATTATTTATTTTAGAATAAAGATAATATTTTAAACGACAGATTTAGTCGTTCACAAGAACTATCTGCTTTAGAAATAGCAGCTGAACAAATGAGATTACGTCCATCAAACAATTCTGGTAATGATAAATATAAATATTACATATTATAAGTTATAATGAATGTTAATTATTTGATTGGTTTACATTTTTATTTAGATAAACTTAAGGAATACATATCAAGTGAAGAGTCAACACTATACAGTCAAGCTATTCATTATGCTAATCGTATGGTGTATTTACTTGTTCCATTAGATGTTGGAGGAAATAATGTTAAGAGTTCATCAAATCATCAATCATCTAATAAAAATATTGATGATGAAAGAACGTCTAACAGTATAACAAATAGGTATTTATTATAAAATTGTATTTTTATGGATGTCAGACATTTAATATTTTTTGTAGTGCTGTTGATAGATCAGGTAGTGTGTGCGAATCTGATGTTGAAAGTGGTTTTGCTGAACCAGAACCTAATGAAATTGGTAACAAAGTTATTAAAATGGTTAGCCGTTTTGTCGACAAAGTATGTACTGAAGGAGAAGTTAGCGAAGAACACATTCGTGCTTTACATCAAATGATACCAGGTGTGGTGCATATACATATTGAAACATTAGATGGTGTCAATAGGGAGTCCAAACGATTACCACCTATACAAAAAGTACTAATAAATAAATGAAATAAACAGTATAAATGTTAATTAAATAGTATATCGATATTAATGAATTGTTTTAATTATTTAGCCTAAAATATTAACACCGAATATGCTGCCCGGAGAAGAACCACTGATGGATGGTTTAAGAGTTTATTTACTACCAGATGGAAGAGAAGAAGGTCTAGGAGGATTAGTTGGTGGACCACCTCTGTTACCGGCAGAAGGAGCTATTTTTATTACAAATTATCGTATTGTATTTAAAGGAACTCCTTTAGATCCTTTTGCCTGTGAACAAATTGTAGTAAGGTCATTTCCTGTTACATCATTAACCAAAGAAAAACGTATTACAGTTCAATATTTAGCACACTTAGACCAATGGTTGCAAGAAGGTCATCAGTTTAGGTCCTGCACATTCCAGGTAAGAAATAGTTTTTAAAATATTGTACTCTTATCACATAAAGTTGATAACTTTTATACATTTTAGTTAATCAAAGTGGCATTTGATGAAGAAGTAAATGCCGAAGATATTGAATGTTTCCGAAAATTTATTCACAAAGTACGACATCCTCCAAATGTATTTAATCACTTTGCATTTACAGGCCAAATTCCAATTTATGAAATGCCCATGACAAGTGATAAAGAAAAAAATGCTACTCTGAAGTAAGATTTGATTTATTTAAGTCTTTCACAATATAATTTTTGAAGAGTGTTTAATGTTTTTGTTTTTTAATTTTATTAGGGGGTTTGCGAAAAAAACTTTAATGAAGACTGCTCGTAAAGCAGGTTTCAAGCAAAAAAGTTCATCTAAACGTCATAAATATGTTTTGCCTAACATATCAAATAGTTCAATAAATAAAACTAATAAATATATGACCACTCCTGGTCGGATGACCCTTCCTCCTTTTAACAATCTTGATGACTTATCTGGTATGTTAGTTTTTAAATTATTTTATTCTTTTAAAATATTACTTTTTTTTAAAATTAATCAGATTTTCTGTTGTCATAATATATTTCTCAAAATAAATTATAAATATATTATACATTTTTATCATAATTTAGTATAAGTTATTGATTATAGATTTAAAAAAAAAATCATTTTGTTTTTAAAAACTACGATACACAATGCCTTAAATATCAGTCCAATATTTACAATTTTAATTTGTATTACTTTTTATTTTTATTTAGTAAACGATTTAGATATCAATGCGTTGAACACTTCTAACATTGTTTCTAATGTTTCTGATCCAAAAACATTGGAACGAGTAACAGAAAGGAGTTATGTACGGGACTGGATTAGGCTTGGCCTCGCACCTAAAAATACTAGTTCGAATAATATTGGTCAGAAAAATAATAATAAAGAGCCATTTAAAATCACTACACTAAATTCAGCATATTTAATGTGTCGTAGGTAAATAAATATTTTGTTTGTTTATATTCTTATAAATATTTGATTTATGTTGAACAATAGATTACCAGTAATTATACATCAATTAAAAACTTTTTTGTTTTATTTGTAGTTACCCTGCACTCTGGATAGTTCCATCAATTATTTCAGATGATAGTATACGAAGGTTTTATCGAAATTATCGTCATAGTAGAGTTCCGATAATCACATGGCGCCACCAGCAAACATCAGCATTATTATTAAGAGGTTCGGGATATCATGGAAAAAATCTTATTGGGATGTTGAAATCAACACATCCATCATCGACAGGTATTTATTTTTCATATATTTTTAATATAATTATTTACTTAAAAATAATATTTTATTTCAATATTTTAATTGTGTCCTTAATTTCTAGGTACATTGAATTCAGAGAGTAATTCTTCTGTAGAACAAGAAAGATACTTATCAGCTATTGTTGCTTCTACTCCTTTATCAACTCTACGCCATAGTGGTGCTGCATGGGGATTATCTGATAGCAGCCTTAGTATAAATTCACTTTTGTTGGCTGCAGATGAAGATATTCTTCCACCAGATATTTCACGCAGGTATTATAAATTTATAAATATTCAAATTTACAAACATTTTTTTTTTATATATTCTGCCAAAAATGAATTAGTATTATTATTCCACAGTTGAATTTTATTATATAAAATGAAAATTAACCAAGAAAATGCATTTTTACTTATAAGCGAAGCATGAAATTTAATACCTTTTATAACATTTAGGGGTCCAATGAGGTCTAGTGGCGGTAATAAACAATTTGGACGCTGGGGATCATTAAAAGAACGTCGCAATATTAGTACTTCATCAAATAACAGTTATTCCTCACCAATGTTTCAAAATCAACCATATGGACGTATGTCAATGGCTGATCCAGATTCAAATTCAGAGAGTCCTCATGAATTTCATAGAGCTGCTTTGTACATACTTGGTGATAAAACCCAAATGAAGGTAACAGTAGGAAAATTGAAATGTATTTATATTATTTACTGACAGTTTTGTATAAATAATTATTTCTAAAGGGTATGAAAGGTGATTCTATCATGAAAATTGATTTCATCCCTATTGAGTATGCTGACATTCGTCATAGTAAGACATCGTTTAAAAAACTTATGAGAGCATGCGTTCCAAGTTCTACCAGTAATGAACCAGAACATTCCTTTTACAAGTGAGTTAAACATAATTTATTTATATTTCTAAATTCTATGTAGAGATGCTATGATTTACACAGTAGGTGAGTTTCAGTAAGTGGTAATGATCTGATTTCCTCCCAGTGTTATAAAAAATGAATAATTCATTACCATATATTCAGATTCCTTTTTGTCTATCTATATTTAAAATCTTCTGTGGATTGTTTAGCATTGTATACACAAATATATACGGTCTTTTATAAATATTAAATAACCACACTTAAACATCATTTGTTTTTCAGTTGACAAAAAATTTTTAATTAAATATATTTCTCCAGGTATTATTTTATTTTATTAAACAACTTAGTTTTTATACATTAAAATATTGTGACTTTATTTCCTTCTACTGTTGTATGTACTGATACACTATATCAGAGGTTGATCTTTCTAGGAATATAGGTTGATCGCTAAAAAAATTAATTTTACCATTATTGGTTGATCGCATAATAAATAATCGGATAATTAAAATTTTTTTCACTTATTCTGTTGTTATTATTATTATATTATATTATTATTTATTATTATGAAAACAATAAATAATTATTCTTTGTAGACTTTTTTTGTTCATCAACCTAGATATCGATCACCAGGGACTTAAATTTCAAATATAGCTCATTTCTTTTAAAAGTTTGGCGACCTCTGCACTACATTATAGAAATTGTCATGTCCAGTAAAAATGTGTTAACTTTGAGCACTAGACATTTTTATTTATTTACTATTAGGCATGTTTATGTTTCTGTTCTAGTTGTGAATTGGTTCTTATAACAAAATTACATATTTAATGTTGCAATTAAAATTAAACAATTAGCTTTACGGATATATTTCTATTTTATGGTTATTATCATCAGTTTACTGTGGGTAAGAATTAGATCGATGGTATTTAATTTATAATCTTCTTGAGATTTATTTAATAATGTTGAAAACTACATAAAAATAGGTTTAATAGTTTTTGAGTTTATCAATAATATATAAAATAAGCATTGTCTCATTATATATTAGTATAGACATTGACTTAATGTTTAATACCAGATAATTATTCAATCAATAGTGGTGTAGATATTAGATATAGATAAATACTGCATATTGTTGTTTTAAATATCTTGGTATTTTTAGGATTAAGTTTCTGAGTATTACATTTAATATAATAACATTCCATTACATAAGTTCAATAAAATATAAGAACAAAGAATACAGCATTATTCAAATAAAATTTTATCTAAATAATCATTATAAAAATATAACCAAAGGAGAAACCCTGTATTAATATTTATATAATATTTTAGAAATAAACATATAAAAATTAAATTTTATTTTATAAAAACTTAAAAATTAATTTAATCATACTTTTTCTGTGATCCTAAATACCTCTATTTCTATGTTTCTTAAAGAATTATTTTATACCTTGGTTTTTACTTTACAAGTATTTTTTGTTCATTTAAATTAAAAAATGTAAGTCACTGATGGGATTCATTATATCAAATTCGCATAAAAAACTTTTTCTGTATATATTATCTTTAAATTGAATCTGAATTTACTATCCTGTATCTATATTATTAATAAAAACTTAGATCAAAAGAAGAATTGACTTGGAATAATTAATATTTTTAAATATTTTTCTCTTATGATTTAATTGTTACCATATTGTAAATTTTTCATTGATTTAGAATGATTGAAAATTCAGACTGGTTACAACAGTTACGCAACATTATGCAATTATCTGGGGCTATAGTAGATTTGATAGATGTGCAAGGTTCTTCAGTCATGTTGTGCTTGGAAGAAGGATGGGACATAACATGTCAACTGTCATCAATTGCACAATTATGCATGGACCCATATTATCGCACAATTGAAGGTTTCCGGGTATTAGTTGAAAAAGAATGGCTAGCATTTGGTCATCGATTTAGTCATCGTAGTAATCTGGCCACTGCGTCTCAAGCCTCTGGGTTTGCACCAACCTTCTTACAATTTCTTGATATTGTCCATCAAATTCATGGCCAGTTTCCATTGTCGTTTGAATTCAATGATTACTATTTGAGATTTTTGGCATATCATTCAGTGTCTTGTCGATTTCGAACATTTTTGTTAGACTGCGAACTGGAAAGAGTAGAATGTGGAGTGGCTGCTGTTGAAGATAAACGAGGATCACTTACATCACATCACAAGAGTGTTGACACAGGTTCAGATGATGATATTGTTTATCCAGGTATTATTATTATTTCTTTTAAATTCATATTATAGTAAATATTTTAATTTTAATGTACATAATAAATTGTAGGAGGTCGTTTGGCTGGTAATAATATTTCATCTCACTATGTACCAAATTTGGGACAATCTGTGTTTGATTACATTGAAAAACATAATGCACGAACATCAATATTTTACAACTTCATGTACATGCCAAATGTTGAACAACCGGTATATGATTGGCCATGACATATTTATTAACCTATTTAATTAAATTTATAATCCAACTGTTTAAGTTTATGATTTTTTTGTTTAGGTGCTCAGACCACAGTCGTCATTGCCCAATTTGAATGTTTGGCAATATTATTTGAACGAAGAATTAGCACATGGACCAAGTTACGATTTGGAGATTATTCAAATGGATATGCAACAAGAAGAAGAAGCTGAAGCAGCAGACGGTATTTCTAATAAGAACCAACGAAAAGTCATTACTACTGGGTATTAGTTTTCACTTTTTTTTTCTCTTAATTGATTAGTATTATTTAAATATATTTAATTTATTTAATATTGTTTTTTTGTTACCTATCTTTTTCTGTTATTCCTCAGATATAATATAGTAGAGCGATATATACCAGACGCATTTAAAAATCTATTGGATGACATTCATAAATTGGAAACTGAACTGGGACTTTTGCCGCAAAAATGGAAGGTACTTTGGGACAAGTTAGAAATTCCTGTTACTGCAGAATCATTAAAGGTAAAAATAATCATTAGAAAAGCTTTTTATTCAATTCAAAACTATTATTTTCTCTTTAGAGACACGCTTCGTTTAGTACACAACTGGTCAGATATCACGGGCGGTTGTTGCACAAACGATCCACAATTGAAATTCTTATGCGTGGCAAAGCAAGTAACACAACATCTTCAAACACGGATACGAATCCACCTCATTCACATCCACATCGCTTTGAAAAATATAACTTTACTACTCCTACCTATTGTGATTTTTGTTCTAGCCTTCTTTGGGGACCCGTAAAGGTAAATAAAATCATTATTCATTATATTATAATTTTGTGTAAGTTAATGTATGATTCATCATAAAAGAATTATATTTTTTATTATGTTCTAAGATCGTGATATGTTGATCTTTATTTTTACTTTTGGTATGCGCATAACAAAGTAAATTCAATATTTGTAAGTTCGTTAGAATATTAGATATGTGGTCCATGAAAATCTAATAATGTTGTTTTCTTTCCCTACCTTATTAATAGATTTTGATTCTATATCAAAACTAAAGTATCAATAATAATTAGTATTTCTTTATCAATTTCACCTTAATTTGTAATGTTACATAAAAAAATGTACCATGAGAAATCTTCAATTTAACATTTTTTGTTAACTAGTTATACTAAATTTTTAGTGTTATGTTATTTTTATTCAAAATTACACAAAGTCTGTAAACATTTTTAGATTATTTTGCTATTTAAATATTTAATGAGATTAAAATTAAAATTATTATTAACAGGCAATAGCTATTACAAGTTATATTTTCAAAAATTATTTTTTATTCGTTTTTCAGTATTTTATCTGTAGTACAATATGTATTTTATTGTTTGTTATGAATTCAATAATATTTATTGTTTGTAGACGTTTGTAAAATTCTATTTTGGATGTCAGACTTTTTTTCATTATATTATCTTTCATTATTCCTGCTATTTTCACTTTATTTACTCCTAATGTAACCATCCCTGTAAAAATCATTCTACTAATATTACCTTAAGAAGCAAATTATATTATATATAAACATATAACATTTGACATGAAACCTTTGGATTTTTATCCCCATTGTGTATTTTTGTTTTATTTTTTCATTACTCCAATTTGTTACTATTTTTAAAAATTTCAATCAAATAACATTTTTTTACAATTTTGTAAGAACTTGCCTAAATAAGTCAAGTTACTGTAATTTTATTTATTATTAACTGCATAAAATATGATATTTTATTTTCAATTATTTTTTTAAGTTTATAATTTTATAATATTTATTATACTTTAATTTAATTTAATTTAATTAAAATTAAGTTAAAATAATTAATATGTCCAAATAACATCATTATATCTATTTGCATTCAAAATATTTTCAGACTGGTATGAGATGTTGTGATTGTGGTTATAGCTGTCATGAAAAATGTTCAGAAAATGTACCCAAAAGCTGTACTAAATATAAGGCCGTTGCAGATAGAACACTAACTAATCAAAATGCCAATAGAACATGTGGTGAAACGACTTCAGTAAATTCAAGTGAGTTATAATTAGTTATAATCTTATATTTTTATCATATGAATTTTTATAAAATTATTTAACCCATGAAATGTTATAGATATGAATGGAATCCACCAACAATACTATGAGCAGTTCTCATCAAATGTTGCTGAGAACAGGACTCACGAAGGTTATTTATACAAACGCGGGGCTCTCTTAAAAGCGTGGAAACAACGTTGGTTTGTTTTGGACTCAATAAAACATCAACTGAGGTACTATGACTCTATGGATGATTCTCATTGCAAAGGATATATAGGTAAATGTATTATTGAAGTTTGTATTGTGGACATTGTGTTTTTAACAATATATTAAATAATAATGTACATAGTGTGGTTATTATTGTCAGTCAAAGATCACTAAAATTTTATCATCCAAATATGTTATATTTTACTATAAAAAATAAGTATTCATTTTAATAATTAGAGAGTGGATTTATATGCTTCAACTAAAAAACCTAAAAATATGTATCAATTTACCTACAATTCTTAAACATGCTTCAATTTAACTAAATTATTACAAAAAAAAAAAAAATGTTTTATATTAAAGAGAAAAACTTTTTTACTTAATGAAAATATACATGCTTCTTTACTTGTAATTATTACCTTTGGTTAGCCATAACTCTGCATGGTAAACTGTTTAAACAAAATTTAAAATAGTTAATAATTTATCTCTGATATCAATTTTGAATTGAGAAGATAAAACAAAATATAAGTGAACAAAAATTATCAATAATATAGAATAAAAATATATTTCGGCTTAAAACAAAATAATATATTATATTAAAATATTGTTCTCAAAATCAACTTATAAATAAAATTTTGATATGTGATAATGATAAAGTTGATTGTCAATTATTTTATGTTTGGTTTTATTTTATTCGAATTTTGGTAGGAGAAAACTAAAATATTTTTAATTTGTCAAATTTAGATCTTGCTGAAGTAATGTCTGTGTCTCAAGCCAACCCAACACCAGGAGCACCTAAAAAAACTGACGATAAATCCTTCTTTGATGTAAGTAATTTTTTTTTTCAAATGTGTATGGATATACAATGTTTTTTTTTTTTTTTAAAACACCTTTAGTTGCGTACAAACAGAAGAACTTACAACTTCTCTGCTAGTGATATGACAACAGCCCAAGAATGGATAGAAAAAGTCCAAGCTTGTTTACAATAATCAACAGTCTTAAAAAAGTTTTAAAATACAAACATTTCTTATCCATTGTTAAAGTTAATTTATTATTTTTTCATTATAGTAGTTAATATTTTCCTTTTTTTATATATATATTTATATTATAATGAAATTTCTTTAAGTGTCCCAAATCACTAATGTGAAAATAATATGTATTTGTGGTTTTATCGTTGAATTGAAACGAAATGTGATAGTTTTGTATGTTGTAACTATTTATTTTTCACAACTTTTTATTGTTTTTATTACTATTATTATTATTATTATTATTATTATCAATACTACCATACGCCTATGTGTTGTAATATTATGATTTATTATTATATTTATTTACTAAATAATAGACTCGAGGGTCTTTCCAAAATGGGCGATAATTTAACTTATAAAAAATAAAATAATAATTTTTTCATGATTATTGAACTCTGATTTATAACTGAAAAAGTTTAAAATATATGTTTAAGATACAAAGTAAATCTAGAAAAATAATTTTATATTTGTTATTATATATATATCATGACTATAATATGTCAGGGCTTCGTAGATATAAGTTGTTATGAATATTTTTGTTCATTAGTTATCAGTTGACATTTTTTTTTTTTAATTTTGTATTTAATGTTACACAAAGTATATTATTAATTAAAATATTTGTCGTGAACAATTTTTACTTTTTTATATGTTTGTTATGACATTTTTTTGGAAAGCTCTTGAGGGAATACAAACTTATTACATTTTAATTATTACTCGAAAGTTACCAACATTTGACGTGTATGAATTTTTTTTTTAAATATATTATCTTAGTCAAAATGCTGTACATTATTTTATTATAAATATACAGTTCTATTTTCAATTTTCATTTGTTTGATCGATCACATTAAAAATATTATTTTGTTGGTCAATTTAACAAGAAAATCAAAAATATTAAATTTTGTTCAATTGTTTCTCGTATTTAAATAGTTGTATTAAAAACAAATTTATCTAAATAGATTAAATAAAGCTGAAAAATTATTAAATTCTTTCCATGTATGGAAAAATGCACATAATAATGACTAACTGTAAACACGGAAACCCTATGATTGTTTATGATATATTGTAAGTAACTTTGACTTACAAGTTTTGTTTCAATAGTGTTGATCTTTTATAAAATGAAAATAATATTGCACAAGTATAATTATTTTTATGAGTGATGTATACTATATATTGAAACGTAATAATTGTACAGTACCATCAATTACAACGTATAAAGACGTTTAACTTGTCTATTCTAATAAATTAAAAGTAATATGATAAAAGTATTAAATCATATCAATGTTTAAATAATGAAAAACATTTCTACTCAATGTAATATGAAATATATTTATTATGTTCAATAAATTATCACAGTAATGTACTCGTTATGAGTTCCTCTCCCAATAAAGTATGAAAAGGAAGTTAGGAGGCATTACTATTGATAACATGTATTCCTTGTGACTACTAGATTAGTCAGTAGTTAGAACAATTTTTTAATTAAATTAATATAAAACAGAATATAGGTGTAGTAGAACATACATGACACAAATTAATTACTGAACAAGATAGATTATGCTATCTCCAAGCGGTTGTTTTTTCAACTGGCTGTCAACATATCCAATGATTTTCTTTTCAGTATCAATGAAAAATTTTGTTTCCGATGTCATCATAATGCTGTTTTCTGTCGGTTGTAAGTAATTGGGTATCAACCTTGGTCCCAAAACGGGATCTTTGTATCTCCATAAACTTATCTTGTTGGATGCTGGTTAACCAAAAAGTGTTGTGGGTATGAATTAATTATGTTATTATTAAATCAATATCTTTTGTGGATTAGTTTGGATGTTATAATATAATAATATGCAGTTAGTTGATGTTCATAAAGAGTAACTGATTTTACGGTTTAAACTACATTTGATTGATCAGGGGCGCCGTCCATAAATTAATAAGAAATGTGAACAAATTACATTCTCAATTAATATTGCAAAAAATAATTGATTTTGTTTTCTAAATTATTTATTTACACGAATAACTTTGAATGGTTTGATCTTCTATAAATTTTGGAATTTCTCAGTTTTTTTATGATAAACTATGAGGGCGATTAGGTCTTGATTGAAATTAAAGCAATTTTTTTTAAATGATCCCCCAAATTAGGCACCTGAGTATAAAAGATTTTACCAGATTCCATGTCAAAAACAACTAACAATATGAAAAATAAATAATTAAATATTTTTGAAATTTTTTTTTGAGTACTACGACAATTTTTACAAAATTCAGTTTTTCAGTTTCTATGTAAAAAAACTTGACATTTTTTTTTTTTAAACACTAGTCATCAGTCATGGTATAATTACATTTAAGCCAATAATAGTAAAGTTACTTAACATTAAATATTCAGAAATATTTCTCTGAATGTTTTTCGACTAATAAATTGAGAGAAAAATTGGGGAAAAGTGTTAAAACACTTGGTACTTAAAATGTTAAATGTTATTATGTATCATTATAGATTATATTATACCTACAACCTACAATAACCTTTGCCTTAAACTTAAATGGGTGATTGCCCTAATGGGCTTCCTCTGCAATGAACATCAACTTAATAATATAAACGTAGTAATTGTCAACTTACTCAGTTTTAGATCTATTTTTTTCAGCCTCTTGATCAGCTTTTCGACAGTGTCGCCATCATAGACGGCAAGTTCCCGTTTGAAAAACGCCTTTTGCGGCTGTGGATTGACGATGAGAAGATTTAACGATGAGTCTGGAGGCAAAAACGTAATATACGGTTCTCCCGGACAACATTCGTTACGTATATTTTCAGGTGCTTCGTTACTATCAGAGTATTTAATCTCAAAATGTTCCAACTGAAAATGACAAAAAAATTTTGTTGTGAGGCGAGCAAAATGTGTACAAAATAAAATAAAATACTAACATCCAAAGTGTTTTCTAGATAGGTTTTGTTCACTTCAAGAACGTGCTTTTCGTCAAAATCTAATTTTATGTTGAAAGCAGAATCGCCAACCTTGATCAATTTCTCTTTCACCATTTGTGCGAACGGCATAGCTCGTTTCATATATTTTTTCAGCGAATCTTTTTTACCCAAAGCAGATGAAATGGTCTTATTGTCCGGCAAAATATTGCCGTTTTCCTGCATACACAATATTTTGTGTTTTAAATAAAACTTATCTTATTATACACAATAATAATATATAAAGGCCTGTGGCCCTCACACCGTTTGACGTACCTATATATTATATATTAAATACCTACAAACCTACTGTAATATGGAATCTTTAGTGAAATACTCAAGTTATTTAGTCTATACTCAGCTTATAAACACAGATAGTACTTATTATGCAGCTATAAAACACACATGAACAAATTATAAACGATAATTAAGATAAAATTTTTTTGAGTTTTTATGTCGCCTCCCTCAATTATTTATATCTAAATTCTAAATAATTTTTCTGCGTCTAACATTTAAAATTGATTAATTAAAAATTATTAAATTAAAATAATGTAAGAATCAAAGTTCAATCATAGATATTAATTTCAAATACCTATGTATTTAATTAGAAATCAATTCGTTCTAATAACAAAGCTATCAATATAAAATTGGTTTAGCAAATGCGAATCGCAAAAATTTCATGTAATATGTTATACTTTTGTAATTTAGGGACAACATACGAGTATGTAACGTTTTTTTAAGTGTATCGTAAACTTTTAATGCAATAAGGTTTTTGAAAACCGATTTAAATTTCTGATGAAGCATACCCAAGTAAGACCTACCCAATTTAAAACTCACCTAAATTTTATTATGAGATCTTAACATTTCAGGAATTTGGAATATTATGACATGTAATTAAATAAATTAGTAAATATGTGAGAGGAATTCTAAAGAAAAATTAATAGAAAATTTAAATCTGTTTCCAGATAGTGATCCAATTAATTTATAAATTGATATAACATAAAAAATGTTCATAATTTGAAAAAAAAATTTTTTTCACTGACTATTACATTTGTGTATGAAAGTTTTTTGTCATGATAGTTCCGCATCCATACTAATCATTGCACTATTCATAAAAACATACAACTTATATACTGATATGTAATCACTTAAAGGTATTGCCATATAATAAACTCCTTGACAACAAGACAGTTTGCAATTATCTTAAAAGAAAAACTAACATCCTGATGAAAGGACTTTCCCTAAAATCTCCTACAAACAAATAATTGTTACATACCGAATAAAGTTGTTTCATTGTTTCCAATATTGTCGTTTGCCATGGGGGGAATGTTTTAGCAACCCATGCAATGGCTTTTGTCGGTTTTTCCACGACTTTGGCTTTGGCTGGATTTTTTTTCGCTCCAATGTTCAAAATATTTTTTTGTTGAAGTCTAAATGAATGTGCTGCTTCCATCAAGTACTCACCGCTTTGAAGTAGCTTATAATCAACTTCATTGGCTTGTGGCCAACTTGCTTTGACAACACTATCTTTCTATTAAATTAAAAACCTTATTATAAAAAAATAAAAAAATAAATAATTTATAAAAAATTACGTTTCCTAATAGCTGGTAAACATGTTCAGAGACGTGTGGACAAATTGGAGCTAACAAAATAGTCTGAACCTTAATGAAATGGAATATCAAATCTTTGTGCATACATTCACCTCCAAGCTCTGGATTGCCACATAGTTCACGATACCTATCACGGGCAGCTTGTAATTCAAAGAAACCAGTTCTTAAAGCTTCTTTGAATAAAAGTTTTTCATAATATTCACCAGTTTGTTGAATTTTAAGATTTATTTCACTAGAAAAAATATTTTTGATGAACAACTTATCTATAAGTTTTTTAATAAAATAGAATTTATAAAAAGTAAGGCTTTTAGTTACCTCATAAATACAGTATCTGTAAACGAATCAGTTGGTCCATTTCTAAGTGTAGCCTCTGAAGCTAATACTTCTTTAACCCATTCAATAAACGTATATAATCTTAAAATACCTATACAAATGATTAGTCTTTATTAAATACAAAATAGTTTAATACCTATTCAAAATATTAAAAAATTAAATACCTGCGTCAGCCATATTTTCAACAAAATTTGCGTCTTCAATTGCATCTCCAGCATCGGCCAAACAAAACCTCATGCCATCAGCACTAAACTTATTAACCGCTTCTTCCAAAGTCATAAAATTTCCATCCGATTTAGACATCTGGAATAAAATAGAACATAAATAATAATCAACATTTAAAAATATAAAAACATCAATTTACTTTGGCAGAATTTAATAATAAATGTCCATTTGCTCTTATACTCTTTGGCCAAAGATCTGGCCGTTTTGCCCAAATTGCACAATGGTTGTATATAAAGAATGTTAAATGATTCTGAATTAAATCTTTACCAGAACATCGCAAGTCTACCGGATACCAGTATTCAAATTCATTTTTCATAACATCCAAATATTTTTTATTAATTTTACATTGTTTAGGATAACTTTTATTATCTAAAAATATATAATCCCAAACTTCTGGAGTCATCTCTTCTGGTCTAAAGTGCAAATATTATAGATTGATTATTTCAAAAACAAGATATTATTCCTTTAATTATTGACAATTAACATTTAACATTAATCTAGTATTGATTATTATTTATTTACATTGACTCACTTTATATTGTAACTGTTACCATTTTCTCCTTTGAATGTACCTTCTTGTAGAAAATGAGCAACAGTATAATATGCCATATAAATTGTAGAATCAGATAAAGACTCAATTAACCAATATTCATCCCATGGCAATTTTGTTCCTTTTATATTTAAATATATAATAAGATTATTTTGACGAATGGAATTTAAGTAAAAGATAAAAAAATATGATTTCATTACCTAATCCGTAAGTTCTAGAACAGGCATATTCGTGTAACCAGTTTAAACACGATGTAAAGTTTTTTCTTACTTCTTCATGATAAGTATTCATATTCTTTAATGCCAACTCTGCAGCTGCTTTCCACTCTGATTCACCATAATCCAAATACCATTGATCACATAAAGCAATAACACATTCATCGCCTGATCTACAAATCAGTTATTTAAAAAATATATTTCTGAAATTACACAATCAAAATATTTAAATACCTAGACATTATGGTTTTTTCGGGTTCATAATATACAACAGCTTCTTTGGAGTCTGTAAGTTTTTTTTGTAAAGCTTTCTTAACATCTTGAACCTTTTGTCCTTTAAATTCGCCAACAATAAGTATCTAAAATTTGAAATTAATATAATATAAATAACAAATATTCTAATTTAACTCAATTAAAATTTACCCCTTCATAGAATGCTTTTAAGTAAACTTTTTCTTTAGCTATTTGTAATTTGTCTTTATCATTTTGACTTTGTATTTTTAATTCATTATACACTGTAACAGCGCATAAATTTCCAAAGTCTGGGATTTCAATAATAGGTATCTAAAAAAATTATATTATTACATATAATTTACAGATGTCATGTAAAAAATATTTATTGATTGTATTTAAAATCTAACAATTACTCACAGGTTCAAATGGAAGAACCATTTCATCAGTAATATAATATTTTTCACGGAATGCAGGTTTCTTTTTTAAATCAGTTAAAGCAGCATAATCATCTGGTGAATCGGAAGGAACACTTGTAACAATTCCAGTACCTTTATCAGGCTTAATTGATAACATTGGTAAGGTGTATATAATGTCGTTAAAACTAAGCGGTGCATTCAACTTGGCACCTAAAATATCCTAAAATATGGGTAAGTGACACAACTATTAAAATATAAGTGGATTATTGTTTAAAATTACTTGTCCTTTTAGTTTAGTGATAATTTCATATTCCCCATTTTTTGTTGTAAACCCTTGATATGACATGTTCTTTGCAGCTCTTTCACTACAGACAAAAATACTTTCATCTTTTAATTTGAAAGCAACATATTCCAAATCTGGGTGAACCCAACAATTGGTCTGACCATACATTGTTTCTGGTCGTAAAGTAGCAGCAACTAAAAATACTGGTTTATTTTTTAAAGACCTGGACAGTTAATTTGTAAATTTAATATTTATTGTTAATATATTATGTAATATTAATAATATGTTAATACTTTTTTGTGAATTTGAGTTTTTCAGGATAGGGTTGAACTAGTTTCATTTTAATTAAAGTATATTCTTGAGGACCAACGCCTTCACCTTTGGCTCTATCATGATCCATGCACGGTTGATTATCTTTTGGTGAAAAAACAGTATACCGTTTTCCAAATTTTATTTTATTATTGTCACGAAGACGTAAAAATTGCCAACGAACAAAACTATCAAAAAATGGATTCTCATTTGTAGTAATAAACGTTCTGCGCCAATCAACCTAAATATCAAAATTAAAATGCTTTAAGATAATAGAAATTGAACCGAGATCTAATTTAACTTGCTTACATGAATACCAATACTTTTGAGATCATTGACAGCTAACGGAGGAAAATAATTTAACCACGTCAAAGGATCTTCAAAACTTCGTATTTGTTCATCATCTTCAAAACCCAAACTTTTCATGATTTGCCATTGATACTTTGCTTTACTGCCTTTTGCAATTGCTTTACTCTATACAACAATTTCCGCTAATGAAATTTACAAGTTTTATTCATATTTAATTACTTGTAATATTAACCTTTTTTCCTTTACTCTTGTCCTTAATAATATCTGTATTTATTTCAACTTCTATTTCTTCATCATCTGATTCTGGAAAGCGTGGAGGACAGCCAAATGTTTGAATCTCCCATTTTAATTTATCTGCACATGCTTTGATAGGCATACCCGTACAATGGAAACCAAATGGAAACAAGACTTGTTTGCCTTTTAAACGTTGATATCTAACTGCAAACTAAAAGCAAGAAATTTTACACAAATTTTATGTTTTTTACTCATTTAAATAACATAAGAACAATCAAAATACCTCGCATTTCGAAAGGGAAAATGTGTGTCCTAAATGTAGTCTGCCATTCATGTATGGGAAAGGAAACGTAGCCAAATATTTATCATCACCGTTCCTCTTGGTGTTTGTGGACGGTGGTGCATTGTTTTCATGTATCTTCTGTTCGTGCCATTGACGTTGGATCTCCTTTTCAATCTGTCGCAGGTACTCTACCTTGACAGTGCCTTTACGGGTTTCGGTCTATAAAATTTACAAAATGTCTAGTTATAAAAACGGAAAAAACATCCAATAATTTCATATAATCGAAACATACCATGACTGATTATACTAATGCTGTAAGTTCTATTTCATAGGAGTAAAACACCTGCTGGCTGTAATTATCGAATTTAAAATGTTAACGTCTGTACGAGGCACGAATGCATAAGTCACGAGTAAACGATGTCGGAAAATCAGGACGTCCCGCAAACATGCACGTTGTCAGGTACAAATGCTCTGAATTTCTGATAGTCTGATATTAACGTGATAAATGATAACGAACATAGCCAATTAGTGATAAGCTGATAAAAAGAGATGAACATATAAAAATAAGCTTAAATGGCTTAATACCTATTTTACTTTTAATTAAGTTTTAAATAATGATCAAACAAAAAAAAAAAAAAAATTGAATCTATAATATGGTTTAAAATATATAGCCTGTAAGTGTAGGTTTTGTATTTTTAAATTAAATTTATAAGCTAGAGGTAAATTATTTTTTGTTTGTTAATTTATTAATAATGGTTAACCAACTTAAATTTAATAAAATATGTTACCACTTGTAAATTTGAGTTTCAACTTTCAATGCATTAAGATTAGTTTCTTAAACTTCTTTAAAACTTAAATACAATATTTTTATTTCAAAAGCCTAATCTATTGACTTATTTTTAATGCTTATGAATAATGCCAATGAAAATGATGAATAATAATTTGATCAATAGCATAAAATGTTAATGAAGATAATGAACAATTTGACTCTAAAGACTAGAAGAATAAAAAATAAATAAAATGTGTGCAAGGGACATATTGTATATAGGTAATTATACACAAAAGATAATAATTAATGAAATCTATAGCATTGACATTAATGATATTATTAATAAGGTTATTGCTTAAAGTGATTTATATAAAAAACATTAATGTAGGTATTAATCATGACTGAATACTTTTATAAAAAAATAAAATAATATGAGAGTAAGAATATACACTTGTTTTATAAATACAATCCGAGCGAAGCGATCAAAAAAAATTTGGGCCCTTAAATTTAATTCCCGGTGACATAAAATAGCCATATCCGCTCCTGAATTTATGCTCAATTGGTAATATGTTCAGACAATATGCTGTATGCTCCAAACATTTTCATAAGCCTGATATTTATCAAAATATTAAATTATAAATCAACTTTTTTTGATAATTTCTAATATTGAATAGGTACCTACATAAAAATTTACAAATAATCGATAAAATATAAATAAAAATAAATTAAAGTATTAAATTCATGTAGGTACCTATTCGAAATGGAATTTTTTTTATATATTTGTCATAAATGTTACTGAATACTAATGAGTAATGGTATAATATTATATATATATTTATATACCATTGATGATTGAATATTGGTGCCGGGAGGGTCGTAAATAAACATTTATGGGTTGGTATAAATATAATATTAGTTAAAAATTATTATGATAATTAGTATTTATTTTTACTCCAAATAATAGGTACCATTAATAATTACATTTTATTGAAATATCGACATAGATTATAATAATATTTCAACCGTCAGAGATTTAATTAGACTGCCACCAGCGTTCACCGATATTTAAAATAATAGTATAATAACAATAACAATAACATAATTATTTTGTTTTCAACTCTTTGTTTTCTCTGGAGATTGGTCCAATGCTCACATCCATTTATACATAGGTACGTCTTCAAATATTATATTGATTATAATTATTAACATATTATATTTAATGAATGTACAATGTAAATACTTTGTTCATGGGCGTAGTTAGGATTTCATTCAAGGGGGCAAATTAAAACTGAATTTTTTTTTTTAAAGTATTTATTTGTATTATTATTTTTTAAATAATATCAATGACAATTGTCTAGAGTCTTTGCAAAATCAAGCTATTATACCAATCGCTAAAGTGATTTTAATGTAAAATATACACGTTTTGTATAAAGAAATATAATTAAATTTGACGCTTAGGGGGGGGGGACTGCCAATTTTGGTTTTTAAAAATGTAATTTTGAACGTGGTATTAACTATTCGAACTCTTATAGTGTGCATTCATATTAAAAATAAACTTATATTATAGTTATTTGTTTAAAAATGGTAATTACTTCACAAGGACATTATCAAGAAACGTATACCTAATATATCTTTTAGGTACCGTAAGAAATCATGAGTATAATTAAAAAAAGCAAATACGTAAATATTTTTGAATTACGCTTCATTAATATATAATTCACTAGAGAGATATTGATATTCAATTGGTTAGGCAGGTAATTTGAAATTTTAACTATTTTCAGACGGCTATCAGCATAAGCCATGTAATTTGATATATAATTTATTATAAAGTGATAGAACTGAAAGATGAATTAGTTTGCAGTGTCAAAATTAGTGACCCAATTTCAGAATATCACAAACAATTTTCTCGATTTGAATCAACATAGTAGTGACGTATAGTTAAATTGATAGATAATATTATAATAATAGTATTGGAATAACTTTTGAATAACGAGCCAAGATTTATGATATCGACGATATCGTTATTATTTAACTATAACTTAATAGCATCAATCAGTTAAAATGTAGTAGGTACCTATATTTTGTGTATTATGTTAAGACCGACATCCAGTTATAGTATTGTTTGGGACGTTTGGATATTCGTAACTGATTGCAGTAAGGTAAATTACACTGGTAATTTATGGTTAACACTTACTTATGATTGTAATTGATAATAATTATTATAATATTGTATATTATATTATTTTAAACAAATATAAAATAATAACGAAGGAATGGATGTTTTTAGATTCTGAGCGGATCGATGAATGTAGTTTATAAAAAATATAATTTTTTATGTCTGTTATCATTTTTTTGAAAATATGAAAATAATTTTATCTTTAACTTTGGGGTATTTTTACTAAAACACTCGAAAAAAACTAATTGAAATTAAATTGAAATATTTATTAACCTTAATTATATAGATTTTGAAAAAATGTTATTTTATTGTAATTCAGAAACTTCAGACCAAAAATATTAATATTATAGTTTTTCTTATAGATATAATACAATATTTGTTCCTTATAATAGTTATTATAAACATTTTTACATTTTTTTTTTTTTTGATTTTATGTTAAATAAAATATTAGGTAATCATAGTTAGTTTTTTTATAAATATTTGAAGTTAACGTTTTTCAAAATCACGAAAATATTATTTTTTCAAATTTCTAATTTAAATCATAGATTCTAAAATAGTTTTTAAATTTTATACTTTAGATCTACAGTGTACATTATAATTTATTTTTAATCGCGCTATCAAAATTATACATTGTAACACACTAAAACAATGTTATTCAAATATTACAGCACCTATGAAAAATTATTTATAATAAAATATTATCTGGGATTTCTAATTTTTCGCGTTAAAAAAAAAAGAATATTATAACGATCACCTTTTTTGTTTTACACATTCATCATTAGGTACATTTGACGTATACCTATTATAATTTATTTTATTTTATCAATTTTCTATTGTATTTACAATTTTAAAATTTAAATCGAAAACGCTTATATTTTTAACAATATTACTAAATATATATTATAATCAAGTGCTTGTATATAACTTCAATAATAATTTACAATATAATTAATGATATTGAATAGATATTATTTTCTAACCAAATTTTTTTTTAATTTATTGAAAATGTTTATCCACTCACATACATAGAATATATTATTTTAACACTGCTTTCATATACATAATTGTATTTATTAAAATCGGAGTAACATACTCGTGGCGACGATGTACCTACCTAAATAATTGTTAAGTCAACGCTGCGCTATGAGACTTATGTCTCGTATAGTAATTGATGCCGTTTCATCGCAACCGTATAAACCTCATTATCATGGTTTGTTCTATAAGATACGATTTATTTATTTCTGGAGTAATATTGTCTAAATATGAGTATTAGTAATGAAATAGTCATTATGCTTGATTTTTTTCCAACGTCTTCTCGATTTAAAGTTTCACGTTCCATCCATGATGTAATTGGGAAATTGTTCTTGATATCATCAATAGAATATTATAAAATTGTCAATTTATTTATTTTAAAGTACAATTATTTTATGAAATTAATTATGATTTTTTTTTTGAATTTTTATCGATATGTCATCAATTACGTTTCCTTAGTTAATAATTAATATTAATTATACTTTTATGTACATCTATAACACTTATATAGTTCATCCATTTCAACATAATATTTTAAAAAGTGGAAGGCAGTGACGTAACCATAACCACCCCCTTGAAATGTCTCTTTTTTTTGTAAAACATACAATCATTTTAAGACATAAGTGTATTTATTTATTTGTAATGAAAATTTAAATTCCCCCAAAATATTTTTCTGGCTACGCCACTGACGGCAGGCAATAAGACAAATTAATTCAGAGAATCTAACTCCCTCAGTCGACGACAATACTTCTTAATTTATGTATCATGGATGTATAGAAATACAAAAGTAAGTAGTTCTCTCATAAATATAATTAATTGACTTGTACAATTTTTAAAGTGACTTAAAAATTATTTTCCACTTCGGAGTACATAATTCTTTTTAAAATCGATTTTGTAAAAAACTGGTTTTGTTTTTTTCAGTTATTTTGAAAAATACTTGAAATTTTTTACTTTTGGTCTCGACTACTTAAAGTACATAAACTAGAAACCACCCTTAAAGTTTAAAACCGAAGTATTTTAAGCTTCAAAACTTGACAGACCTACGAAAAAAATGTATAAAAAAACACTCATCGTTGTAAAATTGATGCATTTATTACTCCGTTCAAAATCTAAAATATGATTATTAATTTATAAGACCATTATAATATAATGATTATTATATTCATGATTCTATATTTCTGTATACACCAGGTGTACCTAATACATGTAGACGAGTTAAATTTGTTTTCATTAAATTATTGTAATTTGTTATAATAATAATACATTCACAAAATTCGAAATAGTCATAGATATTTTATTTTTATTATTATAATTATATGATGATTATTAAATAACACTAAATAATTATTCTTTTATTGTATCTATTAAAACATCAAGACTAACAATTTGATTTCAAAATAAAATATCGTAGGTAGGTATCAAATATTCTATTTGCAGCTGTATACTATTATACTACTAGCTAAATCACGAAATTATTTTAAGAAAAGTAAAATAAATTTAAAGTACACAACACAATATTACATTAGATTGTCATCTTCATCACCAAAGTTTTTGCTTTTCATTTCGATCAAAGTCTTTATGATCGTTGGCGTATCTGAAACAAATCAACATTAATTCGATTAACATTTTATTGTTGCTTTTACTGTCAATATTATAAAATTATATTTTAAAGAGTAGGCACCTATTAGCCTTTTTTTATTTACATAATATATGTATATTGTATGATTATGAATACATATATACTACCTCCCAGCATTATTAATTATGATTAATATAATTTGGTTTAATAATAAAGACATTAGTAGCTTTAAATTTTAAAAATATTCGCGTTGTTGTCGTTTGTAAATAAAACCAAAAATGATTTGATTACACACTGTACCCGAATCTAAGTACGGCGTATCATAATTTTCTGGTACCATGACTGATCGTCCTAACCTAGGACCAAACCAGAGAGCTGTATTCCTTGAGTCACTCCTTCTGCCAATCCTGGGAAAAGGAATGAGTCCTTCTCTTTTGTGACTTCTCAGTTCTCGTTGGGTTTCGTCTAAAAAATACGTAATGCTTATTGTCTATTCAGAGAACCATAATAGTATATTATAAATTATAACATAACATGTCAAATGGAATTAATAATACATACAAAAATTGTCCATTTGTAAAGCAGAGTCGATACTGGACCTCCCGACTCTGGGAAACGGTATCAATCCTGCAACAGATTCCCTTCTATCTCTGTTACTGTCTCGTTTATACTCGTCACTGTATTCTGAACCTGAAAAAATAAATATAAAAAAAAAAACATGTTGATTTGAAGTGAGGTAACAAAAATAGTACTAATAAAATTAAATGTTATTATTATTAGAGATATTCTAAAAAATAATTTATGATAATAATATAAAATATGGAATAATGATACATTTCATATATTTTTCGTTCGATCACAAAAGTAGTTTATATGTTAAAAAATAATACTCTGAAAAAAATGATTGCTTTACTAATTATCAGTGAATTATTACTTATTACTTATTAGTACAGTATTATAATGCATTACACCACCAAACATGCTAATCAGTGATAACTATTTTTTGATTTAAGAATACGTTCATACAATTTTGAATTTTTTATGCTATTTAAAGAGCATTTTATGTTGATATTTTTTATTATTTTATTTATTTTTATTATTTTTTTTTAACGAAAACTACCTATTAACTGCCAATTTATTGTTTATTAGATTATTATTTTCTAAATTTAAATATGAACGATTTGTTTCATAGATTCATAGTTATTAACAAAGCTAAATGAAGTCAATGTCACCACGGAACAAATAATTTTTTTCTAATAAACTATGTCAATACGTACAGAATTTGATTTTTTTTTATATTGAATTATTTAAAATAAATCTATTTTGGAATAAGGAGTTCAAATGCATGTTGCAATTAAAAAAGTATACATTTAATTTTTTATGGAAAAACGTTGTTTTATAATAAAACATATATTATAAATAATTTTAAAAACGTTAATTTAGTTATTGAAATAGTGAGTTCCTTACGTTAAATAGATAATCACGTATAACACAAAAAAATATTATTTTTTTCAGTTTGCCTTAAAATTTAATATATTTTTCAATAAAAAGTACGAAATCGGAAATTCTACTTAATACAATTGTATATCGACAACGATATTATGGTCGTGCATATATATATATATATATATATGCATATATACATATATATATACGAATACATATATATATATATACTTTATACTTATATTATATTTAATATATTCATCTAACAGGAGAGTACGTTAAACCAGTTAAGAGTGTATAATAATATTAATAATGTTACACATCACACACGATAACTTTTAGTGTTAAAACATTAAACAGAAAAAAAAGGAACTAAAGAAAACGCGTGCCGGCCCGGGGGTCAAATTAAACAAAGGGACGTGTACATAATATTCTGTATTATTATGAGTATATCATCATTATATTGTTATAAATATTATTATGCGATCTGGTTGACAGAAAAGATTCGTGTCGAACGTTAATTTAATAATTTTGAAACCTTTTTTTACTCGCCTACTAATTTTGTTAGTTTCCTGTTCGGCGTGATTTTACGTGGTTATAATATTATATATTTAATGAATACGTTTTTTTTTTTAAAAAAATACTAACCTGGGAAATACGCAAACCATGAATTATAATATACCGGTACTCGGCAGCATCGCATTAACATTTTAAACACGTAACGTATTATTCCGTAAAAATACGCGATGCACCAAATGCATACTATACAAATATAAGGTTTTAAGTTTAAAGTGGAAGTCCTCTGGTACTGCGTGTAAAATGCGTTCATTCGAAATTTTTTTCTCCGATGAACGTGTTATTTTTGAGGACTTCAATTTAATATGAACATCGATTTTGAATGAGTAGTAGTACAACACTAAGTATGTACTATATATAACTTCTATGTATAGTATATACATGTATATAAGTATACATAGTGCATACTTATTACCTATATACTCCTAAAACTTCACTACTTGCTGAAATCATCAGAGCATAATTATTGCCGATCTGGAATAGGTTTCTCCACTGGTCACATACTCACATTATAATTTTTGTCGATAGATTCTAAGGTATCATATAATCTATATATAGTGTTTATTCGTGTACGACATAATATATTATCATGTAATAAATCAATAACTACGAGATTAATTTATTATTAATAAAATTATAAGGTTATTATTTATTAAGCTCCGATAATATTGGTTACAATTTTATTCACTTATAAACCATTTAAGAATATATATTAAGTATACCAACCGATTTTTGAAATATGTGAAATGGCTAATAATAATGTAAATGACCCAAGATGATTATAAGTATTTATATAACCGGTTCACACGAATTAAATTCCTAAATCCATTTTCTACATGAATTGTGTCCCAATTTAAAAACATTATTTTCCTTCTTATTTTCCATTTCATACAGACCTGGGATTGTCAATAGCAAATTATGACTATCGGACATCGGTAGGTTAAAAATATTGATTTTTGTCTTTCTTATACAATTTAAAGTAAGTAATATAAAAATATGTAAAACAATCTTCCACTTCATCTGATTTTAAAAATGGGAGACCAAAAAAAAAATATTTTAAGAAAATACTTATTATATCTGATTTTTTTTTTTTTTTTGAATTATTAACTTAAACCAACTGTTTGAATTTTCGACCACCAATTTTGACCTAAATAAAACCTACATTTCTTTATTTGAACTGATTGCTACGCAATTAATAATGATAAGTAGATTGCAATTCAAAATCAGACTCAAATTTCACAAAATCAAATAAAACTGGACGCTATTCATGTAGTAGTTTATTTAAGGTCGAAAGCAATTTATGTACCTACTCAATTATCAAATTTTTTATTTCGGGACGCAATTGGTTTGTAACCAATATTACTTATATAATACCTATACTTTCATATGTTTTATGTACCTATATATCATATTAAAATTTGTCCAGACTTAATATTAATGTGGGGCTAAACACCGAGAATTCTCTCAGACATTGGATGAAAAGTCTAGTAAAAAGATTAATACTTATAAATTATAATACATTACCGTAAACTCATATAATTGTGTATAAGACGGTACTTTTCGCTATTATATGAGTGATTCACAAGATAATATACTTCCATTTATATAATAATATATTTAAGTAAATAAATAGCTAGTTAAAATAAACCTCTGTTTTAATTAATCGTAATATAATTATTATGCGGTTTACAGACAGCATATAAAGTTGTTTTAATATTATTTGCATGTAAACACTGCTGTCGATTAATACGAATTGCAATCATAATATTACTGGGAATAGTGGCACACGATAAATTAATTCATGTAGGTAATATAAATTATTGCATAGTGTAAAAGTTTATTAAATCAGTTGATATAAACCAGGCCTAATTTTGTTTGAATCGATGAAATTTCGCTATTTTTCTCCATCCTAACGAGATAGAAAAAAGCAAATTTGAATAAATTGTGTATTTATACATGAAATAATAACGATTAGCAATTATAATTGGTCTATAGGTACTATAAAAATAATAAACTAGTGTTTTTATAACAATTTGTGTTTGTTACATTCTACTTGTTTTTGGCGATTGTCTGTCATTGCTTTTTGAATAGTAAAAATGATTTAATGCAAAGTTTCTATAATAGTAAATTAAATCTAAATTGAGATTGAAATATTTCCAGTATTCTCTGTGATAATAATAAAAAAAATTCTTGCGAAAAACTGGAATTTTTACGCAAAACTAATTTTTGATAACATCTATTTTATTTTTTTGTTGTTAATCAAAAATGAATATATAATATTAATATCTAAATTTTACAAACATAATAATTTTCATGATATTTTGGAATTGATGTGTTATTTAGAGACAGAGACATTTGTAGCTATTAAATTTTTATATTCTGAGCGAAATAATGAATGTATATTTATTTTACAATACCTAATGTATTTTGTATGTATGTATGTACATTATAGCTATTCTGTGATATGTATTCACGATAAATAGTTGAAAAAATTCTTCGATTTTCAAGTTTGATTCTAGGTAATTTTCGATGGAAATTTTGATTTTAGTTTGTATTTATGACTTTATGGGGAGTAAAAATGAAAAATTCTCAGTATTTTTTTTTTTTTTTTTAACTAATAAAAGATTAAGGAAAAAGGAAAAACAGGAAGAACAATCGACATAGATAGTGACTTCTCGGTTTTTTAAAACAAAATATGGACCATAATTTTTTCTGGTAAGTTAACACAGCAAAATATGGTAGCCCACCCTATGATTACTTAGATCACTGATACAACTGCTTAAATAAAAGAGCTAAAAATAATTGTACAAAAGTTATAAAATGTAGAATTTAATGGATGTTCAAAACGGGTACAATTTTTGACTATGTTGTGCCGAACTGCCGAAGTGTTTTCGAGACGATTGTCTAAGCGCCCTAAGCCTTAAAGTTTATATAATTATTAGATGCATAATAATGTAGTAAAAAAGATATGAAAAAATAATTATTAATTTTTATAAAAAAATTATTCTTAGTACCTATATTATAATGTGCTCATATTTTTTTGCGATCATGTTTACTTTTTTGAAATGTTCAACGGTCTTTTGATGACTTTTAAAAAAAGAATAGTAGATCAGCACTTAGATATCATATTTTTTTAAACAATAGGGAACATTGGGTAACTACAGTAATATAACATAAATATTTTATCGTTGTTTTTTTTCACTATAGCATAAATATGTACATTACATAATAAGAAATTTTACCCGTTTTGAACATGTCTCGCTATTTTGTGTTTTATCTATTTTGTTCTAAGTTTTTGTTTTGTCGTCGCTGTTTCTGACGTTTGCTATTTTGATATTGAATTTGTACAACAACTTACCTATGGAGTAACGGGTGACAACAATATTAGATATTATTGAGTTGAAAAATTGTCTTTAAAGTTCAAAGATATAAACATTTTCACTATAGAGTAATGCATATTATATATATACAACAAATTAAAATATTTATACTTGAAGTTCAATATATATAAACATAATACATGTTTATTGGTGTATTTTAAATATAATGATAATTAATTATAATGATTATAAATTATTTTTTAGTGAAACATTAATTGTTAAGGTACTAAAATTAACTATAGATACAATATACGATCCCGTTAAACTATAATATTATAATATATCAGAAAATACTAAATAGGTATTATATTATTATACCGAAATTTTGTTTTTATAAGTAGTTAGTGCAATAAATAGAAAAAACAATAAACAATCATTCCGAGTATAATATCAAAAAATTGATGAAAATTAATTCAATTGTAACTATATTATATTTTAATTCGTAAAATTAATAATACAAAATTGATCGATTTTAATAAATAAATGAATATATTTTTTTATATTAAAATTCTATTAATTCTATAATATTGATTTTTAATAAAATATATGGAGTTACAGAACAGTATGATTATTGCAATCACAATGCAATTTCTAGAGTTCCAATGAAATCCCTTGCAACCTTTCAATTACGTCATCTATTTTTATTGTTATAGTGAACAAATTATGACGTGTGTGTGTTTATATATATATATTTATATAATACTACCGTTATATGAAATCCGCTGTTTTATAATTTACAATTAGCTTTAGTTAAAAGTTTTTACATTTAAATTTAATTAATAATAAATATTTAGACATTGTATAGAATCTATAGTTATTCCCGATAGTATAATTTATAACCCTGAGGTTTAAACGTAAACAAATTTGAAAATTTCAGTATAAATAAGAATAATACATGTAAATATTTCATAAAATGAGTTAAATTATTAATCACCTAAATTTTAAACGTGGAATATTGGAATACATAGATACTATTTATTATTACAAGATTGACTTTGTTGGTAACATTTTGAATTATTTTTTTATATACCATTGTTAAATATAATATTTTTGTAGAAACGAATAAGGACGAGATGTTCATACGTTAGTTATGACTTTGAATTTATGATTTAAGCATATCAATAAACAAGTGTTGAAGCAAATTATTTTACTTTTATATAATAAAAATAATCAACTTAATCATTGTACTTTTGATCGATAACTTAAGAGACAATAATTAGTTCAATCGCTGCAGAAATTTAATTTAACCTTAACTACTTCCAAATTTTAATGTATATAATATAACTAACAATTATGAGCAATTTATAAAATATTTTCGTAATTATGTGGGTTATCGTCTTTATTTGGTTAATGTTTAAATTACCTTTTTAATATATTTTGAAATAACACAATATCATATTTTAACAACAACATATACACGGTCTTTCGATTTTGATGTGACAATATAATAGTATTGACGGGGTTTGCACAAGAACTCAACGTAATTCCCTCGAACTTTTTTTTGACACGAAAAACATAAAAAAAGACTTGTAACGCATACAAAATTAATATATGTATAGAAAGGTTGGAAACATTTATCTATATATAATAATAATATCGTTATAACTTATAATATAATATTATAAATAAACGTAGTAGCGTAAATGTGTATACTGCAACAATAACAAAAACAATAATAATAATGTTTAATACGTTTCTAACTGTTCATTATATAGGCAGTGTAACAGTATGCATCAAATACCATCTGAAGTCATAATTTAATAACGAATTTTATTTTGAACTATAATTATCTTAGAAATTATAAACTTATTAATAAATTACAAAAGTATATATATATATTATGCGGTTTCTAATTCATCTATAGTCTATACGCATTCGTATAATCAATATATATATTTATATTATAACGATTATTATTATATATAATATATATTGATCGGTTGTCAATATACTTTATATAAGACAATGTTTTTAAAGGTTAACACTGTATAATTATCTCAGAAAAGTAAAGAAAATATTAACTAATGGTTTTGGAAGTATTGTTTTTCTATATTATTATTGAAGTTATTACAAGACGATGTTTTTTACTTTTTTGAATGAAAGCATAGATTTTTAATTTCCTATTACAAAGCGAAATATTTTTCAAAAAAAAAAAAAATCAAATTATAAAAATAGAATTTCAGAAGAAGGTTGGATAATTAGTTATAATTGTTATAATTATCTAAATACTTTATATGAGTAGAGTGTAAAGATACAGGAGTAAAAAATGTAGGTAAGGGAACATGGGATGTGATGAGTATACGAAATAGAATGGGATCACTGCAGAATACCTCCATAGTGAATGATTATAATTTTTACAAAGGTTTTTAGAATACTTTGTCTAAGAAAGTTCGATGAATTTTTTGAAGAAATTAGTGAAATACGTATTAATGACATTAGTTAATATTAGAGTTTTTATATTTTTCTCTATCAATGAACTATTAATAAAAATATTTGCAATACTATTTTAATTATTTTAGAAATTCTAATCATAGAATAATTTTGTATTTATATAAATTTTTGTTTTATGTTTGAGTAATGTTTTAAATATTTAGGCAAAAATATGTTCAATTTTCATTATATAAAACGCGTTTAGAATATGTATGTCTCATTTTACCGAGTAGCGTGGGTATAAGATTGAACAACATTTTGTCTGTATTACAATAATACAATTAAAATCCGTTGTTGTAAAAAAAACTCGAGAACTGTAACTTATGTTTTTTATTTAAATATAAAAAGATTTATTAAAAAATTCAACATAGTCCAACAAGTTAAATTAAAGATGTCCGGTCTTTCTCTAGATTTATACTTATAAATTATAATTTATAACTACTACCTATAGTCAAGATTTGATTTCTATATATTGAAATCAGCAGAGAAAACATTGTGTTAAGGAATATGAAATTAAAAATGTATGATGGTTTTTAATAAATAAGTAAAAACTCAAAAAAATATAAGAAAAAAATTAAAAAAAAAATTTTCTACACAGATTATTTTTGAGATTATGTGTGTTTACCTTTAAAAGAACCACGCCCTGTCATACTACGTTTTATACGAACTAACGAACATATTGAGTTTTGACGGGTAACATAATATGTGTATAGTAAATAAGTGTTTGTTGGGAGTTTAAATTCTAAACACGTCACCATAAATCCAATGGATTGGATAAACGTAATATTATTATATCTATATATATGTACCTTTACAATATTTGAAATTAGAAAACAATATTTATACCTGAAGGGCGATCATTCAAAATAATAGACTACTATTTACAAGTATATGATGTATCTCTGACGTACTGACGTGCATGTAGGTACGTGTATGTATACCTATTATAAACTTAAATAATAATACATGTGTTATAGTTATTATATTATATAGTGTAAGAAATTAAATTAAAATTAAAAAATCTATTTTATGATAATTTTCCATTTAAACGGTTACCTATTATAGGTATATGAATATGCAAAGGTGGTGATAGTGTTGTGGTAGAGAGTTAAAAAGGCTCAAACACTCAAATTATCTCTATAATTTTTAGCTTTATTATACTAGCAATACGCTAGTAATAATGAAACGTTAATTTTTTAATCAATTTATCTATACAATTTATACATTTTATTGTATTTTAGTCTAATTTTGAAATCAATATTTTTTATTACCTACCTATACTATTATCATCCGTCTTTTGCCTGAAATAAGAAGTATAAAAAAGTCAATTAAACTTTTGGTATTATGATATTTTAATGAAAATGTTGTATATATAAATCACCCGTGCTAAAAATTGATTTCTTTTAATTTTACAAATTATCTTTTGATTTATAACTAGAGTTAACTGATTTATAAGCCTATCATCACTTACATATCGCTTTTTTTAATCCTATTATTCAGTCCTATTAAATTCATAATATTAAGTAATGGATAAGAAACAATAATAGTTTGATATTTTTAAATTTCAACAAACAATCAATGATGATTAATTGTCAATGTCTATAGTCATATACATATATATTATATATTATACGTAAATGCTTTATTCAGTGTTCTCACATCAAGAACTCGACGAAAATCGGTTCTTCTACTCATCCCCTCGTGACACCATGCCATAGTGGAGTCTGTCTCGATTGCAGGATATCGCGTGTGTAATGATCAATAGGGATGCGCAGAATTGGCATATTTTATTGTTGGACAAAGTATGGTATGTATAAGTAAATTCACAATATTTGCATAGTTCTAAAATTATAAACGTCTTTTGAGTGATTAGTTTTTTATACTGTATTTTATAGCAATACAGTTTAATGTGTACATTATGTAGGTACATAGGAAATATTAAACTTTTTTTTAACTTCCACATCCACATTTAAAGCATTATAGTTAACTGCAGATGTGCTCACTATACAATTAAAATATGCATAATTAATAAAAAGTTTGTCATTTTTCTGTTACAGAAATAAAGTCTTTGGTTTTTTTAAACTGAAATTATGGGATGTAATCTACAATTATTTATTGCACCAAGCTATAGTATTTATAAAAAAAGCAGTAGAAATGTAGAAATATTTGTAAGGAGTCAGATTAAGCATTTCTAAAATGTAGACTTTAATTCCGCCAACACGTATTATACGTGCATAAATAGTTGTAGGACTACTAGGAATATAACCATAATATAATTGATTGACATAACGTTAACATGATCAGAGTAAATAATATTTTGCGATGTAATTCTGGTTTCCCCCGTCTCGTCTGCACAATGTGATACACGCGCACGGATATTAAGTAAAATTGAACGCTTATTTACCGTCGTACTTTCCCGGTTCTCCTAAAAATGTCGACAAATGTTTATTATAATATATATTATGATATTGTACTTGGAACAGTATAAAGAGACACTATGCATTTATTGTTTCCTCTCTCTAACCTATAACGCGCAACGGCGCAACACAATATAGAAAAAACGCGTTCTTGTTAAATTGTTTTTTTTATGGTTATTGAATTATCTTAGAGTAAAAACACCTATTGGAAAAATTATAGAAAATAGAAATTTTAAGGATTTATCTTTTTTTTATGTATAAATATAAAACGTATATTAAATTGGTTTGTGAGAATATATTTTAGACAAATTCACAGGTCGCACTCCCTAAAATATTATTTTCTATAATTTTTATCATACATAATTTTACTCTATAAGATTAAGATAATTCAAAAACTTAAAAAAAAATAATAATAATAAAACCATTTTGTATGAATGCGTGGGTCAGAAAGAAAGAAAACAAATGTTGCAATGACATCCTCATAAGAAGAATAAATGCGCTTAAAGGCAATGATTTTACCTGTAGCATCCTAATGTTTTATAAAGTCAAAGGAAAAATAGAACTACAGTAAAACCATTTATATCGTTATTATTTAATAATATGTATCTATGTATAAAAATAATGATAAGTATGCGTAAGATGCCATTTAGTCACATTGATGTTACTCGACTCATTACTATTAAAGTTAATCTATTAACCGGAAAAAAATGTGATATTTTTATTAAGATAATAGATTAAAAAAAATAACACTTTTTAAAAATTTGGTGCAATACAAGCGAATGCCTATTAATATACCTAATGGTTAATCAGACCATAATCAAACTTATAATTTATTGTGAAAATACTATTTAATCGAACAAAAAATAAAAATATACGAGTATATATATTAATTTATTATTATTACTCAGACGTATAATGATTATAAAAGGTGTATTGTATTAGTGAGTATATTTTCCAAATAAAGGCCTGCAAATTAAATATTGCAGCAACAATGGTAGTGTTAAATATATATATATTAACATATTTAAATACATCCAAGTATATAGTACACAAGCCTATTTGTTTAAACTATTTTATGGTAACTTCCTGTTTCGATTAATTTTAAAATTTTTTACAAAAATTTAATTTCATATAATGTATATACGATGCGTTTCATTTGTTGATATAGTTATACAATATTTTATGTATTAAAAAAATACATCAAGTTTGTCTAATGCTTTTTAGAAAAAATATTAATCGGTGTTTATATAGTACATATACTTATTAGTTATTAGAAAACATACGAAACAAGTTACTAATAAAAAAATTCGATTTGTTAGTAAAATAATTTTAGTTTTTACGTTTTTTATATTTGAAATATTATTAGTATTATCAACTATAAAAAATCAATATGAACTGCACCGAAAATATGATTTTTACTTTTGGAATGCCGTATTGCCGTTGCTCATTTTATTAAAATAAAAGTTAATAATATTTTGTTTTTATTTTAAACAATTGAGTTCTCAAAAATAATACACTTTTACACATTATTTTGGGTTGTAGAAAATTTGATTTTCACAAAAACGTAAGACTTAAAATGTAATTGTATTACCCGAGAATGAATCTTATTTTATAAACTAGATATATTTTTTACTTCAACTTTCATGTTATTTAAATTTACTTATTTATTTATATTTCGTAGGTAAATCAGTTATTCATAAATGTGAAAAAACATGATATTCGAATATTGTACATAGTATGCACATTATTATACGTAAGTGATAGTGTTAAAAACATCTAAGTAAAAATATCCCGATTTCATTTCAAATTTCCTGTCTTTAATGTTATGGTAAAATTTAATTTTATATCATCGAGTAGTTTTACATGAAAAACAATACAATCAAACTTTTAACAATTTGTGTAAACACTTTAAACATATTTCGTACTTGAGTACAAAAATAAATTAGTACATATATAACATGACAAAATTTGTAAACTTAACATAGTAAAAATTAGTAAAAATTCGACGAAAATCTACCATTGCTATAGATTTTAAAAGAAGATAAAATATTATTAGCATATCTCAAAATATCTTTTTTAGAAGCCCAAGAGAATCAATAAAACAAATAAAAATTATCACAACTGTATAATTATTATAAAATTGCACTTCGAATGTAAAAATCCTATTATTTCAAATTTTCTATGTGTAAAAAATAACAATGACTTTTTTGGAAACTTGTAAATTACCTAGTAATTTTGTACAAAAATACAGTGTGTATTGAAACAATTAAAACAATTAATAATAATAATAATTTAACCTTATAAAAAATTTAAAATATTTAATTTTCATGTATAGATTATAAATATTATGTATTTACTACCTACATGGTTTTCAGTTACAATTTAAGAAGAGTATAATATGGAATATATATGTGGAATAAAATGAATTGCCTCACTCTAAAATTTGTTACTTACAGAAAAAAATGTTTCAATTATAAAAGATCTATCACATAATGGAATTATGAATTATGATTCACAATGCAATTATAAAAATTTACAACAGTAATAATAATACAATAATTAGTATACTATAGCCTATAGATCAGAAGAACAATGTACGTAAAAAACTCTAGTTTTCAATTTAATTTATGAATATCTGACACATCAATATATTGATAAATTATGATAATTTAACATCCATTTAAAATATTAGAAACGAAAGAACTTGTGTAGGTAATAGTTGATTATACTTTGAGATTATTAATCATTTCAGTTAAATCAAAAATGTATCATTATTAATTATTCATTTTTAAAGAAAAATCGACAAAGTATAAATCGAAAATTTTAATATTTTAATTACTACAAATACTAGACTTTAATAATTGAATATACAAACGAAAAACTTTTATTTAAGTCTACAGCTAAGCTACAATGTATAACGATGCAATAATTATGGCTTAATAAAAATGTTTTCCTGTACTATGTTAAATTTTGTAAAGTTGTTTATAAAAAATGAACTGTAGATGTTTAAAAAAAATTGTTTGGTTACACAACTTGTTTTATAGTATATATTCATAGACTGTAACTTAACTCAGAAAAAAATAGGTATTCATCGTCATTTTTATAATTTATATTCTAAGAACAAGACAAAGGTGAAGACGTGAAGTTATATTAAGTGTATAAAAGTGCTTAAGTTTTTAATAAAAGTAACATAAAATTAAGTCCTAACTCTCAACGTATTATATAAATACTAATAAAAGTATATTAAAAAAAATTAAAAACACTTTATCATAATCCATGGTCCTATCAAACCAATGTTCTGATGAAAGTATATTATAATTTAGAATACGATATAGTTAACTATAGAATTTTTTAATGAAAATTCAACATTAATTTCAACATAATTCTATACTGTGTTATTATAACAATATAACATATTGTTGGGTAATATTATTTCTGAAAATTAACCACTTATTGTAAGGTTAAGTACATATTGAAATATAGAATAGACCATAAAACACTCAACATATATAATAACATTATAATTATAACTGGATATTGATAACATTAAAAAATCACAATCTATGATTTCTATATAAGTGAAAAATAATAATACTTCAGTTTACAACAATATTTCGTGGACTATTATTGATGATACTATTAATAAAATATCGGCGTATTACGTTAATTATGTACTTTAGGCTATTATAATAAAAATGTGATGGACAGTTAATAGATAATTGTATATTAGGTATACTGTTAATCCAAAATAATTACGAGTATGTTCAGTTTGATTCAAAAATCTGTACCACATAAAGGCATATAACTATAAAATTGTAATAAATATTATGTCAAAATGATCACTAAAAACATATATCATGTACGATATTATAAATGCTTTTACGGAAATATTTAAAATATACTCAATTCAGGTATTAGAAATTAATTTAAATTATATCTACTACAATATGTAGTTAGGTACCATATTCACTACCTACGTATTTACGATCTGGTAAAAATGCGTTTTGTATAATTTTATAATAATAAATGAAAGGAACACATGGAAGTATTAAGACGAAATTTAAAATAAAACCTACACGTATAATGATAAAATATTGAAGTTCTAACAAAAAAATTTAAGAATTTTTCTAAAAAAATATCATTTTTATTTTTCAATTTGAAAATGTTAAATACACTAATTAATATTATAAGTAAGTTGGTAGTTAAGCAGGTACTTACCATGGCGCAGAGCATGAGTGAAGAAAAATGTCAGTGTCAACAGCAACGCTGCAGCTATTTGCGTTTGTAAATTTTTCATCGCCCGGTAAATGTTATTTGAACGGAAAATAGAACGGACGAATACGAAATGTGATTTTTATGTTATATGTCTTTAGTGTCTGGGTGATTTTCAGACAATTTCGTACGAACACCTCACGCAAGCTCCTCTCCCGTAGCGCTTTCGTCTGTCGTCAAAGACGGTGACGGCGCCGGTTGAATGAATGCGAGTGCCGAATCAACCGGTATCGGCTTTTATAAGGGATCCGGTGGGCGGCGCTCGTCAACTTGACGCAACAAATCAATTCGCCAATCCCTGGTTTGAATCGGCACAGTTTTCCCGTGTTACTATAATATAATGACTGTTTATAAAAGGTTTTAAAAAATAATTTAAAAACAAATCCCTGGTATGTTATATAACACTTACGAGTATTATAATAATAATATATTATGTATAAATAGTATGAAATGGTCACGCGATATCACTCATCTGTAAACATTCGATTCATATCTAGATTTTCGAAATATTTGGCTTATGATTTATAAACTATGAGTAGTGTGGTATCTGATTATATATAATATGACAACGAGTGTATGTACGATATTGTGTATGTATTTATATTATTTTATAACATCGTGTTTGACGAGAGTCCTAATAACGTTCATTTTCAACCCCACGTTTATTGAGCACCGCTTGAGTGTATATTAAATTATAGTAGAACGTCGACTTTTGATTTTCAAATGCTGTAACTCGATATTTCCGTAGATTAATACGGGAGATGCGCTAATATCGTACCGTTTATACACAGTTTTTCGAATTCCTTTAAAATACCACTTACGAACTTTCAGATCCTTGTATAAATATATTATATAAACTATTCTCTGGAGTGTAATACAGGTATACAACCTGCAGCGTTTGGTTAAAAATAATAAAGAGTTAAACGATATAATATACATTGCCGTAACTAGAGGAGCTAAGAGGAACGTAACCTCCTGTAGATGTTTTTAGCCCTTGGAATTTAAATCAAATCATAGCAAAATATAAAAGCTTTCTATATTTGTATATATAATAAATAATAATTAATAATTATATTTTAATAAAGGAAAAAATATTATATTGATATTTTCGAGGAAAACAGAGTGATTCACATTTTATTCGAATCCTGATACTTAGCAATAATTATTTAAATATACTTAAAAACTATATTTTAAAATACTTAAAAAAATGTATACCTTGCACTGTTGATTATAATGATACCAACTACTTTTTTCAAATATATAAGCCCCTCTTCTTCATGCAAATGTTTAATATTTTACATTTTTTAAAACGTCAATGTATTTAAATTAAAATTTAAACGAGTTGTATTTGAGTTATTTAAGTTTGTGCACCCAGGATAATAATACCATGAAATTAAAATGATAGTAATTCATATTAATCCATTAAAATTTTATAAAGTTATAAATTGTTAAAGCAGAATGAATCTAAAAAAAATATATTATGATTTATGTTTATTTGATAAAATATTAAAATAAGTTGAAATTGCCACGAGCTACTTATATTATTAAATAATATTAAAATCTAATTGTTTGAAAATATGGGCCTTAAGAGATTACCCACCATCCCAAATTTTATTTCTGAAAATGTATCCAGTAGTTTTGCGCGGACGAATGTAGATAGAGTCTACATTCGACAGTAGCATAACTTAATATAGTTACCATAAATGTAGAAAAATTTACACATGTAGTTAAGTTTTTATTTTTTTGATAACTTAGGTCTTAGGCAATCCATTTGTACAGATTCATTTTTTTGTTTAATAGTTTGTTTATTAAAATTATCGAGTAATGAAATCAAAAAAAAAATAAAAATGTTACAACACAGATAAAGCTGTCTTCTATCATTTTAAAATTTTTTTGTATCTACTGTGCATAATGTATTCATAAGTTTGGCGTAAAATTATTTTTCTATATAATCTCATTATTACGTAATAGTTATTGTTGTTAGTATTGGTACTGACATTCGACACCTCTTAAAATACCTTAAATTAGTGTTAATAAAATATAACAGTTAAGATTAAACATTTTAATTCTTCATTAAAATTGCCTATATTAAATTCTTTGTATAACTAGTGCATTGAGCGTCCTTAAAAGTATACTCAAAAATACCAAAAATACAAAATATCAGAATTTCTAAAAATTCATTATTATAAGATAAAACGGGGGTAAGCATGCTTTGTGAATCACTCTGCTTCTAAAATCTAACGATCATTATGCAGAGATTTCTAATTTTCTCGGAAAAAATCATAGTGACTACAATATAAAAATAAATATAATTGGTAATTTTTCTTTCACGAAGAGACTTAAACGTACCTAAGTTTATGGTGTTATAAAAGAACAAGGCAGATTTAGTGATACAGCTACACTTAACATAGAAAGTGAATACGATTAATGATTAACAATTATTAATGATATTTTAAAAATATGCAAAGGCTTCTTCAATCAAAAAATCTGTTAAATGTGCTTAGGTACTGCTTATTAAAAAAAAAAAAAAAAAATTACCATTATCTACGTAATTATTAGCGTACATTATTATTTACAACATTAGATTAATTTATATGTACGTTAAATAGGCTTACTGTTAAATTTAAAATGTATACTAATTACATTGTTTACATATTATGACTTTTGAAAATTATTTTTTAAACGATGAATTTTTCACCTTTTAACTCTATGGCTTATTTTTAACTAATTTTTTAGGACTCCAAGCCCTAGTCGCAACTACTAAATTCTAATTACGCCACTTACGTCCATAATAATACAGTTGATATAATATATTTATATATTCACCGTACACATTTTTACATTTCTTATACAACTTTCTTGAAATGTGTCAAGAAAAAAAAACAGGAAAATCAACACTGTGTCAGGATCTCATAATCAAGATCAAAATTTTAATTTAATTTAATTGCACTAGGTATAGACTTCACTTGAATTACCTATTCGTTAATATTTTATTGTTTAGATAAGTTGACGGTTCGAAAAGTTAATAATTGAATGAAACATTCATATAGAGAAAGTCTAAAATATTCAAATTAATATTTTAATTAATTTATGGTTTGTGTATGAAAAAATAATTTTTCTACCATGTATTGTATATATGTATAATATAATTGTATATAATATTATATACATTATACATATACACTTGTATTAAATTCTGTTCTTTTTTAAATGAAAAGATAAAAGGTTTTATTAAATAATATAATAAAATACGTTATTTGTCTATAGACTATAGTGTAGTATAAAATGAGTAAATATTACTAATTTTAATAAAAACTCAAAGTATTAAATTTGTTACCTGCACTGTACAGCGTCTATCTTTAAAATACGCATAGTATCTTTTAACTATGGGTGTATAAAGAAAAAATACTTTTTTACATGGAAAAGCAAAAATTCGATTGTTTCTATATAACGTTTAAATTTGCAAACATTTTTATATTTATTTTTACTTTATTAAAATTTTTTTTCGATATTATCATATTATTGAATAACTGCAGTGGAGGCAATCGATCAAATTTTATTTTATTTTATATTATTTAATTTGTAATTTCATAAACGCAGATAATCAGTCATTGCACAGCAGACTGTTGAAATGCAGTGTTCAAATATCACTATACCACAGGACGATTCAATACGCATGCCAACACTAATATTTCCTTTTAATAATACATTTATTAAAGTTATGATTTCCGTATTTATTTGAGTACCTACAATAAATACTAGATTCAACATCTTATTTATTTTATATTTTAAAGGACCCTTATTCTCGGTATACACATTTAATACAATTTTCCTAGTTTTAATTTGGATTTAGATACATAAAAGTATTTAAAATATTAATTTGCTTGACGATTTACATTAAAAAAGTTAGTTTTTATTTGAAAAAAGGAAAATATACGAGTATTAGCACAAGATACTCATTAAATGGTACAAAAATATTTATAATTGAGAATATAGTCCTTAAATACACCTACATCCAAATAATTCCAAAAATCAGAAATTGAATTATTAAAAGAATACGGGGAAAATATGTTTGGTGAAGCATCTTGCATATTATATTATACAAACATTACAAACACGTAATCCAGTGAATTATATTTCTGAATTTCGCAACTGAAATATTAAATAAAATGTTGGTAACTAATATGATATTTTCAAAGAGCATAACATAATCATACGTCTTGTCTTTAGCCGAATGGAATTAATTATATTATTTATGAAAACAAACTATAGGCGCAAGTACTGTAATAATCTACAAGTATTGAATAACTTACACTATAAATCATTTATTTACATTTTTTGTCAAGTACTATTTCATCGTATTTTTCCTTGTGGTCATGTTGCACTGTTGAAGCAGTCAACTAGCGATTAAAATTTGTCTAAGAGAAAATTTTGTTAGTCCGTATAAAAGTCTAGAAATTATTTACATTTTTATTTGTAAACATCAAACAGGCTCTTGTTATGTAAAAATATATAAAAAAAATGTATGTAAAAAAATCTAGGGACAATATATCCTCCATATCAACACATAGTTTTGCTATTGATATAAATACAGATACAGATAATAGTTACATCTTGACTCAACTATATTGTATTTATTTTTATCTAACTGACGTTTTATAAAGGTAGTATTATAATGATATAAATAACATATTTGAATTTTTTTTAATAGGTGCGGCTTGACATGCAATTACAGAAAATTATTGTATTTAACACAGTTAAATTATTGTACGATACATAAAAAATTTTTTTTTGGGCCTAAGAGAAAAAATTTTAATTTTATTTTTAAAATTAATGAAACATATACTTCAATAAAAATGGTTATTGATGAATTATTTTTGATGAATCATAGTTTTATAAACGTTAATATAAATAAACTAAAATTTCTAGTCTCCGTAACGGGTAATCGTTTTTCCAATTATGGAATCATCAATACGTTACACTTAATCTGATAATTATTTTATAAATATGTTTTTATCTGATTAAAAAAAAAAAAAAAAAAAATCATATGAAAGTATTATAATAATATAAGTGGTTCAGAGACTATAAAGTTATGAATGGAGTAGGTAACTATAGTTAATATGCAGTTATAGTCCACGAAGTAAATTCGAAAAGTGTGCGATCTTTAAAGAAAACTGCGACCACCAGCAGGTTGAGAATCACTAGTGTTTATATTATATTATTATTAGGTATATTGTTATTAACAATAATTCGATATTACCATTTAATTTTATTCGGTTGACGATGAAAAAATCCATTTTATTTCAATCAGCACGGTCATCAGATATCATCAGATATCAATGTGAGTTACAGGATTAATTAAAAAACAATTAAATATCAAATTATAAATATATATTATACGCCCGTAAATTATAATACACCATACAAGTATAATTTTATAATCTATAATAATTTGTATCAGTAAATTAGTAAATATCATTGACATCATATACAAAGTTTATAAAATATGTTATTGATATTAACGACCAGTTAAAAATGGAAGAGTGTGAAGCATCAGATTTATGTGGCCATTTTTTTAATGCAATTTTATGAAATCATTTTTTTTCATCAACAATAAAAGTTGGTACCACTCAGCTATACATTAAGTGTTGAGTGGATTACTATTATGGAAGTGTTAAATTTGAATTCAATGATTTATAGCATTGTACACGAAAAACGATGCTGAGTGGAAAATGTCTATTAACTTATTAACATTTTATTAGGAATTTCATATTAAATGTTCAAGCGTTTTTACCCACTTATAAATTTGTTATTATTATTTATAAAAAAAATTTTAAAATGTCAACTGTACAAATAACTCATTTTTTTTACCATACACAGAGAATGATAACATAAATATTTAATAAAAGGCTTTACTGTTATTCGTTTTTAAATATAATAACAAAATAAAGATATAGATTTTGTTAAAAACTATATAGCTTAGCGTACAATTCCCATTTTCGCGATTATTAAGAAAAAAACTAAGAGTTTTTTTTCTTTTGATCACCTAATGTACTAACTAGATTTAACATATTACCAGACACTATCCCCCAAGGTTGAAAATCGACGCACTTTTATTTCTTCAAAAAATGATGATAGAAAAAACACATCGTATTGTACCTAAAACTGTCAATAATAATAAAAATATCACTAGTCACTAGTCAAAAAGATTAAAACCACTGCCCTAAATAATATTCTTCAAACTTTAAATTTGATAACAACTAACAAGTCTATAAATTGGCTTAAGAATATTATTCATAATATAATACGAAATCGTTCCCACTGAACGATCATTTGATATGATGTTATGTTTGCAAGACGGTATCAAAACATGTGCCAATCACTTAGTTAACCCACCTTCGTTTACGGTGAAGAATTTATTCGTTCAACTACTTTTGATCACCAAACAAAATTCCTAATAATGTCTTTAAGGATCGCTATTACAGAGACATATTTTATAAGTTTTGACGCCCTATACGTAAAGTTTTTATACCACCTCTATTACCCTATCACCGCTTTAAAAATTTTTGTCACTATAGTAACTATTTAAATATAAAAAGTTTGCGAGGACTTAAAAATACTTAACATTTGATAAAAACGTGTTAAATCTTCATGTTTCTTTGTCATAAAATAATTTTCAAATTTAGAAACTTTAAAAATAACAAGTGCATTTTTAAAATGTTTTTCCTATGCATAACTTTGTAGATGTTTCTCAACGAATTTTTATTCTATTGTCAGTTATTTTATTAATATGCTATTGTTTTGTAATATCAAAAAATTATCGGATTAGATTAACTTAAAGTCCAAAACAATGAATACAACGACCAGAAGCTAAATAATAAATTTTTATTTTATTATTTCAAACATAACTTACTATTCAATATTGATAAATAGGGCTCAGATTTTAAAGCATAATAAGCAACTAAAAAAAAGCACTTGATAGTTTAAAAAAAAAACAAAAAAGAAGCATATTTATTTTTAAAAAAAGAAACAAAACAGGCATGACCAAAAATTAACATGAACTAATTATAAAAATTAATAAAAAAAATTGAAAAATTAATTTGAATTAATAAAATAATTACAATATAACCTTTCCCTAGATTTTCAGTAGTGAAACTGACTCTATTATCCGTCAGAATATTTTTATACGTAGAAAAAGAACTCATCACATCCACTAATGTGATCGGTACATACTTTATACAAGAGGTTTCAAATTATAAGTCTTTAATTTTGAAATGGTCGATATCGATGTTATAGTCACACTAACCGTATAGGTACTGCAGGCTATAATATGTAAATCGATAATCTATACGTTTAATAAATTTAATAAACAAGCCGATAACGAAAACAATAATAATCTAATATCTGCATTCTGGGTTTTTACATTTCTTATTAATTATTATTTTATTTTTTTTTATTACAATAGCATAATAAACATACAAACAAATTCACGGCATGGAATAATTGAAAAAAAAAACAAGCAAATAAATAAATTGGTTTATTTGGAATCAGAATGACGTGAATTTATGTATAAAAATTAGATTTCTATCTCACGTGACATGTATAAAAAAGAAGCATATGCTTTAAAATCCGAGCCCTATAGATTAAGTTCATATATAACCTAGTACCTACGTTAATTTTCCAACGTAATAATCAATGGAACTTTTATTTTTATTTAATAAGAATATTAATACTCACTACTCGTATTATAGACTATATATAGGGTATATAATATACTCATACTATATTATCGTCTATATGTCTATCACACATAATTAGTAATTACCTATATGTATTTATAATTAAAGTTTTAAAACAATAGTACCGATGAACATGAAATTAAACATATTTTATATACCTACGTGATTACATATAAATAAATAATACGTGGTTTTTTTTTATATAAAATATCAATAAATAATTAATAAAAAATATACTTAAATTTTTAAAATAATACAAAATTTTTCATTTGTATTATTTAATTAAATTTAACTAAATGTATTGGTGGATAGTGAAATTGCATAAAAATTAAATTTTTTGACTATACTCCTAAGTATTTAGTAAAATGCCTGATTTTACTATAATATGGTACCATAATAAATATTGTTTATTTATGAAATAAAAATTGAAAATACCTAGGTAAAATATATTACAGATACTTATCACATATTTTATAAATTACTTTATCTAAATTAAAATTCAGTTTTGCACCCTTAACTGATTTAACTATTTTATATCATATACAAGGTGATTCACCAAGTATACGTTTATTCTCATTTTTTACATCCACAATGTATTTATTTTCTATATTTTTTTAGATTTTTCATATGATGAAAGAATATATTGTGGCGATGTATACTTCTATTTTAAAAATGAGAACCAACCTTCTTGAAAGTATTCATGGATCTAAATCAAAATTTAAACGAATAATTTTGAATTATAACTTTCCATTTGCTCAAGATAGCAGTCTTTAAAAATTATTTTATACAAAAAAAAAAGATGTAACAGCAGGTTTGTTAAAAATTAAGGTTCTCATTAGATTCTCAAACCAAGTTGGTACCTACCGTTAAGACACACTTTAAATAATACAAATAATCTATAGGTATTTAAAACAATGGTCTTTTTTATACTTGCTTAAAAATTACAAACATCAAAATTTTTGAAAAAATTTAATTTTAAAGAAAAAAAAGGATATGCTTGTGAATCACTCTGTATATATCTTGATAGCCAGATAGGTAATTGTGTACGAAAATATTTCTATCTCATCTGGATGTTTTTGGATTATTTTTTTTTTTTGTCATTTGTGCTCAACACTGACGAAAATCCGTGGAAAAATAATTATATCCGAGCCTCGTCATCGCCTTCCGTATAATAATTAAATATACGTAGGTATATATATATATTAAAAAAAGATACCGAATGAGTTTTGCGAGAAAAAATATAAACAACGACAACGATTCAGCGCTCGCCTTATATCTTACTATACTACTGCACTGCCAAAGAACGAAAAACAATAATTACGGGCTAAATATATGTATATAATGTACACGAGTATGGTGGTGTCGCGCGCTTCGGGGCTAAACTGCGAGGAAATTGGCCGTTTATTGCCGTCCCCAGTTTAATGGTTAAAGGGGTTTTTTTTAATTTAGTTACGAAAATAGAGAATAACGGCACTGTCGTCGTTTGTATGATGATTTTCGTAATAATAACATGCACATTATTGTTGATGTATATACACTGTAGCAGCACAATATGGCAGCGTGTACCTAGCGCGAAGCTCTACCTACCTACGCGCATCTTTCGGAACTTCCGAGAATTACTTCTCCGGAGTAAAAACAATGTAATTTTACCCACACAGAAAATTAATGTTGGGTGGATGCATTTACTTAAAATATATATAGTGTAATTTCAAAGTTATATATATATATATAATATATAATAAGGCATTTTAGCATCAAATAACTACTAAACGATATCAATAACAATAGTTATAACTTAAAAAATGCCATCATTTAATTGTTTATCAAGTATGCTATTCTAATGTAATAGGATTAAAACAGTTAGAACGTTAAGTTAACGAAAAGTTTAAAAAAGTGACAAGTAACTCCGTTTTTTTTATATACGAAAACAATTAAAACTAATAATCAATAGGTATCAGTGTGTAATAGTCGGACTAATAGACATTTTTAATACAATAATTATTGGAGATAATACACCTACATTTTTTTATGTTATAATACGATTATAATATCAGGATAATAAATTAATTGTGTAATATATGGTTGCAAACGAAATATTTACGACAGAAAATTTAAAATGTTAAATTCTAGCTTGAAAATGTAATTTAAAATAATATAATAACGTAGGTTTGATTTAAAACGATTAAAACATGTTTCAATTTTTCAAAAATTAAAAATAAATGTTTCTTTTAACTATTAATCCATCTCCAGTTTTAACAATTTTAATAATTTAATATTATAAAACGTCTTTCTTTAATAACATAAAATTAAAATAGGTTAATAATGACAATAAATTAATTTTAAAAATATTTAAAAAAATGTAGTAAAATGTATTGCTTTCTAAGAGATAAAAAATATTGTAGTAATAAATAGATAATATTATTTATCTTACAAATTTAATAACGCATAAATTAACGTATTAACAGACAGACAACATTTAAAATGTAAAATGTAAAACATTTAATTATCTCAACGGTAAAACAGTGAAAATATAAAAAAAAAGTAGGGGACTCAAATTTCACACAATAGTAGAACGGCTGGAAGATTTTAATTTAATGTAAATTATTTATACTTGTTTTTTAAATATTACTTCTCAAGAGGGAGGTACAGCATTAACATATTTTGTTTTTCTCTATCTTATCTATAACTACAAAGATATTTCATATTCACACAATTTCAATTCAGATTAAGTGCTAGTCAAACAGACTTGTCCTGCTGTACGTTTTATAAAGAAAAAGTTATACATGTTTCAAGTCTTCAATAGGAAATTTAAACGTATGATGTCTTTCAAAAACTTTAAAAATAATATAAAATATTATATGTTATAATTCAAAAATGCTTAAATACATGAGAGCTTTTAACAAGTTAATAAAGCTCAACAACTAGATATCGCATAATGTATAACATAAAAATAATCGTACATTAGAGCTTTAGAGCATTAAGTAATAATAAATTATAGCATTACAAAATTATTATAAATATACTATGCACGACGTTTATTTAGGTTATTACTTACTAGTTACTACAATGAGTAAGTACTAATTATAAGTATTAAATGTTAATATGACAATAATAATATATGAAAAAAATTAAATATTATTATAACCGCGGAGTAGTTAAAGTCAGATGAATGATAATAGTAATATCTGGTGCTGAATTAATAGTTATTCAATAAACAATAGTTGTGGAGTAACTATTGTAAGTATATGACCGCATGAAAACATATATTTAACAGAATAGATTTAAATAAATTATTGATGTTTTTAAATTCGTTTATATAAATATCTATACATTAATGAGTTATATGACGAGACACGTTTGGTAGTGGGTTATCTACGAAATCGGCATAATGTGTACTTGCATTTATAAACAGAACTGCAAGAGTTTTCAGACTGCGTGAGACTAATCGGCCTAGAGAAACCGTTATTTACCGTTATGGGAGTTTTCGATGGTACATCGTCAGTTTTTTGCCAACAGAACAACTTTCGCACGTATAGGGATGCTTTGTGAGCCCCTGTACAAATATCGCGTTTAGCCGGAAGGTTATATTATTTTAAGCACTAGTCTGAAAAATTTTCTTTGCCGCATTTAATGCACAGAGTCTTGTGGAAACAATACGAATTCATGTCTTAGTATGACCGTAGCAATAGACCTGACAATAGCGACATTAAGGCGAAACACGATTTGTTTTGCATAGTTTTTCATGCTACATATTTTGTAATGACTTGAGATTACGTAAAGAACAATATATATTTTTTAAAACATTAATTTTAATACTTATCGAGATAATAATTGTTTTAAAAAATCGTTGTGCAGTTTATTTACAATTCCTAGACTTATGCATGTTGAGTAATGAGTTGTATTATAGTATATTATATTAAGTACCTAGATAAATATTTAGAGTTTCAACGATGGATAAATTTAACAAACAAAAATTATATAATAAACATAATATAGGTACTGCTATTGACACGACTTGCTACATCCCATCGGCTGAACCTAAAACACGTACACATGTATTGTTTTATTTTATAGTGATAAACCACACATTATACGATGTATATAATATTATAACAAAATTATGTCGACTATTAGATATACGTACATGCCATTCAACTATGAGCCTATACATTAAAAATGTATTGCCATCATTAAAAAACATAAATTTACGTCTTAATTTAAACTTTGAACGCGTATTATATATATTTATATATTATATAGATTAAAAATGTTCTATTATTAAAAAATTAATTAATGAAATTACAATTAATATTTAATACTGAATACTGTAAGGTGAACCTCTTAAATATTGAACTGTTGGTGTTTCATAGTAATTTCCTACAATTTTTTATCAGATCTTTGTACTTTTTATGTCGTTGTGGACCTAATTCTCTGTGTTCAGGCATATTATATATATATACTAAAAAAATTCACAGTAGAATTTATAGTAATTATTAATCAATGATCATCGCCTTTGATTTTTACGCGACGCGACGCGTACTAAAATGAAATTAAAGAAATTCGTCGAGACACACTTATTTTCAATTCTCTTTTCGTCGTATTCGAGTAAAACATCAATGATATCTTAAAAAATACCTGAATCCTTTGAAAATCAAAAGTTGACATTTTTTTTACTAATAAATATAAGGATGAAAAAAAATAAAAATGTTATACAATTGTATAGAAAAACGTGTATCTAAAAAATTGAAAAACGTCTATGCTTTTTAAAATAATGAGTGTTCAATATGATATCGCCCTGTATATATGTTTTCATGAATAGTGGTGGATGGGGTGACTTCTTCTCTAAATCACTTGGGCCATGAACCTTCAATATCAAATTGTTATATATGCTTATCGTACAATACGATTCGTATGTACTTATGATTTAATATATAGATACTTGTAGTGTGCTTTTTTGTAAATATAAAACGATTTAGTTATGCTCAAAATATGCATTTATTATTGCATTTCAGCAATCGTAAAATAAAATAACATAATTTAATATACTGACCTATAATGTATTGGTAATTATCTAATCAATAATATTTAGTGCTATTTTTGGAAATGAGTCCATGCAATAAGTTTTGGTATTTACCTACGCGTTTAATATTGTTTTTAAATATTAAGAAAAATAAATATAATATCGTCTCCTTTTTTTGTATGTGATTATTTATGTTATTTAGTCGTCCGTTGACGATTGATTACATTTTCGAATTTATTATTGTTTATTAGTTATTGCATTTTAAAATTGATTACACTGAATTTTCTTTTATCAATCAATGTGTGATTAATAAATAATTATATACAATACACATGAAAAAAAAAATTGAAAATGTATAACGAGGTATCGAATAAGTCAAGTATATGTTCTCGACAGCCGTGTAGCTAGATTGCCTATCTAACACGCCCTGTAGTAGATTTGTCCTACTGGTATAACACAATACTTTATAGTCTATAATAATATTATACAATATACGAGCAGTATAATATGGTTAAATTGAAAGTTTAACTACCTATTCAATTTTTTCCAAAATGAATATAATTATTATTAATATCAGTTTACATCGCATAAACACAATAAAATATAATATATACCTATCCAACCATACAGTGACAACTAACATATAACAAACACTAATAACGCGTTATTCCTTCCGAATGATTCAATGATCATTTCGCCCTTCTACCACAACAATGATCGTCAATTAAGTACATATATGGGATTTGGACTCGGAGTACTTACAGTATTTACAGTAGGTAAATGTATAGCGTTTTTTGACCACAGTTTTTTATTAAGAGGGTGCCGCACCCGCATGTGTTGTCTCCGTCTTATTCTTATAAAACTACTGAAATACATCATGGTGATGCCCAGATCGTAAGTCACAAGCCACACGTGGCCTGTTAAATTTTTTTTAAATAAAACAAAATAATCAAAAAAAAAGTAAAATTATTAAAAAAAAACGATTTTTATTATATTAATGAATTCTTCTATGAATATTTCAAAAATACAATAGGTAATAAAAATAAAAATAATAGTACCTATATTGTGTGGCAAAGGCAGAAATTGCCTTTTCGCGCGAGCCACACATGCTATTTTTTGTCACGCCATGTTAATGAGTTATGCAAGGAGGTTCTAATATGAATATAAGATGTAATCAAAAGTTTGTGTGTCGTAAGGACCATGGTATACATTTCAGTTTCTAGTTGTGCATGGGATACTCGACCAGTACTTGTAGGAATTTCCACTTTTCCGCCCGCTGGACTGAAAAAGGTCACTTTCAAACGCTGTTCAACCGTGGTCGAAAACAAACTTTCGGTGTAGGCGTGTCAAAAAAATTGTGTTACATTTATTTTTAATGTGAAATTTGAACTTGTGTTTTGTTTACTAATAATGAAAAATCTGATTAGAATTTAGCTGTTACAATCTTCAAAATTGAATAAAGGTATTATTATTTATAAGTAGCAATCTATGAACTGATTTTGTACGTCGAGACAAATAAATTTTCTATTTTCATCACATCTCTCAAAGGAGTGAAATTTTCGTGTGAAAGTTTTGATTAACATTAAAATTAATTAATTTTTATATTTTGAAATTCATCACGGTTAAATGGGTTTATTTTCAAGTTGAAAAGAAGTGTCAACATCAATGTTTTATGAAATTGATTTTCAAATAAAACTATAAAAGTTACGATTTTTCGTATAAATTAACATCCAAAAATAAAAATGAAAGATCGGTTTGCAATGTATTTAACATATTATCTATAAATCAATTTTTTGAACATAATGATTTTGTTTTATTCTTAAATATTTAGCAGTTAATTTACTGAGACGCTGCGATCAATTTGATTAATAATTTTAATTTTACATCAAAATATGCTTTAATAGAATTGCCTATGCATATCAATTATGAATTTTCTAGATCTTTGTAACTTTAAATTTTAAATTTGTTTTCCTTTGTCGATCGTGAACATTTCAATTTCTTCTCGTGCATCGAAAATTCATTTCAAAACTTTTCCTTTGCTTAACCATCAAACATAATTATGGTACGTACGCTAAATCACTATACTCAGTTTGTGTTTAAAAAGAAAACTTTTAAACTATATATGAGTATGACCACAAGATTCAGTGAGATGATGAATAGCTTTTGTTACAACAGACATAACATTTTCGAAACCTATAACTTCCACAGTTCCACGGAGAGTGATAAATAACACGATGAATATTCACTAATAGAGGTTCAACATTTTTAAACTTTATTGACTGTACCAATAAAACCAATATTCACTCATCTCATATGACATGAAGCATTGTCTGTTATGCAACTTATAGATACCTATCCCCGGTCGATCTGAAGAACTTTTTGGTTCTAATTGGAAGGTCTAATTTTTCAAATATATCAGATACTGATGTTCGATCATGCGTACTTAGTAAAAAATCCAACACATCTGTTATATTTTATATAAATATTAATATCAATGCCACGAATAATTATTAGTAGCTGGACAAACAATATCGGTAGTATCGACATTCCACCAGTGCTAACGAAAACTATTTGAACTATCATGCTTTGTTCTGTAGCTGTGTTAATATGCCATGTTTTGTACTTTAAACAATTCTGGTGATTGTGTTTCGTGATAAACTTATTTTCTTAAAAAGTATTCTAATTTTTCAAATATTATTTTTTCAACGACAGATATATATTTTCATAAATCTCTCACTTATAGAGGGCCTATAGAGGTTTAATAATTTCACTAGCTATTAAATTCGATACTTTTAGCTTGCTTGTACAACATTTGTTTTTAATTGAACTGTGTTTTTTAAATAAACTTGAAACATTTTAGCTTTGGGTATGTGTTTTGAATTATTCTAACTTAGTAATGCGTAATTCTGCAAATTAAATAATATATACGGCATTAAGTTTTGTAGTATTATATTTAAAATAACAGTTTATCTTTCAATAGCCACATTTTTCTTCTTGTTTTCATTAAATTCTTTAAAAACTCAAATCGTTTCACAACACACAAGACTAACAGATTTTTCTACTTATTTCAATAGAAAATTAATTTATAGGCCATTTTTCTTTGTATAATATACAACCTAGCAAACTTGTATTCAATAGAATTTATCATAATATAATATGGTGTTAACAACAAACCGCTTTAATATTAGTGTGAAAGTGAATTTACCTCTTGTCAAAATTAAAAGTTAGAACATTATCATTTATCAGTGATGTTGCGATGAATTCTTTTTAACATTTTAATTTTTATTGATCATTTTCAATTTTTAATATTTTACAAGCCTATGTCTTACCTACATAATGAGTTCTACAGAATGCAGATTTTCAATTGTATCTGTAGTAGGTATGTATTAAGACGGAGATAATAGTATAATACATACCTACTATGGGAGTGGTATGTTTTTAATTACAAATAATTAAAGAAGCATTAACAATACCTTTTTTCTTTTGTCATTAATCATTATAGTTATTTCAAGTAGGTACCTAACCTACGGAAAAATAATTAACCGGTACATAACACATTTCAACAATATCGTTTTTAAGCTATTAAAAATACATTTCTATAGTGTAAATTCATTGTGTAGTACATTCTGCACTATTTTTAAAGAATTAAAAATCAAGCCCAAAAGTTAAATTTTAATTATAAGTACCTACTTGTTAGACCAACACCGTCGCAAGTTTAAAATATCATGTTTCTAAAAGCGAGAGATATTATTTGAAATTTTAGAACACATTGTATGTAGCTTTACCGCAAAATAATTTAATCAATTCCCCGTTGTAAGTACAATAGGTTAAGTGTGTAAGTGTGTTTGATTAAATATTTTAAGCGTAGGTACAATATTGAATATATATAACATATTGTACATGGTGATTTTTTTGTATTCTCATCTTAGTTACATTTATATGTCAATAGATATTTTAACTTACCTATAATTTTTTAAACAACAAAATAATTATTAATTTTATATTCTAACGAAGAATATTTATCATATGATTTTGATATTTTTAAATTAAATTTCGAACAAGAACTTAGACAAGTAGTTATAAATATTTAACTATTTAGTTTAAAATTCGATTTTTATTATATAGCCATTCTCGTATAAATAAAGTTAATGAATGTATGATGTCGTTCAAAATACTAAGAAACTAACATCTATTTGTAAATACCGTTAGGTTAGGTTAGGTTAAAAATAGATCGATGATAATGTCTTTAAATATTTTAAAATAAATCAAAATTATTATCATTGTGTATATAAAAGTTCAGAATAATATAAAATACACAAAAGTTTAAATTCCCACAAACGTTTTTAAATTATTTCAAAATAACTAACACTGTTATATTTTATCGTTTAAATAAGTATTTTCGTTCAAATTGGAATTTCAAATGTTAATAAAATATAATTGTCTTGATATATTTTTAAAATTTAATTATTGTATGGTTACAGTATGACCAACTCATAAATAATATTTTTTTTAAATTATCAAATATTAGATACTAAAGAAAAAATTCTAACTTTAAATACATAATAATTACAAAAAAATATTTATACCTACAAACATTATAATTCTTTATTGAAAAATTTAAAATTGTATTATATAATTAAAATTATAATAAAAATATTTGATAACAACTTTAATTACCTTTCATTAATTTTTTTAAATACAATGAAATATCAAAAATTGTTTGAAGAAAAATAATTATTTTACAGGTGAATATCAAATGTTGAAAACATTTTAACTTGAAATGCTCATAAAAAATTAATTTGGTTTTCCAGTAGAATTTATTTATAATGTTATAGGTATAGGTTGAAAAACTATAATCAATATCATATTTTCAATTTTTAAATTGAATTATAACAAAGTGATAATTTACAATGTTTTTTAACTGAAAAATTAACTTGTGAGGAACTTTTATTACATTTGCATTTCTACCCAGAAAATAATTGAAATATACTAAAAATGTTAATTATAAATAACGATAATATGTATTAACATTTGATGAAAATGTCAATTACTGTAAATTGTACAGTTAATTGTTTTTGAGTCACATCAAAAAAACTATGAACATCTATCTGTTTTGTCTATTGGTAAAATGGTTAACTTAGGTACTATACCCAGCATATACAGGATGTTCAAAATACAGAAATATATTTTGTTTTTTATTCACAATTTTACTTATGCCAATAAAATGCTGGACTTAAGTATACATATTAATTTCTGTAAATAGGTTCAGCATTCCTTGATAGTGTTTTATAAAACTAGGAACCAGGATCCAATCCATAAAATGTTATATTCTAAACATATAAGTTTTGAACAAACAGTAATTATAAAAAATAATAAATTTTCAGTTGTATGTTTGTTTTTAATACCAAATATTAAATAAAAATATTATAAATAATAAATGTATATTATGTATCAATAATTTTAAAATGTATTTATTATTTATATACTTATTGGTCAATAAAATTTACATATGCAGTAAAAACGATCAGTACTTTCAGATAAATTTAAATTTGTTACTTTAGAATTAAACAATATAAATTGTTATCTCATACTAAACTAATAAAAATAAAATATTAGGTATATATAAACCAACATAAAAAGTTTTTCTGTAAATAATATTATTATTATATATTAAAGTAACTTAACAAAGGTATTTAAAATGTGTTGTTTCAAATTAACTAAAATTTTAAAAATCAAAAAATAATTATTTTAATTTTACTGATTTACATTTAGTTATGTGAATTATGATTGAATACATATATATATATATATAAAAGTAGCGCAAGAAAAAATTATAATAAACTAATATTAAATTTGTTAGAACAAGTTATTATGTGTGATTTATTTGTTTAAAAAACAAATTTTTTATGGTGGTATAAAAATATTGATGTATGAAATTAAAGAGTTGTTTATTATTTTTAATAACAAAATGAGATATCTATTGGTTCAAATTGAATATTAAGCTTCAAAAAAAAAATATATATATATATAATTAATAAGCAAGTAAAAATTTTGAATACACATACCTAAGTATTAAAAACTATTTTAAAGCTACTTAATGTCGAAAAAAAAAATTAACATTAAATTATAAGAATAATTAATTATGTATACCTAAGACAAAACCATTTATATTTTTCTAAAATGAAACTATGCAGATAGCCAAACCAAAAAAAATTTTAAATAAAATGATTTATAAGTCTTAACCAACTTATTACAACTAATTTAAAGTAATTAAATTACTATTAATATATGTACAAATTACAAGTATACAAATTATAATTATTCAATTTTGTAATGTAATATTCTAAAATTAAATTTTATATAACTTACTAGAAGTTAACATTTAATATATATTCATTAATCACTTAACCCAAGTATGATTTTAAATTAAATCTTTGTGTAACACAGTTGCCCACATAAAATAATGTTATCAACCATCTATTCAAACAATTATTAATTGAAAAAAAAAAAAAACAAGTAAAATGGTTATTACTTTTAAATTATATATAATATGTAATAATGTACATATAGATACATTTACATATATATTTATATGTATTTATACAATACAAACAAGACATACATAAATATATATACATGTATAATATATTAATTTACTTATTTTTCCATACAATTATAATCATTTATTTTTAAAAATACGTTTATAATATAAGATAAATGGGATGGATGCAAAATAATATTCACAATTCTAATTATTTACAATTTTTTTTCTTCTTTTTTAAGTAAAAATAATAGTTATTATTCATCTATATTTCCAACAAAATAATTTGTTATGTAAAAAAATTCATCAGCTAAATGTCATTAATGTCAAAAAAAAAAAAAAAAAAAAAAAGGAAAAAAATTAAGATTATGAATAAGTTTTAAAAATCAAAATTTAGTTCGGATATATACAGCACTAGTATCATGATCGCTATAACCCAAACGTTTTGCATGTTTAAAAACTTCGTTTACATTGGCCATAACCGGACAAGGTTGTTCCAAAACATCGGACCAGTTTAATGATAAATTTAAGTCCTTTTGAATATGTTTTAAAGCTTGATTTGTTTGAAAATTATTCTCCATCATAGCTATAAATAACAGGTATATACAACAATTTATATAATTTACATTCAATTTAATAGAAATAAAAACACACGGTACCTTTTCCTTTTTCTATTAACAATGGACAATTTAATGAAGTCTTTTGTAGATACTCCAAAACTTTATTTTGCGGTATATTAGCTCTATCAGCCAGAGCCATACCTTCAGCTAATCCTGCTAGAGATACTGCTTTAATCGAGTGTAAAATCAAATTCAATTTTGAGGCTACTCCAACATCACCTAAAAATAATTGTATTAGATAAATTTATAAAATAAAACAATATTAAATTTACCAATAAGAGTTGCACTAGCGGAAATCGCATCAAATGATGATTTACAATCATCGAACAAAGACTTATCGCCAGCTGCAATACATATTAAATTCCCTTCTTCTGCATCCTTTTTACTTCCCTGAATCATAGCCTCTAAATAACGGCCTCCTCTGTTCAAAATAGCCTGTAATAATAAAAAGTAATAAATTATATAAACCATTCACTATCATACAATGTTTGTAATAAAAATAGTTAGTATGTTCTTTGCAACAAACCTCACAAATGTCTTGAGATGTATCTGGATCAATACCAGTCATTTCAACGAATCCTTTATCTTTAGTTATTTCAGGAAGTACACCACAATTTCCAAATACCATCTGTAAAAGTGATCAAATGCAAATAATTGTATAAAAAAAAATGACAAAAACCTTACATCTTTAGCAACTTGTGGGTCAGAAACACACGAAAATGTTATATCTGCTCCTCCAACAACATCAGATGGAGTTAATGCAACAATGGCTCCAAATTCTTCAAACTTTTCACACTGTTAAATCAAAAAATAAATATATGTAATTTATAAAAAATACTTGGAGTGATAGTATATTAACAAGAGATTAATTCCAATTTTTATTGTTGTTATATAGTTATCATATTTAATTAGATAGGTACTTAATATTATTTTATACATAAATATTTATTATTTACATAGAATAAATAAGTATAAATATTTAATACTAAATTTGGTATATCCATTAAAAATAACAATATTTTAATTAAGAACCTACGACAAGAACTGGAAATAATAATTTTAATATTAAGTTATATTTTCATAAATATAAAAATAAAATAATTATTATATAATTAAAAACAAAATTTTTTTAATGTCACATTTTATTTTAAGTATAATTAACATTTTATTTGTAATACAAAACAAGTTCTTATATAATATTTAATACAGGAATGACATGATTAGTAAAAGATGGTCAACTAGTTGCCATAAACAGGTCTTTCAATAGTTTTAACATTATTTATCTTTTATGAAATCACTAGTCTTAACACGTCAATACGCCATTAAAATGTTATTATTAACAAGAAGACTATTCATACCTAAGTAAAGTCTAATAAGTACATATGTTTACATATTTATAGGTTTAAAAATATTATGTTAGTTACACATTTTTTTTAGCGGCACACTATAACATTATGTTTATAATTACCTATAAAAATATAAATAGATAGAAAAAACGATTACACTGTGAAACAAATAATCAATTATATATATATAAATTCAATAAGATTTGAAGAAATATATAATAAAGAATATATTAGGTTAGTATATGTTGATATCCATATCATGTACTTATTAAAGTAAATGTATGAACACTGCAGAATTTTGTATAATTTTAGTATAATTATTAAATTATAAATGGGGTTTGACAATTTGATCTTGTTTACAACATATGATTGTACTTTAAAATAGTAAAATAATTGTACCACAACTCATAGTGCAAGATACACAAATTAACCAGTGTACTGCAACTATGTATAAAAAAATAAATAAATCATTAGTCGATGAAACATAAAGAATGATTGAATATTAAAATATAACTATTTAATTTACAAGACCTTACATTGTGTAAATAACAGATTAATGATAATCCAAGTTAACATAATAATATAATAGTAATGTAAATCATTAACCGTAAATACTAAAAAATGCTGTTTTAGTATTTTAAATTAAATACAAAATAATCAATATCGCAGCAGATTACAGATAACAAGCAAACGCATTTAAATTACATAGTACTATATAATTTATGGACGTTTTTTTGTTCAAGTCGATAATAATATAATTATATTTTTACATCAGTTAATTAATTACATGACACTTCACATTAAAATTACTACTAAATATAGTAATGTTACGTGTTTTGGTCAACCGACCTCTGTCAGATTACGATATAAATTTTATTTTTAACTAAATTTTTTATGACAATTTATAAAATGCATGTACCTTAAACGTACATGAATATTAATGATTATTATTATACATATATGATAACTTTCTCGATTCTTTCCCGTGCAAAAAAGTTTTAGCTATGTTCTACATTTGTAAGACGGAGACAACACATACGGGTAGTCCTCTTAAGGCAGTTGTTGGTGCTTTTAAATGTCAATGAAAGGGGAACATTCGAATGAACAACGATAAATTATAATTCCTATTCGATAGTTTAAAACCTTCCATAGCCATCGGTCTCAGGACTACTACTCATTTGAATGAATATTTAAAAGATCGTTAACTAATAATTATTGCTGTGAGTCCTATACGAAATATTCTGGTTGACGGCTGACGGTTACAAATCGTTGCTGGCACGCGCTCGACAGTGTACCCGTAGGACGGCAGAGTATGTTGGTGTGGTTGGCTACACTGACACCAGAGAAACTGACTTAGGAGCGTTTAATACAGTTGTTCGTCAGTACCCACTACTCAGTACTCACTAGCCATATTTCATACCGTTTCAAACGTTACGCGGCCGCTGACATTTTATGATTATCGTTTTTCTCGTTCTCATCTTTTACCCGAGTAAAAAGTTTGACAACTCAGAACAAATGAGATCTAACAGGCATATAAAACGCATTAAAAGGTAAACGCACAAAGTATTATCTATTATGATTGTATAACTTTCTAACAGTTTCTATTTTACATGAAATATTTCAGATAACTCAAAAATGGATTCATTAACGATTATTTTGACGACCATCATTCTTCACAAACTAACCAATGCTTTGGACACCGCCACCATTTGTAATAATGACAATGCTTGTAAATGCATCAATAACACCGTGTCATGCACGACGCTAGCACAAGACGGAGTATTTGTCCTCCCAAATGGCACTGAAATTGTACATTTCGACAATGTTCCCATTACAATTATCAACAACAGCACGTTTGCCAATGGAAAATTGCAAAAAATTACTTGGGTGGCAAGCAAGATAAAATTTGTGGAAGCCTTAAATCATAATGATCTTAAGTATTTAGATTTATCTAGAAACAATATCATTAAATTGTCAGATGATATATTCTATAACTGTCCTTGTTTAGAGTATGTAGACTTGTCTGACAATCAACTAAATATTTTATCAGACGATTTATTTTTACACTCTAGTTCATTGAGAACAATCAATTTAGAAAAAAATATTTTTAATTCAATCTCAAAAAATTTGTTCAAACATACTATAAATTTACAAAATCTTAGTATAGGAAATCCAAATTTAACTTTTCTAGATGAAAATGCAATGACAAACTTGTACAAATTGGAATATCTTAGTATTGAAAACAGTGGAATAAGAAATCTCAATCAAAGTTCCTTTGGTGTACATATATATTTATATAGTGTAATACTAAATAACTGTACACATTTAACATCAATTGATAACAATTTTATTGGTTCATCGTCAAACATAAAAATAATAGAACTCAACAATTGTGGGACAATTGAATCCTTGCCATCTAGTATTGTTTCTCTTAAGAACCTACAATATTTACAAATGTCAAATACACAAATTCAGCCAAATTGTCAAAATGGATGGTTTAGCCAATGGTTCAATAATGAAACAACTACTGTAGTTGGTTATGAAAAGTATTCAAATTTTATTAAAACACTGAATGAAATCAACTGCCCACCAACAATATACTATACAAACAGTCCTATTACATTACAGTTAACCAAAAAAGGAATCATTAATTGTATGGCTTATGGAAATCCATTTCCAGCATTTACTTGGCTAATACCAGGTGGATTAACATTTCATGAAAATAAACAAGCTGATGTGGATATAGCACATCATCCAAACATCCACAATTGGGATCTAAATCAAATAGTTAGTCAATCGCTTTTAACTGACAAAAATGGATCTTTACATATTCTACGAATGCTAAGAACCCATATTGGTAATTATACATGCTATGTATCAAATAAATATGGAAACAGTTCTAAAACAGTGGAAGTACATTTAGACAGTGGAGTATTTTTCAATATCAAAATTAATGCACTGTTATTAGGAATATCATCAGCATTGGGATTTTTAATGCTAACTATATTATGCTGTGCTCTTAAGTTATTACTAAAAAGGTGAGTTATTAATATTAATACCTTATATTTAATCTTAAAAATGATTATTATAATTTTGTTACAGACTGAATTGTATGAAAAAAAGGAGTCAACCAACAGAAACAGAAATGGGATCTACAGAAAAACCAAAAATTTTACCAGAAAATGTTTAGTTGTACTGCTTCATGCAAATTTTTGTGGTATATATATATATATTTTTTTTTAATCCGAAATCAGTTAAAATTATTATTAAAATAGTACAAAAATAAATTGTGAAAATATTTTTATAATAATTTTACAGCCTTATTTTATATACCTACTCAAATAAACACTGAAATTGTTTAAATAAATTTATAGTAATATAGTGTATTCATTTGTATTTTAACTATTTAAAATTATCAAAAGCATAGAGTTAAAACAATAAACATTTAACAGTTATCGTCTAGGTTGAAATATTTTATATTCAAAATATGTTTAACTTTAACCCTAAAATTAATTCAGTAATTAAGTTTTATATCACAATTATAAGATAGTAGAAGTGTTATTGTTATTAAAAAATGTATATATTAATATAATAAATATAATTCATTAATAGAAAAAACTATCATTCTTTTGTTCTATTAAACAATCAATTACAAAAATATTTTTGAAGAATATACCGAGAAACTTAATTTATAAATAATAAAATTTATCGTTCTGCCACTATTTTTATAAATAAATAAGAAAGATAATTTTTTTATTAAATAATAAAATAAATTACAATTCTTATTGACAAAAAATAATAATGGATTAATGTAATAAACATTTTTACTTTACTTCTTGAAAGGTTTGTATTTATAGCTTGTTTAACATTTTTTTTGTTATTGAATTCATAAATTAAATATAAAACTGATAATGTCATAATGGGTATGAATGATATTATTTTAAATAAACTAGATTAAAACTTTAAGGTTTCAAAGAAATTGACAGTAGTATATATTATATAATTTCAATAGGTCAACATTAATCAATATTTTAAAAGTTGGTCCAATTAAGAGAAGAGAGGAAATTTAAATTTGAATTTGAATTTGAATTTACTATACAATAAATATGAAAGTTTTAAATTTAATAAATAATAACATAATTGACAAGTTGTTAATTATATTTTTATATTATTTTCTATTGAATGTAGAGTTGTATAATTTAGTAAAATAAGGGATATTTTAATAAAATATTTTAGTAACCTTTTCAATGCCCAATTGGTACTAAAAACTATTAATTATTATTGTATATAATATTTCAATATTATACTATTAAAGAATATACATTAATTTAGAAAAGAATATTTGCATGAGTTTCATCTACTAGTAAAACAATAATTATTTTACATTTAAAATTTAAATATTAAGATAAAATTAATTACAATTTTGAATTCGTTATATTTCATTTTAATTCGGAATGTATTATTCGTCATTATTATTTAAAATATACATGATTTAGGAATTAAAAAGAATTAAAGGTTATTTCTCAGTTGTTTAATATAAGTCAGTTCTACCACATTATTGAATCACTGTAATATACATATATATGATAAATTTGAATTCAATGATAAAAAAAAAATAATTATGACCGAAAGTTAGTCAACCAATATTACTTGATATATTCATTATATTCCATAAAATATTTTGTAATTTAAGTTTTATCTTTGGTATTAGGAGTATTAGGAGTCAATAGTGATGTTCTTTAGAATGGTTTGTATAGGATCATGGTATAATAATAGGCAATATCACAAAATTATTGAAAGTTTAAATATTCATCAAATGTATTTTTGAATTGCAATAACATAATTAAAATAGTTATTCATAGTTTAAACATAGAATTTATTTCGAATATTATTTTTAAGAGGATTGGTGTCGGTGATTTCCTGTCTTTGTCTAACACACAAACAACATAAGAATTTAGATGTATTTTTTGTCCAACATAATAATTGATACAGTAAAGCGATAAGAATTCTGAAAACAGATTTGAATTTGTCATCAAGTTTACTTGAGAACAGCCAGTTCACATTTTTGATATTAAAATATAACTTCTTAAACAATTTAAGAAATAAGACAATTTTTTAATTACCCGTTTGTAATATGATCACCGCCACCAATCCCCTTAAATATCTACTTAAAAATCAAATTTATGTATTTCCTACATTTGGTTACAGTATTAACTATTTATAAGGAACCCTGTATTAAATCAAGCTTTTTATTATTAGCCTTTTTAGATATTTATAGTAAATACATTTTTAAAATAATCCAAATTTTCGAATATCCAAATAAACGTCTCAAAAAAATCAACATAAAATTAGATTATATCAAGTAAAAAAAAAAAAAAACTGCTAATTGAAACGTGGAAAAATTTTAAGTACCTAGTTTTTTGTTTATAAATCAAACAAAATAAGAAAACTGTGATGAAAAATCAATATTTTATACAAAAAATATGCATATGCTATTTTGCAAAATCTAACTTCAAATATTCATTAAAAATATATGTGGAATAACACTTGACATTTCTTTTTCAATTTTAATATTTTAATTAATGAATTAATTTCTATTAACTTTTTTAACTTCTTGATAGAGCAAGTTTAAAAAAAATCCATTTGTCAATGAGTAAAAACAAAAAAAATATTTTGAAAATTAAACCAAATAAAATTTTAAAATATCCATGGTGATTTGTTTAGGTATTACAACTAAGAAAATTGATTTTGTTAGAAACGGGTGTTACATTAGAATTCTCATTATTCCTTTAATCTTTGATTTTGACTTATTAAAAAAAATACTAGGAATTTTTAAGTTTTATGTCATGATAGTATCAATTAGATCCACTTTTCTTCTAGATTTTACATTAAACTTTTTATTTAACTGAAAATAAAGCATTATTCCGACTAAAAATAATAAATAATACTCAAAAATATTACTTTGAATTACTTTAAGTTAAAAGACACATTTTTAACTGGAGACAGTGATTTTTTTAAACAATATAGCTAAATTTTGAGAGAATCAATAGTTCAAAATAATACTTATAAATAAAATATAGTTAATAGTTATATTTATTATTTATGAATCTTGTAAAAAGTAAATATGTATAAATCAATTTTTATTTGATTGTATACAAATTTTCTTTAAAATCAAGGTCAAATATTGCTATTTAAAAAAAACTAAAATTAATTCTTACCTTATCTGGAGTTCGATTCCAAAGAACTACTTTATGCCCAGACTCCAATAAGTTTTTGACAATTCCTGAACCCATATTGCCCAAACCAATGAATCCAAATGTCAACGGTGATGCTGAGATCTCCTTATTCTGTAATGATTTAGATATTGTTGAAATATCTATCTGTTCGACTTCCTGAAATCATATATCTTATTCAGTAAGATACCGAACAAATTTTTTTTTTTATATATATATTTACCGGCATTACAACTTCAGGTCTGTCTAATAAAGTATTATTCTTTCGAATTGGACTTGAATGGTTATTCTGGTTATTTAATAATCCAACATTTGAAAGTACTTCAGGAATACTACTCGATTGGCCCACTCTTAAGTTTAAACGGGGTTTTTTAGGTTTATCCTTCTTTGGCCCATTAGAGGTAGATCCAACTGGTTTGGATGGTCTCTTCTTAGCTTTTACAGGATTTTGTGATACTGATGCATTGCGTGCGTTAGACTAAAAATGTATTATTAAAACTTAAAAAATGTATGACATGAAAAAAATACAATGAATATTACTAAAATATAAGAAAAGTTACAAATTTTAAATTTTAAGTTATAATAGATACTTAAAAGTAAACATTGTTATCTGTTTTTAATCTTAATTAAATTGTTTAAAATTAAAACAAACATTTTTTAGCCACATAAAATAATACCTTAAACATATTAATATAAAAAATTCTTCTAAGGATGTTGAAAATATTGAAGAAAAACACTGTTTAATAAATTTAACATGAAAAAAAAATATATATATACTAAACACTTACAATTCATTATTGTAGCAACAACAATCATCTTAGGATAAAATTACATCGAAAAATAGAGCAAATAGAAACTTGGGAAGCATAATATGTGAAGATAGCAGAAGTAAAAGGAAAATAATAAAATGAATATGTCAAACTAACATAGCATTTGACCAAAAAAGAGGATTTAATATTTTAAGAATTAGCATACACACTAAAAAGTCTTCTGAAACACATATATGTAGTACAATGCTTTTTGGCAGTGAAAAGTGGTGTTATAGGAAAGGGGTCTTCCAACTACGGAACATGGCTCCCATAGGATAATAAATATACGTGTAGAATGTAGATATCCAACATTTAAAATTTAAAAATTGTAACTGTTATACCTAATATATGTATAAACTTTTGTCCCGCTAAGAGCATTTGATATTTTTTTATGGCCCTTGAATAAAAGTTTGGAGACCTGTTATAGAATAATACTTGAGATAAGCAGGACGAATATGGTAACTAACAGAGAAGGTATTAGAAAGAATATCAAGGAAAAATGCTCTATGAAATTGCGTAAAGAAATGGATTGGAAATGTACTTTAAAAAATATGTAGGTGCTAGAACTAATAAATGAAGTAGAAGGTAAATATTATGAGGAAAGACCACATTTGGTGTATATTGTATAAGTGACAAATAATGAAGGACCAAGAGTAATTTATAAGGAAATTAAGAGAAGGCAAGTAACAGGGGAGCATAGAGAATTGGTGCAAACAATCATAGAATTAGGAATAAAATTGTTAGATGGTTTAGAACAGTTATAACAAACATTGAATATAAGTATAAACCTACATTGATCAATTCTATATTCTTTATTAATTGAAAAAAAAACAAAAAGAATTGGTAGTTCTTTTTTTTTTTGTTTGTCTTCTAATCTTTATTTCTAAACTACTAACTCCAAACTATAAAATCTGAGTTACTGAAAATATTTAATTTTAAATTAAAATATTCAAAAAAGTATATTTTCTATAGCAATAATTAGTAGTAGTATAAAAATAATTAAATATCGACAGTAAATCTATTGAATTTATGGACCATGCCTTTTGAACATAAAATAAAGATTAGATTGGTCTAACTACAATCATTATTTATTTACACACACATTTGTATCTATATTATGGTTATATATAACCATTCTAGGTATAGGTATTATAATACAAATTTCAGTAACTTTTAATGATAAAAGTTGAACAATTCAAATTATAAGCCATAAGTCAACTCAAAATTTAAACTATAAAAAAATTTAAATTATTGAAAAAATTTATCACACAAACCAACACTTTTATGTTAAAATTCATTGGTTGAAAAATTATTTTGATATCAAAAATTGGACTTATTGGGGTTCCACTGTATGGGTCATCTAAATTTCTTATGTAATCCAACTTAGACAAAGATAACATTTTTTGTGAGCTTTTATAATAGCTAATACATTCTCCAATATTACATTTATTAATTTTAATATATAAAAATGCATAATTTAAATCACATTTATACTTGAAGAATAATTAATATTTTATTATAAGTTTTTCCATTAATTTTTTATGTATTATTTATTATAAGTATTGAATTAGTTTATTTTCAAGCTCATATACTTATTATTTTTTTTTTCCTGAAACATATTTTATATACTTTCTTACAGAGATTAAGCTAATTTATTATTAAAAATAATTTATGATATTATGTAGATTGTGTTAATAAGTAATGATTTAATATTTAAATTTGAAACATTTAGGTTGTCTTTCTTTTATTTAATATAAGACTAATGACAAGAAATTAAGTTAAGCCTTTTTTACTAATATAAATACTCATTAATTAATAAGATAAAATAGTATAAAAATTATTTTATTATGATGAGTAGATAACATGAACAATTTTGCAGTTTGATAAAAATAACCTATTTTTTTTGTTGATTTTAGATAATATTTTAATTTCTCGAGAGTTATAAGCTTTAAGTTTAAATATAATTAAAAGATATTATTAATAATTTAAAATTTAATTAATTTCTGTTTAATGAATATTTATGAAAATTAAATGATTCTTGGCGATTTTTTCAAATAATTCAATTTATTTGCATTTGATAAATACATCTGATACCATTATTTCAATTATCAAATCTTTTGATTATTCCCATCACTACAAAATGCACCCTGGCTGCCCAAATTATAGTTGGCCATTTTGAGAAGACTTATCACTGAATCTATTCTGTGACAATTTTTATTTTATTTTGTAAACAAACTAAACAATTTAACATTTTCAACCCCTTAGATCCAATTCTCTTTTAAACTGACCATCTGTATATTTGTTGGTTAGTATCATTTGACGACAAAACATGTGTTTTGTAAACTTGAGATTATATAGTTATTTTCACAAACTTGTTTAACAATTTTTGGACTGATAAGCCCTTACTAAACGACTGATTAACTGATTATAAGAGTAGTGTATTTTCTTGATGAGTTTCTATTCTGTGATATAACCATAATTATCTTTGACAAATAAATCAAATTCAACAAATACTACTATACATTAAAATGTCGGTTTTATCTTACAATAATATACATACTTGTACAGTATAAATTTAATGACTATTTAATGTTATTGAACATGATATGCACGAAAATGCAAGTTTATGAGTTTTTATTAAGTAGTATTTATACACTTTTTATTATCTACTGTCTTCATACCCTACACATATTTTTAGAATATAAATCGACAAAATAAATTAACTTACTAAGAAAAATGACAATTATATTAAAATTCAACTGTTATGTAAATCAACAGAAATATTATTTATGTCTAATACTATTTTTATAATTTTGAGAATATATTGTACATTCAACTATTTGCTCTTTAACCTGATTATTCCCACATTATGGTTCCATAAAAACATTTATTAAGAATTAAATTTTGTTATAAGAAATAAGCATACTCAGTGGCGCCAAACTACTTTTTAGTAGGTGGTGCAAATACACATTTTAACCACTCATACCTACCTAGACACCCTCAAAAATACTATTTTCATTTGGCCATTAATGATCATTTGTATTATTACGTTCATGTTAAGTAAGTACCAACTTCTAAGTGTAAGTTTTTCAAAATTATATAGACTCAGTACCACCTACCCCTTATTTTAGGTGGTGCAAATGCACCACCTTAAGTATGTGTTCAGCACTACTGACCATACTATAGTATGTTTCATGAAAACGTGCAGATGACCGCCATGCGCCCAAGGGCCATTTCTCATTGGTGGTGTCCAATCTGTTCCAAAATGTATAGTATCTGTCGAGCCAGTGGCACGCACTTGTAATAGAGATCAAATATTGAGACCCAATGGTTTTTAGAAAAATCAACACATGGGGTGCAACAGTCATCCACACGTTTTTGTGAAGCGTACTGTAACTATATTCATATCTCAAAATATACTCCGTCCAGCGAGAGAACGCACTTCAGCGGCTACTTAAACTCATCCGATTTCACACATTCCCACCACTAACCAGTCCGAGCTCGTTATCACCTCTGAATACGTAGACTGCGAGACAGTGCTGGGTTAAGTGCTCACTACTGGTTGCCTTGTGGTGGGAGAAATTCACCTCAAGATTGCGGAGCTCCATCATTAGTATGCGTAAACGAGCTGCGTTCTCTCACTGGACGGAGTATAGGTTTTATTTTAAAGATAAATTATTATATTTTTACTATTCGTACTGTTTTTTTAGTTTTTTCAGGTGGTCGGTAAATAGGAGTTTCGGTTTGAACTAAATTCTCAAATCGTGACTCAGTATCAGATAATCCATTTCTCATCCCCTAAAAATTATTTAAATTAAAATAAAAAAAAAAACAATAAAATAACAACTCAACAAAAATACTCACTTCATTGGAATTATTCTCTGAAATGTATTCTTCAATAGCCTTACAAGCATCTTTGAACGATTGACCCTTATGACTATAGGTTAAAGTATCTTTAAATTGAAAATATGGTTTTAGACATCCCAGTTCAATCCAAGCACTATAAAAAAAAATATAATGTTGAACAATTTTTAAAATTAAATAAAAGTACCTAGTTCTAGGAAATTAAAAAATATATAACAAATATCACTATAAAATAGTTTACACTTTACTATTTAATTTAAAATATTATCAAGCAGTTAAATTAGATTATTCGTTAATGATCATACACGGCAATTAAGTTTAAATAAAGATTAGTAGGTCTTATTTAATTTTTACTCACTAATTATTAGATCCATAAAAGAAAATCCATTTACAATTTTTCTTTTGTTTTTTAGTAAGTTGAACAGTTGGCTCGCTTACCTAAAATAAACAAAATACTTGTTTAAAACCAGTGCAAACATACACACCATTAACATATTGACTGTCATATGACCGCCAGAGGTCATCTGTAATAATTCTCAATTTTACACATTAGTGATTGCTGGCACCCCCAGAGCTCATCTTTACTACCATGTCATATGACCGTTGGCGTCCATATATGAATTTGGTTTTATATTATTAACTTTTCTATGGCGCTACAATAATACACTTAAATAAAGACCATGGCGTAGCTGGAATCATTACAATTTTTTTCAATTATTTGGTATATACTAATCTGGAAGACATTGAAAATTATGCTTGGTGTACAACAAATACTTATTGAATGACCGCCGACAACCATGTGGCAGTCAATGTGTTAATCATGTATAAATAAAACAGAAAATTTGTATAACTAAAAACTGAGTGTGCACTATGTCATTATACATTAGAACTGGAAAAAGCTGTACAATCATGAACAATTAAAACTACATATGTGTCTACGCTGAGCAGGAATAGACCTATACAGCATTATTTAAACTGGCCAAGGTGCACTTGTATCCTGGAGCTATAGACCAGACCATCCTGTACTAAATACATTAATAGTCGCAAGCTAACATAGTACAGTGATATCTGTGATAAATAGGTAACAATACGATCATTTTTGTACCGTGTCCGTATCAGAGTACCTCAGTACCTAACCAAAAAGCGCCACCTATCATGACATGGTGGAAACTTGAAGAGGCCCGGTCTATGAGTAAAAGGTACTGGAACTGAGTAGGGGGGCTGCTAAACATTTATCAATAATAGATATTCGATGGATACTAATAGTTTATTATTGTAGAATACTGGACGGCTTACTTCAGAGTTCTACCCCAACAAAGAGAACACTTTGTCGAATTTGAACATGTACAATACAGCATCTGTATAAGAAACACAAGATGGAGAATTGATTCGCACGACAATAAGACTAGACTGAGGTTAAATAAATGATACATTATGGATTTTAGCAGCAATGATAAACATGGGTCTGTGGAGCCAGCAATAAACAAAAAAATAAAACTACAATAATGACATATTCACATTGATAGTTCATGATCGATATCCTAAGACCATCGATAATTATTTCTTAAAATATATATGCGCCCGACGCACCAAAACAAATAAATCGACGAGCGTATAACAATAATAAGTATGCAACACACTCATAATGTTAAAATATATTTAAAAATAGAATTAATACTACGAAATAATTTAAAACTACAAATAATACTCACACGTCCTGGCCACGGCGGAAAGCCTTTCATCTTGGCCCTATAAACAAAAACACACAACGGTCATTATTGACGCTGTCGTAGCAAATCGCGCTCTTTTTCATTTATTCGTGTAAAAAACACAAACACCGGCCATTATTTATGCGCCAGCGGTGGAATACTCACCAAACTAAATCATTAACTTCGTATCTCTCATCGGTCGTCATTTTAAATGTCCAGAAATGTGTAGCGAGTCAGTAGAACAAAAATTAATCAAAAAAAACCAACACACTCAGCGGCGACTAGCGATATGACATCGGCGGGCGACGGTGTAGTTGAAAATAATGGCGGCTGCGGCGTGTCCGTGTTGTTGTGGTAAAAGGTAAGAGGGGACGCGCAGCGAACTGCCACCCTACCCGTTGTCCCGCGCAGACGAACGTTATCGTGAACACCAGTGCAGCCAACACTACGGCTGCGGCGGCCGTTATTCGAACGCCGCGTCCTTTTCGCGGCAAAAACGTTGGAGCTCGACGTACGTTGGCGCGCACTATAACATAAACAATACGATATTTTAAAAACATCCACAGACGCCGAGAAATTGCGCCACACGCGAGTACGGGCACGCGCACCAACCTTACCAATACTAACGGATAGTGGCGTCGGTCGACTCGATCGACAGCTTGCTGCAGGATTGCAGTCGTCCGAGTAATAACCACAGAATAGATATAATAGTAATAATAACAATAATAATATTATCATCATAATATTATATTTATTTTCATACTTTATTTTATACACCACACGGTTATCGTAATACCCGGCGCCCGGCAATAACCATGTCCGGCATGTCGATAATATTTATAATATAATTATATATCATAATGAGTTAAGAGGACGTATAACCGGCACTCGCATGTGTTGTCTTCCGATTTTCGTCTCACACACGTACGACATGGACAAAACGCGTTTACGCAGTCTGAGTAGAACTCGCTCAATTTTGGTTCTAGAGAAAACATACCTATTATACAATTGAACCGTAACAATATTTCTGAGGATGAGACGCTGCGTGTTTTCCATTATTCCCAATATAACGTTCGTTATATCATTTAGAAATCACGAAAATGTCAACATTTTTAAATGACCTTTAACTTTTCAAAATTAATTTTTTTTTTTTTTTAAAACGCAGCGTCTTGTCCTTAAAAATATTGTCACAATTAAATCGTATGATACCTAGAGGTATATTTACTCTAGATAGTCTAGAACCAAAATTGAGCAAGTTCTACTCAGACTGCGTAAACGCGTTTTGTCCATGTACGTTTGTAAGACGAAGACAACGCATGCAGAATGACTTCCTCTTCATAACAACGACGTCAGTACGTCCAAATACTGTAATTTACAGTATTTGGTACGTCACTCACCACGATAAAGGTACTATATTTTTATAATTTATATTTATTTTATTCATTATAAAATACCATAAATATTAACATCAAAATATTAAATAGTAATTATTGTCGGTGAGTATTGTTAGTGTTATTACTTTTTTCTGCCTAATAAAGGCGGGCATTGTGCCATTGTTGCGTTTATACATTCAATACCGCGACTGCGGTACTGACGACTGTCGTACTGACGTACTTACGTACTATACTACTATATAACCGTACGCCGAAAAATCACTCCTACCGGAAATATAATACATCCATCGTGCACGAGAATCGATGACGGCGATTATTATGGTTATAAATTATAATATATTACGGTAACCACACATTGCGATCGTTTTTAAATTTTTTCTTTTTCCGCACAAAACTATGTCCTTGTAAATGTATCTCTTGTCGATCTTTATAACTGTAAAACAAATAATAATAATAATTCAATTGTATAGTTATTAGTTAAAATTATGTATGCTTGTCATCAAAAAAAATTTAAATGTAAATGTTTTGAACGCATCTCATATCTGTAATCAATGGTTTTATCTAGCGAGTTCGATTATAATAATTGTAGTTGAAATCGTGTCATTTGATTTTTGTGAACTCGGGTTGATTGTATCATAGACAAGGTCCTTGTAGGAAAAATTTCATCCAAGTATTAAAAATTAATTTGACAAAAAAAATCCTACCTACAATATTTTGGTACAAATAATAATGAATCTATAAATTAGATAATTGTACTTAAATATGTACAAGTATAAGTAGTAAGTACTTTCGGATCTCTTAAATGAGTAAAATGTTATAATTGTTGATCCAAAGCACCGGGTCAAATGCGTATTAGGTAATGTTTGAAAAAAAGAAAATATATTGTTAAAAATAACGATTATCGTCGACTTTAGATAATAAATAATAATAATAATTAGAATCTACAATTTAAATATATTTTAAGCATATAAAGATATAATATTTAAATTGGTTACACTCTATTTGCTATTATTTTTTGAACTTAAATTTAAGAAAAAAACACCGTCAAATAAAAAAGTATTCAAAACTACGGTTGGTACGTTAGATTATGAAAACCAAACGACTGTGATTCTTATTATATAATATTATATTACACAAAATCTTATTAGCTTATAAATTAATTGCCTAGAAACTTGCTGCTGACTGCGTCATTTTCATAATGGTATTTCGAAATTTAAAAACTGAATAATACGATGATCGAATACCAATATTATGCATTGTGCACGCATATCGTTACAAAAAGTTTCGATAGTGTCACTTTAAAATACGGCACGAGTTCGAGTTCGGGTCTGCAAAAAAGTATATTTTGTTAAAGATAAATTTAGTATGGCTGTTTAGGTAAACATTAAAATATATGACTGAATAACCGTTTTTACTATTTAGTCATACCAAACAAAGTAACTGTTGTTCGATTGTAATACAAAAATTACTTATTGGTTATTAGGTATTTATTAGTTATTAATATTGTTTTCTATAAATTTGATATCCAAAATCACACTAATTTTTGAAAATTGAAACATTTTATCGACAACTTATTGTGTACTCATACAAAAAAACACTTCAAATATAATCACTTCATTCATAGCTTCGCTCAGAATCTAAAGAGTAAAATTAATATAAAATAAGCGGGTAAGTGGGTACGGCTCTGCTGTACATTAGGTGCCGTGTGATGGTTGGTGAAAAAGGTGGTTTATGTTTTAATGGTCTGAATACACCAAAATTTAAGTTCTTTTATAATTATTACGTAAGCTTAACTTATGGAAAATCTTGTATTATATTTTCAACTCTTAGCTACTTATAGTACTTACACAAAAGTTGTTATGAATTATACCTACAACAGTACAAAATAATTTGCAAATATTCATGATTTTGACGATTTTTGGTCAATATTATTTGAACTTCAAATGCTAATAGAAAAAAATTGTGCCAATGTATTCTTATAATTTTTTAATCGCTATAAGAATAACTTATGAGGTTTTTTGTATTAAATTTTCAAGTATTTTGACTAGGCCAAAAAATTTTTATCGGCACTTCAAAATAAATCCTCAGAAAAATCGAAAATTTCAGTTGTCTATAAATAGCTCAAAAAAAGTTAAAATGTTTTGGGAATTAAATCATGTAAAAAAAATTCTAATATAAATAACTGGTGAGATTTTCAAGTAACTACGACTTATACTTTTTGAATAATAAAAAATATTTAAAATCGTTGGAGGATAAATCGTTATCGTTACACTATTACGTAAAAATTTTAAATTTAAACGCACAAAAATTTTTCCTAGAATAAGTTTTCTTTATAGTTTCTTTTTTTTCAGGTTTGAAACCGACGACGCCGCGGGAACCATTTTCACTATACTTCCGCGAAAACTACTTAAAGGAAAATTTGGTGTTGGATTTTTTATCCTTAGATATAAACAAACATTTTTATAATTTTTTAACTTCAAAATTACTTGCAAATTTTCACGATTTTGACACATTTCGTAAAAATTTAAACTATAAACTATAACATATAATATATAGGGTGTTTTAAAAGTCTTCATCCGATAATGAACCGATATAGCTCGGCAACGGTTTATCGCAGGTTAATGAACAATGTATTAATGGAAAGATTAGATAACCAAAATTTTAAGTTATCTAGTTGATAAATGGATAAATGGGTTAATTTTCCTCCAAAAACGATATACCAATTTCCTCAACTGTCCATTTTCCCCCAAAAAACTAAAAAATAATTTTAACTTTTTTTTGTTGGAGGAAAATGGACAGTGGAGAAAAATGGCTACGGCCGATAAATTTTGTACCGGAATAGTGGTGGATTGAGCATAAAGGAAACGACGATTTAGTGATTCGTCTCTAGGCATCACGTTCTCTCTACCTCACAGTGGCTGATTTTTTTTATGAGGCTACTTAAAAGAGAAAGTGTATGTACCACAATTACTTAAAAACTTGGAAGAGCTTAAAATCAGAATCCAAGATGCATTTAATGTCGTGACACCAGATATGATCAGCAACCTTTTTAGTATGGCCCCAGCATACATTTACCCTCAATCCACCCCCATTACAGTGCCATATTTACCAAATAGATAACTTAAAATAAACTTGGTTTTCTAACCTTTCCATTAATACATTGGTAATTAACCTGCGATAAACGGTTGTCGAACTATATCAGTTTGTTATCAGATAAAGACTTTTGAAACACCCTATATATTTATATTTTTTGTTATAAATTTTTGTGAAAAGTGTGACTGAATCCCCCCAACCAAGTCTTGGAGCCCCCCAAAGTGCAAAGCATAAACATAACACATCAATAGCTTATAATATATATTATATTAGATGAGTAATAAAATCTCAATTTATTATTCTTAGCTTTTACATTGTTATTCTAATTTTGAAAAATTATTAATATTATGCTAAAGCTAAGCAGCACCCAGAAACTGACACACTGGTATTGAACTCATCAATATCATGTTCTACATCAATTAATTATCAAACAATTTAATAAAACAATAAAATAGAATTATATTTTGAGTTCAGTTTATTTCAGCAGGTGCAAACGCACATCTCTATTTTCTGCATTCGCTATATTTTCCAGGGGATGCAAGTGCACAGCCGTGCACCCCCGTATTTACGCTACTGTGATTTGTACTAAATAAGTTTTAAGACAAGTTAACTCAAACAAAACATGCATTTGATTATTAAACAAAACACATGTTGTTTATATTTATTATTACATTTTAATGAAAACCTGATAAATAGAATATTAGGTATCCATAACTTTTCAGCAGAAAAAGCTTTTTTGAACATACTTGTCTATACAACATATTACAAATAAATAGTAATATTTTAATGTGTCTACTATCTATGTCTATCTAATTATCCATAAGCATATTAATACCTATGTATTTAAAATATGTTTTCAAAATATATTATATACTACTGATTGGCTGTGTATCTTGAACAAATTTAATTATTACAAAGTCCAGTTGTTTTTTGTGATTATCTTATTTCCAGTACTAATTTTATGTGATGTAGAATCTACATTGTAGGCAGTAAAAGATTACTCGATTTATCACAAGGTTGTTTAAAGGGTGAGACCCGTAGGCATGTCCCCACCCACATTTTTATATAAGTACTAGACTATAGTGTAAGTCCAATCTACAATGCTGAATGAAAAATAAAAGTATGATTTATAAATAATTATAAAATAAATTGTTTTAATTAGGTTAAGTATTTTATCACTGAGAGGAGTTTCTCAGCAATGCACAGAATCAAGACATACTCAAGACCAACAAGAATGAGTGAAAGACTTCATAGTACTACAATTTTATCAACCGAAAAGGAACTGAGTGGATAGTTAATACAAGATCCAACATCAGTCATAGATGAAATTTCCACAAGTAAAAACCATGGATTATCTTTTTCTTTATAATTATACCGTCTATTAAAAATGTTGATTTGATTTTTAATTTATAAAACTTATGTTTTAATATGAATTATTAAAATATTATTATTATTACTTATTAATACTTATTACTTATACATTTTTATTTGTGTTTTCAAAAGATTTGAAAATTTAAAGAGAAATTGTGGTTTTCTTTTTATTATACAGAATATTTTATTCTAATTATTGTTTTTGTTTCCATTACTTTTTCTATTACAGTTATTATAAGTTTATGGTTAATCTAAAAACCAAAGTATATTTTGTCTTAAAGTTAATTTTTTAATAAAAGTTAAACTACCATTTGGTTTAAAAATATTAACATTAGCAATTTAGAATAAAATTACTAAAACTTATGTAGATCAATTTATAAAATAAGGAGGGGGTAAAACCATTCTGAACTTAATTATTGTGGTCCATCCACAAAAAAAGTTCTGGACACACCATTGAATTATCATCTGTCAGTAGATTTTTTGTTAATGTGTCCTCATTTTGAATATTTTGTGATCTACCTTTTTGATTTTTTTGTATATCTGTAACAGCTAGAAGCTCTGCATAATATATATGAACTTTCTGAAAAAAAAAAAAGTATTTAGGTACTAATTTTTAATTTTTTACCTGCTAAAGATTAAATAATTAAATAAAATAAAATAGGTAGTTAACTTTCCACATAGTTTTAGAAATTACTAATTAGTATAAAAACTAATTTTTATATATGTTAATCCTTGAAAATTAAAAATGCAAACTAGGTATTTAAAAACTAAAAATAAATTAATAAAATATTTAGCTTTTATTATTATACTTCTAATTATGTAAAAGATAAGAACATCACCTAATTATTTTATTGTTTATATTAGTGTTTAATATACATACACAGAAGCCCCAAGAGCTTTTGGACCTGCAGTACAGAAGCTTGGCTTTTTTAGGGGACCATTAAAGTTAATTGTAACTTTTGAATTTTTAATAGGAATACTTATTTTATATTAAATATTGAAATAATATTATAAAATAACATAATATAATGATAACCTTTATATATTTAGTCATTTTAAATTTTTTAGATATTTTGTAAAGGGCCCAAAGTGCTCCATACAAAAATGTATGGTACCTATTTTTAGTATAGGGGCTCTGTATATAAATATAGACTAATTTAAAAACCACTCACCTACAACACAAGCTTATTCTTATGGTAAGTGAACCAACTTAAAATGTTATATGTTATTGAAAGTTATGTTGTTGTTTGTTTGCAAATAAATTATTATACTCACATTTATACTTTGAACAACATCATATTAAAACAGTGGATGGAAATTAAAAAATATTAAAACTGGAAGTAAATCAGTAATGTATAGATAATAATAATAAATAAAACATGTCTATTAAATATTAATAATATAATACATAATAGTTTATACTTAACTTCGTATATAGTGTTGTTTTAAATTCATGGATAATTTTTTTGAAGTGCTTTTAGACTAGTTGTTCTGGATGGCAAACATAATAAGCACAATATTTTCGTAGGTTTCTTCGACATACCTGAAATATTTATTAAAGCCACACCACTTCTTGTTTTCTAAATATATAGAAAAAATATTATTATTTTTTTTATTGTTTTATTATGTTAAATTAAATTGATAGCGTATAAATGATACCTATATTATATAGAATTCAGTACCTACTTAGTATTTTTTTTTACAATTATGAATTATTATTATATCAAAATGTATGACTGTATATTATGTATGTATAACTAATAAATTATATAATATATAATAAATAATATTTTACAACGGACAATTTTTTTTACCCGAAATTTCCGAGCCAAGTTTACATTCTACCTAATTTATTATCTAAAATTTTTGGAGCCTAAAGGTTGGGAGTGTACAACATAAATGGAAAACGCGAGCCCAGTTAACATAATATGTCCTTTTTACCTATTAGGTTTCGTGTAAGAACTTACATTCGTCCATTTTAAAGGCAAAAATGTCAGCGGGAGCCCGATACTAAGAATTTTCGATAAAAAGGGATGTAAAATGTCTTTAATATTGCGTTGGTGAATCACCGAATCACGTGATTCGCTTGCGAGCGTCGGGTACCTATTGTTCACTGGGTAGGTACTTTCTACTTACCTGCACAGTGCACCTACAGAATAGTAGAAACACGCTTGTGCCATATCATACCCGTTTCTGATTCGATGACAATTTAAATGAATACGAAGTCGGTAAATTGCGTCCCCGAAAAAGGTCATATAGATTATAGGTACTCACATTCGTGGTCAGTTATTGTAATAGCAGTAATTTAATTTTTTTTTCAATTCTCTGATATAATGGCCAATGGGTCACAACTGCTATAGCAGTAATTTACAAGACCAACGAAATCGGGTATTACTGCTCACGCAGTAGGTACTATTTTCGATGATATTAGATGAAATTAAAAATGTAATTGACCTGTTATGTTCAGTCATTTGTTTGGGCACAAATAAATAAACAATTCTATTTTATTCTATTAAATCTATCTATATTTATCTTATTCTATTTTTAACTGCTATAGTATTAAAATGAAAGTGAGGTGGTAGGTACTTGAATAATATTAAAAAACGAAGTTACCACGAACGTGATATTATGTAAATTGTGGCCCGTGTACTTTTATAATACATGCGTAAATTGCGGCCAGGGATATTTCGATTTCCGGTCGGCAGTAGTGCTGTCAAATTTAAAGATGAGTATTAAAATATTATCTTTAATATTGGTCGATCTAGATAATATGCTCACTTACACAATATTACTAGCAGCCAGAAAATAACATAATATTATTTTAATATTTCTGTATACATACATTTTGTATATATTTTTTTATTTTTCTGTGAATATTAATTATGAGTTATGACCAATAAATATCAATAAAAGAATAGGGTATTTTTTTTACTGTTGGACAAAAAGTCCGAAAATAAAATTAATAATTAATTTCTATATACGCCACTGGCCTATAGTGATATTCAATGGAGGAGGGATATAGGACAATTTGAAGCAGCTATAGTTATATATAACTTCATATTTAATATAGGCAGGTGGTATAATAATAAATTGTAACATCTCAAAACTATAACTGCCATGACAAAATAGTATAATCAATATAATCTAATCTAGTAAGCACCGCTACTATAGTGGTATTGCTATACCTACATAAATATAATAATAATATAATAAATATAAATTATTTTAAAGTGTAGATAGTAAATATTATCTATATTTTTTGAACAATAGTGAAATAAGGTCAATGCTCGATCATATTATCTTAACCGACATTTTCTGATTTTAGTTTACGTATTTTATTTCCTCGATTATTGATCTATAAGTCTCATAAGGAAAAACAGTTTATTCCTACAAGTATACCTATTAATTAATTTTGTTATTAATTGACAAAAGAAGGTACACACTTAAAAAATGTCTAAAAACATTGAAATATGCAATTAAAATCTTAAAATATAAAAATGTCAAAACATGCAAAAATATGCATCAAAAAAATCATTTTTTAAATTAGTATGCCATAAAAATATATCTATTATCTATATATCAATATTATAATATCATATGATCGACCAGAATAAATATACAAATACATACAAATCAGCGCCTTATATCGATATATAATAATACTGATACCTACTTTTTTTTTTCAATTTACGGCGTTTTTTCTTCGGACGGCAGTATATCACTAATTATTTGCACATTATCACGGTTGTACTCTAAAAATTCGCAATATTAAACTTAACATAATTTAATTTTAAATTAAATATATATGTATAATTTTTATAATATAATATCATATAATATATTTCTATAATTTTTATAGTTTTTTTATTATTATTTTAAATTTAATTTATAATACCTATACTTAAATTAATTTACAAATTGGGGTTATTTTTTCCGGAGTTATTTATTAGGCAAATCTATACATCCTTAAGTAGGTAATGATAATTAGAATTCTAATTTAAATTCCCTATAAATACTCAAAAATTTCTTTTTGAACTCATTATAATATTCTTACAATAAATTGACAAAAATTGTTTTAATCCTTGCTAGTTAGAGGAAAAAATAGTATAACTTTCGAATTTCAACACTTCCTGGTTTTAACTAAACTAACAATAAGTAATACAAAAACAAAATATGAAACATAGGCTTGTAAAATATTTAACTAAATTTAATGTGCAGTTGCAGTATTGTTTCATAATTAATATTCAATTACTTAACAATTTTAAACATAGCATTGATTTTTTTTTTATTAAATTTAAGTGATACAATTATTATATAATTTAATTTATTATCAATAATGTACACCCGAGCTGAGGAACAGTAGTAACAACGTTCAACAGCGTCTTACAACTTACAAGACGTTATAACATTTTGTAAGACGTATACAACATGATTGCTGTAAATGATAGAATACAATTTTGACAGTTAAAAAAAAAAAATCAAAGTAGTGTACAGAAACAAAAAATCATAATACTATAGGCCCTCTAGTCATAACTAATAGAACAATTCAAATTGTACAATAATTATTAAATATTTTACTTTTTAATTAAATTCATTTATTTTAAATAATATAGGCAGTAAAATACTAAAACATAATTGTTTTTATTTATTAGTTTTTTAAAATAAAATATGAATTAAATATCAAATTTTCAATGAGATCAGAATCGAATATTTATTTTTAATTTTCCGTTCTACCATCATTTAGTCTTTTGAGTACTGCTAGTTGAATATGTACCACAGTTTAAAAACCGTTACAGTATAGGGATCATTGAATTATATTATACAAATACAACAGTTGATTTTAAAACATGATTGGTGTAGAGAGGCTTAGTCCTATGGGGACGTTATCGGAATTTTTGAGGGTCGAGGTTGGAAAAAACATATTCAATGCAGGCAGGTGTTTCTTTTACACAATGAACAACAATACAATCAAAACCGGTTTGTACCCCTCGGCCATCACTGCAGTTCACAATTCCTTCACGTCGATTCGACGAAATCACAAAACCACCCTAAAATGTCCTTCGCATTCCAATTGGCATACTACGTATCTATATAATATATTATTTTACGTGCGATACTATGTAGACTCGACAGGCAGAGGACCACACATAAGGACATATAATATACAATATGTTTGCTCGGTTTCGTTAAAATATGATCTCGTGTGTGACACACATGCACACGATTGCAATATTATAGTGAACAGTGAACACTGAATATAATATAGGATTATAAATTATGAGATGTGTGCACTCTGCATATGACATAATTTCCTTTTAAACTCAATATAATATTCTTATAATAAATTGGCCCAAATTGTTTTGATCCTTGGTAATTAGGGGAAAAAATAGTATACATTTTGAATTTTCGACATTTCTTGCTTTTAACTAAACTAGCAATAAGTAATACAAAAACAAAATATAAAACATAGGTTTGTAAAATATTTAAATTAATTTAATGTGCCAGTTGCAGTATAATTGCTTCATAATTTATATTCAATTTCTTTACAATTTTAAACATAGAATTGATTTTTTTTTTTATTATATTTAAGTTACATAATTATTATATAATTTATTTTATTATTAATGATATAATATAGGTACACTTGAGCTGAGCAACAGCAGTAACAACGTTCAACAGCGTCATATAAGACGTTATAACATTTTATAAGACGTATATACCAGTGGCTCTCAACCTTTTTGGTTTCGCGGACCCCTGGAATCTAAAATCTAGATTTAAGTAGGACTGTACGGACCACTTTGGGTTTTGGTTCGTTTAACTACTGTACTGAAAATATAATATTATTATATTATACGGACCGGTGGTTGAGAACCACTGGTATATACAACATGATTAATGATTATTGTAAAAGATAGAATACAATTTCTTATAAAGCGTAGGTTGGGTCTCTCTCTTTCTATGTTTACATATATATATAATATTTATATATTGTCTTCACATGTTTCTATAGCGATTTCAAATGGTCAGTTTCCAAACGGACCCAATTTACCTAGCTCCTTTATTTTTACCTACCAATAGTAATCCATATTATTACTTTTTTTGTAGTATTCGTTTGATTGCTGAACATATTATGAACTAATTTCTGCTAAGTTTAACTACATCAGTAAGGATAGGATTTACATGAGTCGGTATGTATTTTCAAGGTTTTTTTTTAAATCTGACTTTTTGAAAATTTGATCAAAAATTCCACAAATTTCATATTGATATACATGGTTTGTTTATTATTTTGTATATTTTCAGTGTAGGTAAACACAAAAAATGTGTATTTTAAAGAATATAAAGAAATTAAGAGGGGCGTCACCGTTTTCCGCCAAAACTGACCTTTCCGTTTACCGCCAGTACAAAAATATATATTTCCTTTTACCGCCAACACTAATTTCAACTTCTATATTTTGGTAACCCCTTGGTAATGATTTTTAAAATAACAAAAATTATTAGGTAATCAATTTTCAATTAAATATTAAAAAAACAAAGTTATTGTTTCACCGATGACTTTATGAGCGAATGTCCGATCGATGAAAGACTACAAAAGTTAAGATTAAAGATATATACTAAATCTTTAAAGATTTAAAGTTAAGTAAGTTAAGCTATATTTTAGTACGTCTCTATGTGTAGTAATAATATGTGGCACTTACCCATAAAACAATTATTTAATATTTTAATAATACCTAATCAATATATAACATTTTAAAAATCCAATCGTTAATTTTTAAATTACCCACAAATAATAAAAATATCTTTATAGGTAAGTGATCGATGACAAAAATCACATCAGTATAGTATTATACAACTGGTATATACCGTAGTTCATAATATATTATCTACCTACTAAATATACCTATATAGCTATATATACTTGCTCAGAAACCAAAACGAATTTTTTGAACTTATAAATTATCATAAATTATTATTCACTGGTCAATTGTCAATGCCCTAAATGTTGATTTACTTGATATTGCAAAATTTTATAATATACGAAGTAGTTGGTTGTCGGTTTATCTTTATTATGTGTGTGTACCTATAAAATGCACGACTGCACGAGTATAACATAGCAGAAACTCAAAAATGTAGGTACCTACTATAATTATGCCAATAATAAGTGGTAAAAGAGTTTAGATTTGTTCTCGTAACAAAACACTGTCGCATAATTATAATATAGGTAATAGTATTATACATTTGTATAAATAGTGAAAAACTGAATTACCATTTTAGATATGAATACATTATTTGGTAGGTCAGAAAAAAATATGTATATCATATTGCCGGATAAAAAGTCCATGAGAAAAAATCTGGTTAAAAAGATCCTGCTAAAATAGTCACTCAAAAATAATTTATGTATCACTAAAAATTTCTATTATTTAGGTATTTATTTTGATAATTGTTAATTATTATTACACAGAAATACAGAATACTAATACGTTAAAGATAAAATAAAATAAAATATAATAGTAATATTTCTTATAATTTAATCTAACTAGCAATAATATCTAATTTTCTAACAAATTAATTGTATGTTAAATATTAACACGGTGTTAATTTTTCATAACATGCACTTCGGAGACAATAATTAGGTATATATTATGTACGACAGAAGGTAGAATTTACTATCACGAAGTTAAAATGCGCAAAAATTATAAATGCGACGTTTCTTACCTTTTGAGACCGTAATTCAAAAATATGAAAATAGCAAAATATTAATAAATAAATATTATACACCTATGTATCTACAAAAGTAGTGGTAATTACTATTATTAATATTAAATAAAATCATATAGTTATACATTCACGATTTTAAAATTTAAGAAAAAATAAGTTTTATGTTTGAACTTATAATATATACGTAGTAACGTGGACTACGTTACGCAATACAATATTATACATGAATAATTAATTTAAAATCATTTCAAATTGTTTAATAAAATAGAATAAAATATTTTGTCTTTTGGAAGATAGGATATTTCCACAAAGTAATGTCAAAATAATTAGGATAAAATCTCTAAAATAATAATCATTTGGAACCAGTTTATATATTTATACTTAATAATTCATTTATTTTAACATATTAAATAGGTATAGGTATCCGTTTACCATACCTTAAGTAGCCGAGTTTATAAAAAAATTGAGACTCAATTTACATATTAAATTTTTATGATGATAAAAAAATAAGCCTAATTTATCTTTTGTTACAGCTTGCAGGCATTATTGTCGTCGTTTTGATTCTGCAATCCTGAATTATTGAACAATGAATTGATATGACTTTAGAATAAGAGTAACATCATAGGCGTAGTTGGCGGGGGGCTTAGCCCCCCCCAGTCTGAATCATAGACCCCCCAGTTTGAATCATAGCCTCCCAAAAACTTGATAATGTTTGCCCCGGGAAGGCCTAAAGCCCCCCAACAAATTTGACCACCCTACGCTTATGAGTAACATAAAAGGATTAACATAATGCTTATAAGTATATAATAATATTTTCAATACACACATTTCTTTAAAAAAAAATTGAACTATATTAAGTATTAGCTTAAGGTATTTCAACACAATCATAGTAATTTAATATAACTTTTATTTATTATACATGAGGTAACTTTAAATTAAATAAATCAAAAATAAGGAACTATTGTAAAAGTTAATAAACTAAAACATTTAGACATTTAAATATACGGAATTATTAATTTCAAATATAATTTGTATTTATATGCATATTGCATACATTATTATACTATAATTATATAAATTGTTAAAATTCTGTTTACATTTTTTCAGTTGTACCTAATTCTAATTCTAATTAATTTTATTGTGTAAATATTACAGCAATGGGTATAACAAGAATAAAATAAAATTGTATTAATAAAAATAAAATTTAACAAATAAGTATTCATCCTTAATAAACTTTATAGTTTTATTTTTCTTATAAAACCATAATAAGTTTTTTTTTCTCGTTTTCATCATACTCTGTAAATGACGAGTCACGTTGAGATTCTGAGCCATTAGTATTAACGTAACGTACACTATCATAATTCATGACGATTTCACTACCACAAGCATGGTCTTTTATTAACCCATCCTAAAATGAAGAATAATTAAATACAATTTTTATTTTAGAATAAACTCCATCAATTCATTTTTAATAGTTTTTCATCTCAAACATAATAAAAATATGATATAAATGATATATATTGTTAATTGTTATAAATGCATTTAGACGAATTTTATATTATGTACATATTATATTATAAGTTCTAATAAAAACATAGTAACAAGTAACATATTATATAACACCGATAAACGCGTTTTAAAATTTATTTAAGTGCCTAATACATTAGAAAGTTTATATTAGTATGAATATATCATATCATAATTGGTTTTCCTTTTTTGTTTAACTATGTGCACTTTTAATGTATTTAAAATTGTATATTTAATTTGCGGTTACCAGTAGTATTTATATATTTATACTAGGTAAATAAATGTATGTGTTTAAAACATCTAAATTTTAAAATAACATCCGAACATAAAGTCATAAATTATACATTTCTTCTCCGGCCACTCAAAATACATAATATAGCTAGCTTAATAAAACTTGATTTATTTTACGGGCACTCTTACTCATAATGGCACAACAAGTATTCAGTCCTTTTAATTCATAATTATAATTTTTTCAACTTGATATTTTAATTTAAAAACTTAGATTTAATTTAATAAAATACTATGGAGTTATACAAATAAAAAAATATATCATGAAACAATATATATTTAGTAGGTACTTTTAATATATTAATAGATCCAATTAGTTTTCCAATTAATTTTAACTTTTAAAATATATCTATACAGCATAGTTTAGGTTACTTTTATTGGCCTCTTCTTTTCTACACTAATCACCAATAAGTCACTTAATCGCTCATCTCCCATAAATCATAATACACCTATTATAAGACTTGACCCTCGTAAGTAAGAAAAAAAATCTTTTTTTGAAATAAAACATATTAGCACATTACATTTTTTTAAATACTGTAAAAATATAAAATATATATAATATAAAACATTTAGGTATATCGGTATTTATATTTATTGTAAGCAAGCCAAAGAAGACGTTTTGAAAAAAAAAATAGTACAAATGTACACCCTGATCTCCCCCTCTTCACTCACAATACACCATTGATTTGCAAGTATACGGAAAAAAATGTGTCTATTAGACTTACACACTAGTTAATGGAGTCATTTTAAAATTAGATAAATAAATAAAAATGTACATACATTGAACAAACGTGATTAAATAATACCGGTATTTTGCTTAGTAGAGGAATTCAGGAAAACGGCGATTTTGACGTATTCGAGCAACATAAAGCGTACCAAGAAATTATTATAAAGTTGACCGAAGAGGGAAAATCCAACCAATTCTGAATAGATTTTCTTCAAAAATTTATTAGGTACCTACCTAGGTTATTATTTGTTATAATATTTTATTTTATTTTTATTTTTAACTAACCAGAATTTTACATAGTAGCTTAAATCTCAATAAATATTTTTTCAAGTAAACAAGGATTTATTTTCATTTTTTTTTTTTTTTTAGTCATTCGTTTTATTGACTCATTCGGTTAAGACGACGCCATACCCTTATATGTTGTTTCCGTCTTACATTCTTACAACATGGCATATTTTTGTTCAGCAGAATTTATGTTATGCTGTTTTATTATAGAGTAAGTTAACCTATTATCAAACTTAAAGGTATAAATATTATTTAGGTTAGGTTATAGGGCATAGGCATTTATTGATATTTTATTTTTGAAGTGAGTTACGAGAATTTTAAAGTTTAAATATTTTATATAACTATAATTCAATTAAAAATTAAAATATCAATAAAAGCATATGAAAAACCCTAGATTTACCTTTAAGTTTGATAATAGATAAATTTACTCTATAAATTATAGAGTATAATTAAATATAAATAATTATATAAATATAATTAATAGACTATTATTAAAGCTAACTGCGTAAAATTGATTCCGTCAAACGAAAATTGTCAATGTTGTATGTATATAAGACGAAGACAATACATGCGGGTGTGGCGTCCTCTTAATGAACTCAAATGGCCTGGTCCTAAAATGAGTCTAATAAACGGTGACCACTGTATTATAAAACCTATGTCTAATCTATAAAATTAATATTTCGATTACAGATTTCACATTCTTTCGACTGAAATTATTCTGCAACAACACCCGCATTAAATTGCATTTAATAAATCTAAATGTATAATAATATTATAATACTTTTTGATAATTACTTCGTTCATAGGATTCTCATAAACATTATATCTTGAATTTAATTCCTCTTCTTTTTGGTCAATTACTTGAATGACATTTGTTAAAGGCTGATGAAATAATCTATAAAATAAAATAATGAGTTATAATAACTTTATATGACATAGACACTAAAAGTATTAAAATATGACCTTTTTACCAAATAAATTAATAAAAACTTTACCCAGATACTAGATGATTTAAAGATTTATTTTTGGAATAGAATAGAAAATAATATAACATCACTAATAACATCGTTACAATTAAAAATAAAGAAATATAGATTGAAACCATATTTTTTTTGTAATCTAAGTCTTTAAAAACAGCCAAATTTCTATGACCAGCATCCTAGAAAATGTAAATTAAGAAAAAAATGATATATTTTATATTGCAAAAATATGTAAGTATATTATTACATTGCAAATATTGCCTGGTTCGACTTGGGATCCATCTTCACAAACACACATTGGTCCTTTTGATCCAGAAGTACAAATAAAATCGCAATGGATATTATAACAAACATTTGATCCTAAAATAATAATTTTTTTTTATTATTATTTTTATATGGATATGTGGTTAATATAATACCTAGGTTAAATTATGAAACATATTATGAATTTGTAATTGTTGTTGGCGTAGATATATAATAATGTAATTAATAAATTTAAATAATATTTATAACCACTTTTAAATCTATTTTTTTTTTTTAATGATAGTACCTAAATACCTACTATGATAATTAATACCTAATTATTATTTATTATTATTTAATGGTATATAATATAATAGTGTAAAAAGTTATTTTTCTTAGGTTAGTTGCAACCCGCGATATACCTCACAATTGATAGGATACAAGGGTCAAATAGAAAAGATCCTAATTTACTTTTATAACTGATGTATAGTGGTCGAAGTGGCTCAAAATAAGTGGAAGGATGCCTAAACTTTTATAATACTGTTATATTACACCTACATTATACCTATACCTATGAGTGTAGGGATAACAAAATGTAGATAATAATAAGTGGTGGGATGCCGTTCCCCCGTATCCCTCCACTTCGACCACTGTCAACGAATCGTTTTTAATACGAGTAATACAGCTAGTTATGTGTCATAATACTGTAATAGTGAGGTACATTTTTATTTATACAGGAAAGTTTTATTTAACATACTTTCATAATATTAATAAATATTTAAACATCATTTTCACCTCCAAAACACCATATATTATTTTAATATACTAATATAAAAGTTAATCTATTACTGTATTATTTATAACCGTGCTACATTCATTTAGTATGTTTTATAGTTAATAATATTATTTTACCATTTCTTTGTTTGGCCTGTTGACTTATCATGAAAATATCGATGGTAGCAAACACTTGAACAGGAACTGTTTCACAATGGACATTTTCAGTACCGAAAACTTTACATTTAAATATAGAGAACCCGGTTTCATGGTTGGTCCAAAACAGTTTGTCTTCATACAATGATATTTTCTCAGGTAAATGCTAATATAAAAATTGTTTCAATTTATAGAACTCATAAGCAACAGTTTACAAAAATATCTCAACAATTATGGCTCGTGCCAGGTGTAAACTTTCTTACTTCTATCGCATTAACCAACACAGTCTTTTTAGTTCCGTCATAATTAGCTCTCTCGATTGTTGAATTAACTTGATCGACCCAATATACCATATATTTAATTGGATCTATGGCTAAATCAGTAACATACTGTAACCCTTGATGGATTATCGTTTTTACATTGTATCCACTGCAATCAGATTGCTTAATTATGGTTGTAGGTGTATTCAATATAGCCCATATAGTTTCCGACCAAAACAATAATCTATACATTTTAATTAATTAAAAAAAAATTGTATTATAATTGATTAATTGATTTAAAATAAATAACAAATTACCCGGAATGAGGATCAATTTCAAAAGCCATAATTGTTGTATGGACGTTCGCACTGTATATTGTAGCACAACGTTTAGCATTTAAGTTACATACAACAATATCTCTAAAATTTTGAACAAAGTAAACGTTTTCTGTTAGCCAATCAATACGAACTAAAGTAGGTTGTAACAACTCTGTCATGTAAACTTTATGCTGTTGTTGCATATCCATGCAAATAAGAACGCCAGCTTGTTCTAAAAATAATTAAAAAGTAGATTCATTTTAGTTCCCATTTTATACTTAAAAAATGTATTATTAATTTCAAAATCATTAGTTAATATGACACGTAAGTTCATTAAGAATTTAAATTTTTCATCAATGTAATATATAAACATGAAATCTGTAACATAATTTTAACACATTTAACATTAATTAATATTATATTCATTACATTGTTTTCCATTTCCCTTGTAGTTTTCTTTCTTATTCGTTTTTTTTTTAATTTTACAATTTTAATAATTTATAACTTTCTTAAAAAATAAACACCAGTGTGATCATTTTAACAGCAAAAAAATAAAAAAACATATGTCAATTGTTTTTTAAGAAGATAATGTAATTTTTAATCTTTTTTTAAAATGATTAGGGTTTAATGTTAAAAGAGTCACCCATGTTGATATTCTAGATTGATCAAATTAAAAGCTGAAAAAATATTTGTATTACTTGATGTCCAATAAATAAGATTTCGTCTAATATCGATATCAAGGCTTGATACTAAGATTCCTAGCATCGAAAAAAGTAATTTTGATTCTTTAAAATCTCCAGAAGTACTTCTTATTTCATCAATACTCGAATAAACTAAATCCATTGTGGGTCCTAATAAACAATTAAAAAATAATATTATTTAACATCCGATTATGTATTTTTTATTTAATCTTCAATAAGATAATAGGCTGAACTATATTTTATTTTCTAATATAATGGAATTAAATACTTGCCAAATGATTTACAGGAACTTTTATCTGCACGCAAAATATAATCGGAATTTAAACAACTACAACTATAAGAACCATCTAAATTTGTACAATATTGGGTACATAAATTGTCGTTTTCACATTCATCAATATCTTTGCAAGTTGTACCATCTCGTCCAATTTTATAACCATGATAACAGGTACATTTTCCACCTTTTGGAGTTTCTTGACAAGTGTGACTGCAATCCATGTGCTTACAAGATAAACCTTTTATTAAATAAAAAATATACGTTATAATTCATAACAATTGTCACTGAATAATGAATAAGCATAAATAACCTATTTATTAATAAATTATTCACTTAATGTAAAAGCATAAATAGTACAACAACTATGTATTACCACAAAGATCTCCTTCGTCAGTACCATCTTTACAATTAATTTTCTTATTACAAGCTTGATCTAAAGGAATGCATTCTTGGTTTTGACATAAATAACCATCACAATCTTTTGCTAAAACTGCTGAATTCGATAAATGTTCAGAAAGCATGTCACAAGCTTTTTGAGTTTCATCTGACCCATCACCACAATCATCATGTTTATCACATAACCAATCTTTTAAAATACAACGCTTATTATGACAATCGAAAAAATTAGATTTTTGGCATCCACAATTCAATTCGTCCTCTAAATTTTTACATTCGGACGTTCCGTTACACCTGGCTTTTATCGGTATACAATGACCCAGTGTGTTTTCACATTCGAATTCTGTTTTTTCATTACATATTTTTATTATTCTTTTTTTTGTGTATTCGTGCCTGAGCGGACAACCATTTTCATCGGAACTATCGCCACAGTCATCGTAACCATTACAAGTGAATTTATGAGATATACATCGTCCATTGGTGCAAGAAAATTGATCATATTTACATTTTTTCGTAACTATAAATATTTACCATGACATTATTTGAATAGATCTTCATATATATTTTTTTTTTACTAAAATAAAGCTTACCACATGAATTATGTTCATCTGAACCATCAAAACAGTCAACCTCGTCATCACATACCCATGTTATAGGAATACAATGTCCAGAATTACATCTAAATTCCGTAATATTATTACAACTATTTTTTAGACAATTTAACTCATCTTCACCATTAACACAGTCCAGATTATCATCACATAAAAATTGACGCAGAATACACTCACCAGTTGTACATTGATATTCTGTAGCTAAAAATATGAATAATGTATTGTTTTATTAGTAGAAATTATATTTCTCTTAGATAACTTTGCAAAGTATATTACATAAATCACAAATATGCTGGGGTATACAATCTGTTTCATCAGAACCATCACTACAGTCTTTAACATTATCGCACATATGTTTTTTATCCAAGCACTTAGTTTTATCATGACATAGAAATTGAGATTTTGGACATGAATTTGAAGTATAATGCAAACATTTAACAGCATCTTCGTCGTCACCACGAGGACAATCTTTTTTTGAATCACAACGGAAATGAGATGAAATACATTCACCAGTATAACAACGATATTCATCAGATTTACATTCTTCTAATAATGTACAATTTAGGCTATTGTTTGATAAAACCAATCCAGGTGGACAACCACAAACCTTTGTTTCACCAAAAAATTAAATATTTTTAACAACATTAAAATTATAATTACTTTAAGAGATATTATACCTTTCCTTTCCCAGATAAAAGGCATATATGACTACAGCCACCATTATTTTGTTGACACGGATGTTGAATATTTTTGTCAATCCCATTTGCCACGGTTAAACATAAATTTGAATCACTTTTCCAATTCTCTATCACATACATACAATTTTAAAATTATTTTGAGTTAATAAAATTAATTATAAAATTAACTACCTATATTAAGTGCTCTAGAAACTCGATCTTCATCATAGTTATTAATCCAATTTAAAATTGTTGAACCTTGAGATACCCAAACAATTTCATTACCAATTGAAACAACATCTTTTACAAATCCTGATTTTTTTATGATTTTTCTATCCGTTCCTAACAAAATAAATGTATTTAATAATTGAAAATTTTTTTAATAATTCAAAATTATTAATTGTTGATAGTTTAATAATTTTTATGAGTTATAATTAATATTATAATCACCATCTTCGCTAACACTATCAATTATGCCATTTTTATAGTCAGTAAAATACAATAATCTTGTAATCATATCAAAATGTAAAATAATTTCATCTCCTGTCAATCCATATTCTACCATATGAACTAGAGATTGAATACTTCCATCCATGTCAATTCGATCAATATGAATATGAGCATCTTCCTTCATCGCTACAAACATAAAGCTATAAGGATAAACATAAAATAAATGTTTGATACGGTTAAAATATAAACATAATATATAATAATATGAATAAATTATGAACACTGAACGGTTATATTTACCTTCTATCTGGGACTAAAGTAACTGCAAATGGGATATGACCTTCAATTTCTTTGAAAATCGTAGTGTGTGTTTTTGTAGAGAGACTTAACACATCTAATGTTCTTCTAGTCCTATCACACCAGTACAAATTATTTCCATGATTATCAAATTTAAGAGAATTAATGGAACTAATTTCTGGTGCAAATAGATCTGATAATTTCATTTGAACGAGATCGAAAGAAAATAATTTTTTAGATCTTGAGTCATATATGATGATATTACCTTGTAATAATAAAAAATTAATTTTGACCCTGTAAAATGTATATCAGTTACATACCAGATAATGAATTATAAGTCACTGCAGATATGCTAGATACATAATTATTCAATGGTATTGTTTTAACTTTTTGTCGACCTAAATGTTCTTGCTCGATTTCTATAATACTTGTTGGTGTACCTACAATAAGTGTAGGAGGTATATCTTCAGATAAGCAAAAGATTCCATCGGGCGATAATGTTTTATCGTCAGGACAAGCACACGCGTATCCTTTAGAATTGATGTCCGTCTTCGGTGCTAATAAACATATATCACTACATTTTGCTTGTTCACAAGGATTTGGCGTCTGAAAATTAATATCCGTATGGAAAACTAATAGTTTGATATTTAAAATCATGCAATACCTGAGATTGGAATAGCGAAGAATGGAAAATTTGCATACCATACACTCTGCTTTTATTCTCACGGACCAATGTTTTGCTATCTTTACCTGTAAACTTGTTACATACTTTTATTTCTTTACCCGTCCAATCACTCCAGTACAATTTATCTTCAAACACAGACACCGAAAATGGATGATCTACATATTCCGTTACAACCACCTAGAATAATATTAATAATCACTAAAGATGTATAATAAAAACTAAATATATATATATACACACCTATTAAAAAAGATTTTATTAAAATATTATAGGTATACGTATATAATATTTATATCTATTAACATACCTTTCGATCAGTGGCGTCTAAATTAATGGATTCGATTAATTGCATCTTAGCATCCACCCAGTAAATTCTTTTCCCAATATAATCAACGTGAACACCATTTGGCCAGTGTATATCTTTTGAAACGAACGGTTTTGGTAAGGACCCATCCATGCCAGATCGACCAATCATTGGATTGTCACCCCAATCTGTCCAGTACATAAGACTGAAAGAATTGTGTTAATCGATAATTTATTATTTATACTTATAAAATCAGTTATATTTTTAAATCAAAGTAACACATTATTATACCCATCTAGAGATGAAACAGCTATGCCTCTTGGTTTGTCTATGTTTTTATTATGAAGAACTGTACATACTAAACCATCATTTTTGCACACTCCGATATGTTTCATTTTTGCATCGGTAAAGTACAAATTATGTGTAATAATATCGATAGCAAGATTCTCTGGTGATCCAAGACCTACACGCAAATATGCCATACAGTCATAGCTCAGAAGTAAATATTAATCAATATTTAATATTTTGTATTTAGTTAATATAACTATAAACAATTAATATTTCATTTTGTATTGACAGTTTTGTCACCAATTAAAGTAAATGTCATTTAATAAGTATTTCAGTTAGGTATTTACTTATAACAAACGTAGTCTAACGTAAATTAACAGTGGAGAAACTATTTGAAAAAAAATATTTCATTGTTAATTTTAAATTTGTTTTTTAACATATTTACCAGAATCGACAATAATTTCGGGTTTAGTCCCAGTCTTATTTCCTCTAACTATAGCTTCCATTCCTTCTAAAAAAAGTGTCCAATATACAGTTAATTTGTCTGCAGCTAATCCAGTGGCATGTTGCAAATCATCAAACAAAGTATAACTTTTAAATGACACCAAGTTCAAAACTTTTATTTGCCGTAATGATGAATATATTAAAACCGGATCTTCACCTACATGGTTAAAGTTTTAATTAAATTGTACAAAATCAATAAACGATCTCTTCTATATTTAAATAAATTACTGACGTACTAATTATTTTGCAACTTTACCTTTTATTTTACACTTGTGATTATCTATTAGTTCGTAATCTGGATCACAGGAGCACGTATATGCACCTTCCGAATTTATACACATTTGGTCACAAATGCCATATTGATCACATTCATTTATATCTATTAGTTAGATACACATTAAATATAGTTTAAATAAAGTTATTTTTTTGGATAAATTAACAAATTTTGTTGTACCTGAACATTTATTATTTAAATAATGCATTCCTTTTGGGCACACACACATGACCCCATGTGGTTTTCTTAAACATTCAAATGCATTAGAACAATTCATCGAATTACATTCAACTGTGAAACCTGAAATATTAATAACTAATGTAAATAATATAAGTACATCAAATCCATGGACTTCCAAAATTAGGTGCATTATAATATGCTCTTATAATTATGAACTATATATATTTTTTAAATGACGTCATTTATCTCAAAAATTAATAAAAACTATTATACCTACTTATATAAATATACAATTTGCGATACACAAGGGAAAAAAGAAACAGACACCAATGTATTATCTGCAGGCCACCAAGGCGTTTACTTTGAAGATTTCATTGCATTATTTGTTTTTTCTTACTAACTTACGTGCAACAGAGCAAATACGTTCAGTACAGCCAATTTTGTATTGTTTACTTTTTTAATTCTTTCAATAACTTTCTATAATCATTAGATAGATTTATCCTATTAAAAAACTTCATCTTTAAGTTAAAAACATTATCTGATTACAGGCGCGCACACAAAAAAATATTTTGAGGAGGGTTTTGATTGTACATTTTCGTACTTATATAATCTCAACTAAATTAATAAATAATAAAACGTATTTCCTGAAATTTCGGAGGGGGGTTGAACCCCTTAGAACCCCCCTTGTATATGCGCCTGTCTGATTATACGTTGATTTTTTACGAAATGTCAAGCTTAAAGCCAGAAATGAGTATTTTTAAACTCTATAATGTTACATATACTCATAACTCACTTACATACAAATTGAAGTACTGTAAAAAACCAATGGAACATCACATATTATAATATTATAATGTACTGAACTTTAAATTGATCAATCCACTTTAATACTAAATTTAATAATACAATTAAAGAAAGTTGGTTTTAATGAACGCAAGTTTAATATGTTGCTATGTTGCGCGGGGGTTAGAAAAATAAAAATAAATAGTGCCCCGACATCGCCTTGGCCCTTGAAGATGCTACTATTCTTTACTGCTATAGAGCTACACACGCTAGATACACCCGCATGTGTTTTTACTTATCAGTGATAACTCATAACATACCTAGCGAATTATAACTTTTAAATAATTTACTTAACTTTTTTGTGTTTAATATGAGATTCACCTATTATCCAATTTAAAAGTAAAAATATTATCTAGTGAATCTTGCATAGGTTTTTTATGTATAGGTATTTTAATTTTAAAACGAGTTATATAAGCATTTTAAAATTGTAAATTTATACATTTTTAAAAAAAAATTAAAAAACACAAATAAAGTTGATACAGTGTAAGTTTACAAATGTACACGTGATTTAACAAATATACAAGTAGTCTATGCAGCGTAGAAATATATTTTTAATTTACTTAGGTATATTATTGTTATTATTCGTTTCATAAAAAATAGTATTAGACTAAATTTTACTCATTGTCCATTGTATTGAAATAAATACCAGTTTTATTATTGCAAAGGCCTCCTTCGTCTGATGCATCTAAACAGTCATTCTGATGATCACAAACGTTGTTTACATCGATACATCTTTTATGATCATGACATAAAAATTGCCGTTCTTCAATTAAACATTTTTCTGGTTCAATCAATTGAATATCTAAAATAAAAAAATAAAAAGCATGGTTGAATTATAAAAATAATTATTCAAATTATAAAACATTTAATACCGCAATGAGTTTCATCTGAACCATCTTCACAGTCGTCTTTTCCATCACATCTCCACAACTTAGAAATGCAATTGAAATTGTTGCACAGATAACCTTTAGTACATGATACCTAGAACATAAAAAATTATCGAATAAGAATAAAATTACAAGTTTTCGTATAATAATACTACTCTAAAAATAAAATGTCAATGTACCGTATGTCTACATTTTTCCATATCTTCATCGCTACCATCGTGACAATCAATAGATTTGTCACAATGCCAAGATTTTGGAATGCAAGTACCATCAGAACATCTGAATCGTTCTTCCAGGCATGATTGCGTTAGAGATATCTATAAAATAATGTAACGAAAATTATAATAATTTTTCTGAACTTTGGATCCAATAATACATACGTCATGACAATGACTTTCGTCAGACTTGTCGGGGCACTCGTGTAACTTATCACACAGAAACTGAATAGGTAAGCACTTGCTATTATCGTCGCATTTAAAAAAGTCTGGCGCCGAACAATTCTTCATAAAATCTGAATTCATGAGTTATAATTTCAAGTTTGAGTTTAAAATAAGTTTGTAATAATTTTTTATATGTAATATATAAACTCAATGCTGCAGAATATATGCACTACATTAGTACTTCAACTTACCACAATTCACTTCGTCAGCGCCATTGTCGCTACAATCCTTGATGCCATCACAAAGTTTTGTTTTATTTATACAAGTGCCATTTCCACAATTGAATTCGTATTTGCTACATTCTTTATCTGAAAAAACTAATATACATAGGTACACGAAATTAATTTAATAGGTTTATCACTCAGCGAATTTCATTTAAAGTTATAATTAAGAACAGTTACGATTCTGACTTCTGACTGTAGGTTAGGTTCATTATATTTACTTACTATTAACAATTTCTGAAAATGTGCAGCAGATGATTAATGAGAAGATCAAAAAAAGTATTGACATTCTAGAATTCTCCCGCATGGTTTTCCATATAACCTAAAGCAATAATTTAATATTATTTATTTAAATTGTGTATACAGCGTATAATGAATAATACGTAATACCTAACATAATATTAATTAAAGATAGGTCGAACCTAAAATTTTTATAAATTCGATCTAGAATTTTAATTCAAACTTCGTATAATTTTCAATCTATTTGAGATCGAACTCGAATTCAAATCTATTTTTAGTCAAACTTTTTGAACTTTGCATATTATTTATTAATCCATTTTAATTTTAAACAAAAATATAGCCATTCTGTTAATAGCAATATGGGAAATAGGTGAAAATAATAATATTCTATACAAAATATTCTTTAGTAAGACTATATAAATTTTATTTGGGTATAATTTGTATCAATATCGAAATTGATTTTTTTTCAAACTGTTCAAAATGTACAAATTAAAAGTTCGATTAAGTTTGATAAATTTAGAGTAGGTATTATATTTCTATAACGAACTTCAAGCTGTTAGAATTTCTCGAATCTTGAGGTGTTCGATAGTTCGATAAGTTCGAAAACCTCCATCCCTGATAAGTAATATTAGCTAATTTATTTCTATTTAATACACACTGTCAACAAAAGTGTAAATTTTTCCGTACCTAATACACCTTCTGGTTAAAATCATAAATCCATCGAATTTTAAACATCTGCAATATTTAATATTATATAAGCCGTGTATATATACAATACAATACCAATTTGATAAGGAAATAGCATTCTAATTTTAAACTGAATAAATTATTGGATTCATATTGGTTCAGAAATCTGAATTTATTTTTAGGTATTTAGAAATTAATGTGATAATTTACCAAGGAAATTATATTGAGGTTTATTAATTTATATTTCATAGTTAGATAACAACAACAGATATTTTCATTAAATCTAATTTTGTATTAACATTAATTAAAAATCATATTTGAAAAATATTAATGGTATACCTATCTAGTAAATATAAATTATAATATACCTATATAATATTCCTATACCTACTATAGTTTTGTTTAATTTTAATTTTAATATTAATATTATAATTTTAATTTGAATACCTATATGTATCAATGTATACTTATTCATATTTTCAGTTAAGATCTTTTATTTTGTTTTTTTATTCACATGCAGAATTGTTTACATAATAGTTCACTATAAAAATACATCATGTTCGCATATGACATTAAAACCAATTATAAATTAGATAGGTTTAATTTTATTTTTGGTGTAGTACCTAATAAACCTACTATGAAAAATGTCTATTCAAAATCTAATGACGTTACAAATTCTTAAACTGCTATTCTATGTTCTATATAATTATTTATGCATAATGCATAAGCACATAAACAAATTCATATGTATGCCATGATTAAAATAATATATTAAAATTAATAAATAAAAATAAAACGAATTCATTGAAATTGTCTATAATATTTATGATATCTGTACCTAAGGCACAAATTTGTTTCACCATGTCCACCGTTACTATTTAAACATGAATCAATCTTGCAAAGTATTAAATAATACAAATAAAATACCTTGGTAGATTCCTACTATTATGCAAATCGTAATTATTAAGTACATACCTTTCAATGAAATTTTCGATAAATATTGAAATATTAGTAGGTAAACAAATTAATAAAATAATACACTAACAAATACAATTACAACACAAAAGATAGCTGTTTTAATAAAATAAAAGTATATAGGTTTACACCTATGAGACTTGCACAAAATATTTTAACATATTTAAAACGAGAAAAAATATATATTACTTAATAGTTGATACCAGAACAATACAATTATGAGATTAATTCTAAAATGAATATCCGTTGCCAATAATTAAGAAATTGTGGTCAATTATCGAATAATCTAAACATCTGAAGTAGGGGAATTCGTAATAAGTCACTTTTATAATTATATAATTATATAATATATTGTACGAATATGATAGTGGTAAATATACATATTATATATAAATATGAGTATTGACTATTAAATTAGTTTAAAGAAAAAAATATCGGATAGGTAATATTTTAATCTGCATAATTAATTAATTTACCTATACTCATTTATCCACTTTATACCATTTATTATTATTATTATTAATAATAATATTCCATGTGCAGTTATATATATACAGATATAATAATTATGTTTATTTTATACTTTATTGCTTTAATAATTAAATTGCATATCAAGTGCCGTATTGTCATTAATATTCTAAATATAATAGCTTATTGATTTCTTATTGCATTGAAAATAATTTTTGCAAAAAATGTACATATTAAACAAATATATTTTAAAAGTAGTGTCGTACACTCGTACCTACCATATTATATAGAGTGATTAAGTTGATTCAATATGCATAGTAATATAAGATGCAACAAGGATATTATATAAAAGGTTGGTTATTCTATGAAATTACTATTAGTATCAGTGCTCGACTTGGGCGGGAACGCATGGAAACTCAACTTCTACATACTAGCTTTTGATCTTAATTTATTAATTAGCGTTCCCATACTACATTTTTTAGTTAATGTGAAATAAATGTTCAGTTGGAACGCTGTTTTTTAATTTATTTTTGGGTTCCTATTCTTTCAATTTACCAATTCGAGCACTGATAGGTATGGATTATTAGGTTGAATAAACATAAATTGTGAATTTGTTACTTCAATTGGCATTGGCTATAATATTTGAAATATAGTCGTTATTGACACGAGTTTCATGAAGTGCTCTTAAGAAGAATTTGTGTCTATATTTAATGGTAAAACTTGGTTTGAAGATACTTAGTATATTTCCCAGAATTGAATACTATTAAAGATAACTGTAGGATGAAATATATTCTGATGTGCCAACAACAATGTGTCTAATAATTCTTTTATTTCAAGTGAAAAACTTGTTATAATAAAATTGTTACATAATTAATTAATTGCTAATTTATTTTTAGTTCTATTAGATCGTTTTGCTTAAAATTAATTTTATTAACCAAATCGTTGTATTCTCGTTGTAACATAATGCAATTTTGCTGTTATTGACGATACATTTGATATGTGATTTAACGATGATTGTACAATTTTACTTGTGATTTTATAGTTACCAACATTTTTTCATTGATATGTTTATTTATATTTATTTCTCATTATTTGTATTTTTTGATAGACAGCAGTACCCAAGTGTAAATAATAGATATGATCGATATTATTTCGTTTGCTAAAATTGTTTAAATATTTAATACCCAATACCTACCTATGTAGGTATATCGTATGTGAAGAAATTTCAAATTTTAACTGTTGAAAATCAGCAAGCTATATCTATGATTGTAGTCAGTAGCGGACCAAAAGCACACAATGTTGATGCAGTTCTGTGGACTTTTCTAAGAGGGTGGTCCACCTCATGCCAGTATCAACAAATTACGCACTAAGGCCTGACCTCTTGGTTTCTTCGACCTCGTTTCATTTAAATCATAACATTTTTATAAGTAAATAATGTATACTAGACCGTCTAGACCAAAATTAAAATACCTACTTAATATGAAATTGGATCATTTGAAATTTAAGTTCAGTCCACCACTGATTGTAGTCGGTAAAACTTTAAAGAATATACCTACCGCCGCCCGCCACAAACTAAAAAGTAAATTAAAAAAATATTATTAGTACTCTTAAGGTGCAACGTGTCACTTGATAGTTGGTACTTAAAATATGTTAATCAAGATTTAAAAAATAAAATTATCAACGATACCTATTGCTATTGTAACGTAATTATATTAATCACAGCCCACAGGTTAGGTATACTAGGCAATATTATATAAAAAAAAATTATATTCATATTTTGTGGAATTGTTATTTTTTTTTTTTTTGGTTGGTACGGTAACTTAATCATATTACTTATTTGTTGCTACCAGTCTATCACGGCTAAAGATATCTAAAGTCGTGATTGCTACTAATTGCTAAGGTTTACTTAGGTAGGTTGGTAAGATAATAATATAATTCCGTTACGGTTACATTAATTTTAATTTTGTTATTGTTTTGGTTATCATGACAACTGTAATGGTTAGATATTTGAATATTTCATATCCTACCCAATCATGCCATTATGACGTGTTAATTGTAAAAAATACTTTTAGAATGTAAAAAAAAATACGGAACAGTTAGGTACTTACTTATTTTTAAAAGTATTTAAAATAGGGATTTGAATACTCAATAAAAAAATCATTAGAGATCAACATTGTACACGACTGTCCCATTAGGTGAAACTATATGCGTCATGATAGACCGTAAAACCCCCATAAGTTTAAATAAAACCAATTAGAAATTAAATTTTTACGTCCATTTTGGTATAGATAATTGTTTCCTGTAATCCTATAGATAAGGACATTATTTAGATATTTTTATAAAAACAAGTAGGTACTTTCCACATTATAAAATATTACACAATACTCAAATTACAATCAGTTTACAATGGTTGATAGTCCGATAAAATACTGTGTACAAGACGTAAAATCATGCAAATTGAAATTATGTTGCACCTAAATACCTAATACGGTTACGGTGCTTAAATAGTTATTCATAAAACATACCTAGGTATCTATACGGATCGTGTAAAATTTCGACGACTATAATCGCTTACTTACAAGCAACTCAGCAAGAGAAGTGTTTTCCATAATCGACACACTAGCAGCTAGTAGCACAGAATAAATCAATTACATTTAACTTGAGTTACAATAAGTGCTAAGTATAGATTGATCACCCGATGTCATTTTTTTACATAGGTATTGAATAGTAAACAAGTAACCTATGCTCAATAAACTAATTTTTAGGTTATTTTTCATAAGATTTATTATTTAAATGATTTTAATATGACTTACGAATAATATATTAAATAATTTATTATAATTAACTGATGAATATACTTTGACGTATAATTCATAATCAAGTAATTTGTCAAGTATTCTGAATCTATTTTTCCCGTAGTAAATTAAATTATGCTTAGTTCGAGAATGGAAAATAACAATTAAAATTAAAAGTACCTATATAGTTAAGTACGATAGCGAATTAATGACAATAACAGTATTTATTTAACTTATTTTTTATATAAAAAACTCAGCTAGTTAAAAAAATTAACTTAGTTGTTAGGCTAAATTATTATTTTTTTTTTTTAATGTAGGTACGAGAATTGTCAAGAAAAAGTATTAAAACAATAAAAAATTTTAATTTTATTTATTTTAAAAACAAATAATAATAGGTAATAAACTTCAAAATGTTATTGCCAGTGTTTAATTTATGTGATTATGTAAGAATAGTTTTTAGGTAAGCCTCAATATAAATATATATCACTAAAATTATTATTTAATCTTGATAATAATAATGAATGAATAAAAAAAGGGTTGTCAGTGAGTAACGCTTTGCTGTACAGTAGGTCACTATTAATTATATGTTAAATTTAAATCTAATGATATTGAATTTTTTTAATTCAAAGCTGAAAATAAATCTTAAGGAATTATATATTTTAGAGCAGAAACTTGTTCAAAATTGAAATGTATTTTAAGGAAATAATAATCGTAATAAATTCGGAAGTTTCCAATAATGACGTTTCGAGTTTTCTCTATAGCTATATTGGCTATTTGAAGGAAAACTTAGTATTGCATTTTTTAACTTTAGATATAAATACAAACAATTTTATTTATTTTCAACCACAAAATTACTTGCAAATTTTATGGATTATGATATATATCGCAAAAATGTGAACTTTAAACGCTTATAACAAAAATATGAGACTAAAGATTTTTTCTTTTTTTAACTACAATTAGAAAAATGTAATTATAAGAAACCTTGTATTAAATTATTAATACGTTTTTTTGGTCATCAACAATTTTTTTATCGGCATTAAAAAAAAAATACATTGAAACATCGAAAATTTCAGTTGTCATAAATAGTTCAAAAAAATATTTTCAAAATTTAAATGTTTATAGATAACACTTAATAAACATTTGGTGAAAATTCCAAGTATTTACAATAATTTGTTTTTGACTTAAAACTATATAAAAATTCCCGATTTTCTTAAAAACTACTGGAAACTTCTTAGTTTTGACCTCTATAATGCACCAAGGATATTCACTTTGCCACCCCTGAAGTTTTAAAATTAAGTATTATTTCGACAAGTTATGGAGTACACACAAAAAAAAAAATCATTGTAAAATCAATACATTTATCACTTTGTTCAGAATCTAAAATAAGATAGGTAAAAATAAACAACAAAAATGGTACAAAGAGACTTTCTGTATTACATTAAAACATAAAAATAAATAAATAACAAATTAGAAAAAAAAGTTGGAAATTGTGTTGAGGAAGGAAAAATAAACAGTTCTTAGATTAGTTTGTACATATTGAAATATATAATAATTTTGATCAGAATATTTTATTAATATATTAATATAGTTTAAACTATTGTACATTTTAAATCACAAACCTTTATAATGTATTTTATCAATTAAATATAAATTATAAGCAATGTTGTTTAAAGAAATAAGACTTTGTCTTATATTATATGAATTGTCTATCACACTAGTATTTTAAATCTTATACAATTAAATATTCTGTAACTAGAAAATTGTTCAATGTCGGTTAATATTGCTTCATAAACAGATAAATAATTTTAGTATATCATTAAAAGCATTCCAAAACTTTGTTTTGAAATTGATTAATAAAACCAGGGCTGTTGCTAATCAATAAAATAGTAAAGCATTTATAAGGGATAAACAATTAAATAAAAATAAAATAGAAAATAGAAAATAATAGATTTATATCAATACCACTTTATACATTATTTTTGTTTGGAAAAAAATAGTAACTATAGTGGTAAATAGTTAAGCAACAACCCTAGAAACAGCAATTATTTTATTATAATCAAAATAATTAATATATGTTTATTATTTTAAAAAGATTTAAATACATTTGTATTTTATTTCACAATCAAATAGGTTTCTCAGAGTTTAAAATATTAATAATATAATTTATAAATTTTAATATTGTAATAATATATTTGGTTCTGAAATTACTTCAAATAGTAATAATTATGTATACCTAAACATATTAATGATTAAAATTACATGGTAAATACAATTTATAACAAAACATATTTGTTAATATTTATTATTACATACATAAAAAAATAGTAAAAGTCAGTATAAATATCACAAGAAAAGTAACTACATATAACTTGATTCTACATAATCAATACTTTAAAAGTATTGAATTTAAGATAAAAAGAAAAATGTAAACATGCATTTAAATTAAAAAATATTGTTCATTTATCACTTTATATTGAATAACATGAATACAACCATTTAAAACGACTAAATCCTGTTTTATTTTAAATCACTGTTAAAATAAAAATCTAATTGTAGTTAAATTATTAAAATAATTTTTTGATTAGATAGGATTGGTCACTTGATTTGTTTTCTCTACATTTTACAAAAAACTCAATAGATACCCAATACTTTGGTCAAGTATTCATTAACATTATTTTTTTTTTAACTTAGCTTGATTAAATTTACAATATTATAAAAGATATTTAAATTCTTACGAAAAATGCAAATAATGTTACAACATATAGCCAATTGTATTTGAATGTGTTAATTTTGTAGGCGTTAGATTTATTCACATATATTATTAAATAACATAATTATGTTATTTTTTCTACAATATATATGTTAAGTCTTGGATCTTCAATAAAATGAAATAAAAAATTATCTGCAAATCTTTATTAAATATGTATTTAATAACCTTTAGTTTTAAAAAAATATCAGTGACAATTTACAGCATACCTACTAAAACATAGCATTACAACAAATTTTAAATTAACGATATTTTGGATATTCTGTAATTATAGGTGTTTTCATTTTTCTAATGAAAAAAAAAAATATAATTTGTTTTTTGTATTATATTTAAAATAAATTTTAAATTATACAAATATGAAATCTGAATATTGTATTAATTTCTATTAAAGTTGAAAATAAAATCTATAACTAATATAGTTGTTGAGTTCTATTTCTAAAATATATAATATCACATTAAATACAAAATGTTTTAACTTTTAATTAATGAATATGGTTACATTTATTGAGTTTTTAATATAAATAAATATACACTTAACCGAAGCAGTCACAAATTATTTCACAAGTTTAACAAAATATTTAAGAGTCTACATGTTTCTACATCATTGATACAATTCTGGTACATAAATTAAATGAGATATATATTAATCATTATACCAATAAATAACTAGGTACTCTAATAATTAAATTAAATTAACGATGACTAATATTCCTAAATAAAACTATTATATTTTAGGCAGAAAATATTGTTAAATCTTTTCAACAAAGCTTGATGGAAACAAACCACTTTTACCAGTTCTCAATAATGTTCCTCTATACCACCCATCTTGCCTAATCTTATGCACATATAAAATATCTCCTACACGAAGTTCTAGTTCATACTCACTATTTGGTGGATATGCAACAATACATCTGCACCTAAACATAAAATTTGTAATAGTAAAATATATGTCATATATATTAAAAGTTAAATAAAATAATTTAAAACAATTAATTATATCCAATATTTTAAATTATTGTATTAAAAATGTATTCATACAAACTAATATATTTATACAATAAACAGTGGTGGACTGAAAATCTTTGATCATAGATTATAATGATAAGTAATTATAAAAAGCGGGCAAGTGAGTACCGCTCTGCTGTACATTAGGTGCCGTATGGATCATTATTATATATTATAGGAGTGTTAAATTTGAATCCAATGATAGTTATCATTGTATACGAAAAACGATTCTGAACGAAGATGATTTGTCAGCCTAGGATATAATTTCTAGTGGTTGGTGAAAAAGGTGGTTTATGTTTTAATGGCCTGAATACAACAAAATTTAAGTTCTTTTATAATAATTGTAAGTTAAACTTATGAAAAACCTTGTATTAAATTTTCAACTCTTAGCTACTTATACAAAAATTTTTATGAAATATACCTACAAAATAATTTGCAAATATTCATGGTTTTGACGAATTGTTGTCAATATTTGAACTTCAAATGCTAATAAAAAAAATTGTGCCTATGTATTCTTATAATTTTTTAATCACTATAAGAATAACATATGAGGAACTTTGTATAAAATTTTCAAGTATTTTGATAGGGCCAAAAAAATTTTATCGACACTTCAAAAAATTGAAAATTTCAGTTGTCTATAAATAGCTCAAAAAAACTCAAAATATTTCGAAAATTAAATCACGTAAAGAAAACGCTAGTCTTAATAACGGATAAAATTTTCAAGTATCTACGACTTATACTTTTTGAATAATAACAAATATTTAAAATCGTTTGAGGATAAATCGTTATCGTTACGCGATTTCGTTAAAATTTAAAATTCAAACGCACTTAAAATTTTTCCTATAATGATGCTTCGAGTTTTCTCTATAGATACTTGAAGGTAAACTAATGGAAAACTTAGTGTTGTATTTTTAATCCTTAGTTATAAACACAAAAAAATTTATGATTTTTCAACTTCAAATAATTTGCAAATATTCATGCTTTTGACGAATTTTCGTCAAAATTTGAACTTCAAATGCTAATAAAAAAATATTGTGCCTATGTATTCTTATAATTTTTTAATCACTTTAAGAATAACATATGAAGAACTTTGTATAAAATTTTCAAGTATTTTGAAAGGGCCAAAAAAATTTTATCGACCCTTCAAAAAAAAATTTTCAGAAAAATTGAAAATGTCAGTTGTCTATAAATAGCTCAAAAAAACTCAAAATATTTTGAAAATTAAATCAAGTAAATAAAATGCCAATCTAATAACTGGTAAAATTTTCAAGTATCTACGACTTATACTTTTTGAATTATAACAATATCAAAAATCGTTTGAGGCTAAACCGTTATTTAGCGCGGTTTTGTAAAAATTTAAATTTCAAACACTCATAAAATTTTTTTGTCTGAATCCGGTAGAGTTTTTTTTACAGATAATTGAAGAAAAATGTATGGAGAACCTTGTACCAAATTTTCAAAACTTAGTTATAAAAGAAAAAAATTTATGATTTTTCAACTTCAAAATTACTTGCAAATTTTCGCGTTTTCGACAGATTTCGTAAAAATTTGAACTATAAACGCTTATAAAAAAAAATTGTGACTAACGATTTTTAATTTTTTTTAGCTACATTAAAAACAACTCATAAGGAACCTTGTATTAAATTTTCAAAACTTTTTGGTCATCCAAACATTTTTTATCGACACTTTAAAAAAAATTTCTCAAAAAAATCGAAAATTTCAGTGGTCTATAAATAACTCAAAAAAAGTCAAAATTTTTTGAAAATTTTACTATATACGGATACCACTGACATTAACATTTGGTGAAAAATTCAAGTATTTTCAGTGATTAGTTTTTGAATTACAACCATAAAAAAAATCGATTTGGTCGAAAACTGGTTTTGCGTTAAAATTCCCGTTTTTTCCGTCATTTTTTTTTGGTTTTTTTCCCGGCGCTTTTGAAAACTATTGGAAATTTTTTACTTTTGACCCCCCAAAGTACAAACTACATTCACTTTCCTATCCGAAACAGGGTCCACTTTTTAAAATCGGAGCACTTTTACTGCTCCAAAACGTGGTGACAGACACAAAAAAAAAAAAAAAAAAAAAAAAAAAAAAAAAAAAAAAAAAAACACACATCATTGTAAAATCAATACATTCATCACTTCGTTCAGAATCTAAAATAATTGTTAGTCTCCCCTTATAGTTTAGATGTATATTTAGTAGTAATAGAAGAAAGAAGACATTGACTAATGATTTTGGTGTTATGATCAGTCAGACCTATTTGGCTTTTTTGATATTATATTTTTAGATTCTATTACAGAATTACTAAGCCTTATAAACTTCAATATTCCATGAACCAGTTCGTCCATGATATAAATGTTTAAATTTGTACATCTGAACTTTATTTTCATAATTATGTTTATTATACAATATTACTTTATATTTAACTTACATATTTTGCTGAGCACGTGAATTTTGTTTAAGTTTTCGATCTTGAGGCTTAATGTCTACTGAGACACCATTATTTGTATCTAAACTGTGTGATTTACGATGATGTATTAAAACCGATGACCCATTTGGTTGTTGTTCACTAAAATAAAATAACATTTAATTTAAAAAAAAAATAAGATAAAATTATAAAAGTTTTACGAATTAGACAATTATTATAAGCACTTCACTATAACAAACTACCTTTCAAACTTTCCAGATAAAATTAGGATAACTATATTTTTTTATAAATTTGAGTAGGGAACACTAGTAGATTCTAGTTTAACACCATCAATTGTCTATGAAATAAGAACTTAAAATCATTAAAATAATACATACCTCTTAAATGATTAAAATAATATTTTATACCATTTAAGATAATAATCTCATTTTGTAATTTTTAATGTTGTAAACTAAGGATCTCCCTTTAATTTATTGCCCCCTTTTATTTCAAATCTTTTTAAAATAGATTATTAGAAATTTGAATACTATAACATACCTTTAGTATTTTTAAGTATTTAAATAATATTCTTTTAACCAACTCTTCAATATTTTTTGTAAATATTCAAATACTTATTAATATTACTTGGTTAAAAATAATTATTCGTTGTTTGGTACTCAGTATTCTTGAAAAAACACAAAAGTTATCAAAGCCATTAAATATCAAGTTTGATTAGTGTTACCACTGGATTTTGTCTTGGATGCCACCATATAAAAAAATTGTTTATGGACAAAACAACATTTGCTAGGTTATGAGTTATATGTTTACAAAGGACTTAGAATTTTTTCAAAAGCAAACAAATACATTTTTCTTAATTTCTAATATTTTTAATCATATAATATGCAAAGTACATGCAAAATTTAAAGCAGCACCCACAATCATTTGTAAAAACAAAAAAAACAAAACAAAACAAAATTTTTAAAGGACTTCTGATTTATTTTAAGCAAACTGTAAAGGAAACTATTGGGAATTCGAACAAATATAATTTCTTTTATTAGTATTTTAAAATCATATAGTGTTTAATACCGTGCCTATAAAATTATTATACAGTACTTTTAATTGATATCAATAATAAAACTACTGTTTTTATTTCTTACCTTTTAAAATTATAGTTTCCTCTGACTTTTAATGGAAGTTGCTCAGGAACCTTGTGTATGGCATCTACATTCAGTAATTTTGATGGACAAGAATCGGATCTTTAATAAATCGTGCAAAAGCAATACAAATGAAAAAAAAAAAACCACAAATAATTACTACATGAGACAACAATAAAGCGTGATTGACAGCCAAACACATAAATACTCTTAAATATCATTATCTACTTACCTAGTGTGAACTGGTTGAGATGGTGCAGTTACTGTGTTGTTAGAAGTATTATCATCAAATACTGGATTATCCATTGAATATACAGGGGGAGGGGATTTTCTAATTTTTATATTAGAAAAACTACGCATCACTGAATTTGTAAGAAAGCATTTTTTCCTTCCACGTTTTTGAGCCAACTGAAATAATAAGTGCATTTATAGGTATATTTTTTAAAATTATTTTTAAGTTTATAATCATTTTATTAATATAATTACATTATCTGGGCTCAAGGAATGTGACGGTGATGCAGTAATAGGAGCAGCAGCACCAGCAACAGTATTAACCATACTAGTAGTTGTTGAATCATTGTCAGTTAATGTTGCTGTGGGCTGAATTGAATTGGGCAAAACTATAATAAAAGAATACATTTTAACTTTATTTTTAAATTAACATTTAGATAAATACCAAAATTTAAATTAATTTATTATATAATACCTGTTTTACAACACATAGATTTTACATTGTGTGTAGGTGCTGATCGAACACGTGAAGATGTTGATGGCATTTCAGACAACCAACTTGATACACGACTGTGTACAGAAGGACTACTGCTACGTGGTGGTAATTCAGGGGGTGGATATAAAGGTAAATTTTCATCTATATCACTTTGAAAACTACAATCTATACAAAATATATAAAACAATAAATACAAACATTATATACAAATTGTAAGCAATTAATTTTTCTTAGTGGTATGATAAAAAGGATGTTTTAATGATAAACAAACATCTATTCCAAAACTTTAAATAATTAAGAATTTTTTTTAAAATTTAAATTGTTTTATTTATAAATACTGTTTATAATTTTTATTCGATACTAATATCAATATTTAATTGGTATTAAAATTGCATATAATATTATGAATAAAACTCTTATTATTTTAATTATTTATTTATTTTAACAATTATTCCATAATATTTCGAAGAAAACAAAACTAGTACAATTTATGTCTTCATCTGATGATCCTTAATCTTAGTTAAATTACAATACATTTTTTAAACTAACAAAGACCAAATGTATTATCCATATATTATAAATTATAAAAAATGGATAAGTGGGTACTGCTCTGCAGTACAGTAGGTGTCAAGCGGATCACTATAATGTAATTAATAAATTCAAACTTAATGACATATCTTTATACATAAAATACTATTCTGATCAACCATGATCTATCAGCTTATACAACTAAGTAAATTTCATGTTATGATTTTTTATATTGCTATTAGGTAAAGTAATTTATTTTACTATTAGTAATAAAAATATGTTTATTTATTTATTTACGGGGGGAAAAAAAAACTCCGTTTAGTACAATATGTTAGATCTACTAGAAACTTATATAGAACTAATAATGTGATGCAAGAGTGAAAACATCTAAAAAATTTAAATAAAAGGCAAATAATTGGCCAGAATTGGAGTTGTAAACCAACATTCGGGTTGAAAAAAAAAACAATGGTAGGTTTTGTATAGGCATGTGTAACCTATGCAACCACACAGGACAGCGAATCTTTTTGGAATTTTAGGAGCAGCCTTGTTTATGAATAAAAATATATAAATTATAAAAGGGCAGCATATTAGAAGTAATTGGTACAGGGCAGTGAAAAACCTTGCACCAGCATTGGGTAGGTTGATATCTTAATAGTTAATAATAATAGTAATACAATTTTATATATAATTAAAAGAATTTTTTTTTATAACAAAAATTAAAAGTTGTATGCGCATGGGTATATATTATAGAAGATTGCAAGGGAGACTTTATTTTAATCAACGTTGTGGTGAATGTGTGTGGAGATATCATTGTATGTAGAAAATATAAAACTATAAATAAAAGTTTTATATCTACATTAATAATGTTTATGAAATATAAATAAATAATTAACATCATTCTTCATAATTTAAATTTGTGTTTTTGTCAAAATTTGAATTTAAAAAATTTGCAATTTTTCATGATTTTGACAAATTGAACTTCAAATACCCAAAAAATAAATTGTGTCAATTTATTTTAAATACTTTTATACATCTATAGGTACAATTTATGTGTTATCACTAATCATATATTAAATTTTCAAGCTTTTTGATAGTGTTAATTATATTTATAGAAAGAAAATAAAAAAAATAAAAAATTGTATTAGGTATAGATAACAATCATATAAACTTAGTAAAAATTTTATGTATCTATGATTATACTACATCAAAAAAATTAAATCAATTTTGTCAAAATCAAAATTTGCATATAACTTTTTGTTTTTTTCATTGATATTTTGAAAAATACTGAGGATTTCAAAATCACCCTCAAAGTTGAAAACTTTTAAACTACTTATCATAAAATATACATAAAAAAAACAAATTCATTGTTCGCTTAAAATCTAAAATAAAATAAATTATGGTACTGATAATAAACAAAAAATAATTTTACCATTTAATTGACCATTAAATGACAAATGATCATCTTTTTGGTCTTGAACTGAAGATGGACTATTGTTAGATTTTCCAAGTAGACGAACAGATATTCTAAAATAATTTATCAGTGGTTAAAATTAATATTATTTTTAAATAATTTTTTTCAAATTTTACTTTGCAGGTGTTACATAGTTTCCAGGAAATACACCAGAACAATTAGTTTTTAATGATGTTCCTTTATACCAGCCATCTTTACAGCATTCAGTAACCATATATAACTGACCACGCTTTAATTCAAGTTCATCAGCTTTTTGAGGTTTATAAGGGTACAATGATACATGTCTAAAAAAAAAATATATGGTATTATTATGATATTTTTGAATCATTATTCCAAGTTCTTTTTTAAATAATATATAACAAAGATCTTGGACGGAATGGTCAAGTAATAAGTATAATACAGCAGTCTTAATGCTTACCATCATCAATTTTAACCTTGCTATGGATAGCATCTCTTTCAGGACTATCTAACTGTCTCGGAAAGGAGAACTCAATCCCCCTAATGATTTATTACACTTAATTTTATAATTTTATAGTATAAGAAGTAGACAATTTTAACATTAGGATTTGGAATAAATAAATATCAAAATGTGTCATTCAACTTAAATTTTACCATATTGTCTACTACCACTGACAATTCATTATAAAGTATAATTAATAATTGATTTTTTAACTTACTTAGCTGGCAGTTGAATAGGTACTTTAGACCTTACATTCTGGGTAACTATTGGTTTAGAATGACTTCTAAGACTTCCATGACGATGAAGTTTGGAATCTCTCACTCCATTCATTGGCTACAAGCACATCAATTTATAAATATTATTATTAATTAACTTAAATATATTACATAAATAATTTTTGTGTTTAATAAACAATGATTTTATCATTTAATGGATTTCAAAATATAGTTTTTAAATTAAGACTCTAGCTTAAGTTATTCAAAAAATATACTTTATATTTATATAAGAAAAAAAAATTAAGTGTAAGTTATATCAATAAATTAAAAATTAAGAATTCTCTCTTCTGTATAGTAGATTTAGAGTGAATTTATTTTTATTAATAAGGTCAAAAGATGCATCAACATGTAAAATATATAGTTTAAAATAGTAAAATTATTTTCAAAATTGTATTTTATACACAAAAAATAATATACATTAAGTTTCAAAAGACTATTAATATTTTAAAATAAATAAAATTGTTAGTGGAGCATTCATTATTTTTTGTTATAAGTATTCGATTTTGATATTCCAGCATAATATGAAATTAACTTAATCTTAATCATTAATAAAAGGTTATTTTAATACTAATCATAATGGAATAATTGTAACTTAAACATTAAATTATTAATACCTAATCAAAATTCTAACCGCGTTTAAATATATAACAATAGAGACATGTAAAATATTTATAGGTTTGAATAAAATATTGTGTGGCTAAGCCAAAAATTGCTTCCCTTGATGAACCATACACTGTTTTTCATCATGTTTTTGCATATAATTTTGAAAGCAATTATTTTTCAATTTAATATATCTGTTCTAAACTAAACAAAAAACTTATTATCTAATAATAAATTGTGTTTAAATAAATGCTACTTATTAACCTGACTGGATTGAATTTCTAAACTGGTATTTGGAGTAGAAAATACAGCAATATCGTCTTGTGATAAAATCTCAGCCGAATATCTAAAACACAAATACATACATTATTTTGTGGTTATAATGCTCTATTAATATACATCATATATTGTACCAGAATAGTTATTATAATCAATTACTTTTTTTGAATAAAACCATTAGCAAAATAAATAGTACTATAAAGTATGCACTTTACTTTGATATATTTATTAATTCAGTCAAATAATTTAAAAAATTTAAATATTAAATATTAATCTCAAATTTAAAAAAAAACATATTATATTTTCCAATGCATAATATAAGAGTCCATCATATATATTAAGTAATAATAAATTCAAAATTCAAAAATGTACATAACACAATCAAAATTAAAATATTATAGATAATATATAATTACATTTAAACAATTTTGTTGATTGTCAACCTTATATTAATGCAATTAATATTTTTTTTTTAATTCCTAACAATGAACACTAGAAGTACCTCTAATTTATTTAAATTATGAGAAAATAAATTATTAACATTTTTCAAGTTAAATAAATATAATCATATAATGTATCCCAGGATATATTTTAATTGCTATTATTTGTTAATTTTTCTAATATTAATCATTACTGATTAAAAAGTACTAATTAAGTCAACAAACAAAATAGTATATTAGTTTTTATATGATTTAATAGTTACATAGCTAATAAATCTGTATGATTCATAAGCTGTATAATGGAAAAATAGCTTGAAATTTTAAAACTAACCGTTTGTTTTCTGAAGTATGAGGGCCTAATGAAATAGGTCCAACTCCATTTGTGAAACTATGTCGTTTAGGGGGATCTGGATTTGAAGATGGTAAAGAACGATTTATTGAATTATCAACAAAAGGAGCATGTGAAGGTGACCGGCTAGGAGAGCTAGATGTGGTATCAGATGGAGAAGTAGTATTTGGAGATGTAGTAGTTGTAGAAGAAGATGATGAAGTATTCTCACTGGTAACCTTTGTATTATCTAATACATGTTTTGCCTCATCAGTTGCATTATGTTTGGTATTTGTTGATTGGCAAGCAGCTGATAGTTCAGCTGGCAATAAAGGAGAAGCTTCTTCAGGAGTAGGAGGAGCCATTCTACTTTGAGTAGGTTGTGAACTAGAAAAAAAACCAATAATATTTTACATAACTACAAATTTTGAAAATACTTACCTAACTGAAAGTTTCATTAATGCACGAGCTATTTGATTCAAGTCAACAAAAGATAAAGGAAATATTCCAATGCGATCGGAAATTTTTCCCTCTGCCCAATTTTGATCAATGCGCCTCAAAACTGTAATTATATCACCCTAATAAAAAAACATATTTTGTTAATACTTTCTTGTAATATAACAGTATAATAATTTATTAAAACATAATTACAAATACAATATATTACATTGTTACAATTTAATCATTAAATTAATAAATTAAAAAAATTACTTTTGAAAATGATAAGCATCCTTCATCATCTTCTTTATTCATTTTAAAATCATACAATGCTTTACATTGTGGTATATGACTAGGAAGTGATGTTGGAAACACCTAATATCAATAAACAAATAAAAGCATATTAATTGGTCAATTTATAATTATAAAGTTAAAATAAATTGATCAATACTGATTAAATTACATATTATACATGGTAGATATATTTATAAGAACATTTTATCAATTTTAAATCTAGTTCAACTATTTAAAATGAGATAGATTGTAAAAATATGATAATAGTTAAATTATATGAATCCAATATCAGATTATAACAGTTTTGTGGCTTAACATACATTGCTTATGGCTCAAGAGAATCATTCAAGTAAAATGTTAGTAATTAGTTTATAAAGCTTTAATATGCTTTTTCTACTTTTTGCCATCTACTCTATTTGTATTCTCTCCCTGTCTTGTTCCTTATATACGTTACTCAAGACCTGTTTAAACTGTTTATATAAATTAATCTGGAAGAGATAAGATTTTTTTCTAGTAATGGAAAAAAACATTAATTTTTTAAAAACTATGTTTGTTTAATTTACAAAAATTAAACTTTACTAGTTTTAAAAGTATGATTTAATATATCTGGTATATTTCCTAATTCTCTATTGTTTAAGATTTTTTCTATAAAATCTTTTTATTTCTAAGAGCATTAGCATCACCTCATTACCTTTTGTAGCTATGTTTCACATCCATAAAAAATAAGTGATTTTAGGTAACTTGATATTCTATTACAAATGTACAAGTAACAAAGTTATATACTACAGAATATAAATATTTTACATAATATACATTAAAACAGATCAATAGTACAACAGTACAATAATTATTTAATTAACTATTGAATATCAAATAAATGTAATATTTTTTATAAATAATACATACAATTATGAGTTTTTTTTTTTTTAAAGATTATAACTAAGTTATTATATGAATTTCATTTGAAACTATAAATTAATAGTCATTAATCATTATATAACAATACACAGGTGACCTAAGCATTTTAGAATTTTATCGAGAAACAATGCAATAAAATCTAAGAAATTCAAACTTAATTATCATTTGTATTTAAAAACAGATATATTTATTTAAATTAAACTAACCTGTACATATGATAAAGGAAATATACCAATTACTCCATTAGCTTCTCCTTGATACCAATTGGAATCAACTTTTTGACGTAATATAATCATATCTCCTTTTTTAAAACATAAATCCCTAAAATAAATATTAATATATTAGTCATTATAATTATTCTTTAAATTATATTTATATTTTATGTTTCATAATTTTACAATCAATATATTTTTAATATTTACCCAGGTTCTTTAGAAGAATAATCATATAATGCTCTTGCAAACATATTGCGTTGATATGGCACCTTCAAATTAAATATAATTTTATAAATTATTAAAAGAATATAATAGATAATTTAAAAATAAAAAAAATATGTTAAGTATTTATTTTATTATCTCAGTCTTACAATTCAGAACACAGAAATTTTACCATGACTAAACCCATTTTGTATTGTAAATTTTAATAGGTACTAGAATCAATTGATCTACCATACATTTTAAAGGTAAGAAAAGATTAAGATTAGTACCATATGTATTCTGCTGTTTTTTATTTGTAAGTTTTTAAATACTTGATTTAGAAGAAAACGATTGTTTTTATCCTAGTATTTTCAACAGATTTACTTGTTATTTTATTTAAACTAATAAAACTTAAGATTTCTGATGAAGTTACATTTAATATGTTTAATTTATAAGATAGAGACTACAAATACAGATGTATTGTCATTTTAACTCTTTTTAAATTTGTTTAAGAAAATGTAATAAAGAAGATAAGAGTATAATATAATAAAAAAATTAATTACAAGAAAGTTTAAGAATTAAAATGTTTAATATGTTAAGTGTTTTACCTTCCCACATTTTTTAAATCATAATTTAAAAATAAATTTTTAATAAAAAAATTATACAATTATTTATTATTGTAGGTATGACTTATCTTAAATGTTAGGAAAAAATAAAAAATAATATTAACTTGTTTAGATGTTTTTGGTGGTCTTTGATCGGAACATGCAACAGCTGAAGGTTTTTTAGGCGGTGAAACCATTGCATTCTTACTCTTCATACCTTCTAATATCCTCATGAGTAATACATTGGGTGGCAGTTCATCCACTCGACATTCTACAAGTGTTCGACATTCTGGACATCGCAGCTCTTTATGAGTAGCTACAATTTCATCCAGGCATTTTTTGCAAAATGTATGCTGACAAGACAGCACTTTGCTTGATGTATCTAAGCGTTCTAAGCATACTGAACACTCAAGTAAATCATTCAATAACTTCTCGTCCATTATTGAGAAACACAATTATTTATTCTAGTAGAAGACATCCTACACAGAAAAATACAATTATAATAAATAAAACAAATACATAAAAAAAATTATAAGTCAACTTTTTTTTTTTTTGTTAAACAATAAATAATAAGTACTTTATCCATAGTAAAAAATCTAACTCATTATATGATGAAACGTAATGGAGTGTTAATTAATTAAAGGTTAAAAAACATCAGTTTGGTCAAGGGATGCCCACTCAATATTACAAATTAGTAATAATGATAAAATATAAACGATGTAATTGACCCAAGTTCGCTTGAAATGTCTTACCATTATCACAAGCTTTTGTGTCATCATGTAAATTTCCATTTAAATGCCACAATCAACGTAATTCACTCTGATCGCAATTTCCAGCCATCGAAGACCGTTCAGATTGGCTTAATTAAACGCATTGACGTCCAACATGATAATGTGTAAAATAATTTGCGATTTTATCGTCAAATTATTAGAGGAATGAAACCATGAAAAAAAAAAACAATTTCGCACATCTATCGGTTCTATCTTTTATCCCCACCTTAACTAGTTGCCATAAAATCCATCATCTTTTTGATCAGTGCAGCCAATACGGCATACGTGTGAAACGACTCTATAAACGTGCAATACAATAATATTATGGTTCGCAGTGCACTTGCTATTACTATAAATACTAAATACTGAGTAGATACCTATATTATAAATTATAATTTATAATATTATTATGTATTTTAAAAGCTATAAATGTGTTTTCCTATTCCTTTACGACTTTGGTCTATGACGTTTCCAGGATAAAAGCTCTTCTAGTAAGTAGTAACGAATAATTTTAAAATATCGGTATGAGTTATTAAATATTTGTTGGTATGGTTATAAAAGTTAAATTAGTTTATACACGTTATTATTTAATGAACAACAAACGTTTCGACAAGAATTTTGTAAATTGATGCCTTACTGCCTTGAAGTGGTGATAGGGATTTTTCATTTACCTAATATTATCACTGTTTTATTGATTATCTATAATTTAAAAGACACTAGACAGGTATTTATATATATTATGATAATTCATTAGGTACATTATAATGGACTAGGTACCTACCTAATAATATCTAGTATCCAAATGTATATACTTACCAACAACAATAAATGCAAAAACAAACTTTTACTAAGTAGTTACGTTAGCAACAAAAGAATCAAGTTATTACTTATCAATTAATTTATATAATATTATAGTACCTAGTTCTAAAAGTTTCAAGTTAATAAAGAGAATAATATTAACTTAAATTAATGTAATTTAAAAATATCTTAGTTACTTAATTATTTCTAACTACAATGAGGTGGCTCACTGTGGCTGAGTCATGTACCTTGTGATTCATTTTACACGAAACGAGTAATATTATAATCTAGTCGAGTAAAAATGTATTTTTATTTATTATAGTAGTATCTTAATTCTTAATATCTACGTGGCTAGGTGTTATTATGAATACGTTTTTATGATTAATTTTTGCTATATTTAAAAAACATGTTTTTAAGCAATATTTCAGTGAGGATAAGGAGTAACTAACTGAAAGGTTGGGATTATGATCAATGGAAGGAAGCCTCAATATTAACTGACATAATTATTAATTACCTACATAAAAGACTCCGATTAAACCTGCAATAATAGTTTATTTCTGTAGACTGTATTTGATTACTAATTTCACAACAGATATCAAAATTATTTTGGTGAATGAAAAAAAAAAAATATCCAATTCGATAATAATATTAATAGTAGAAAATAATATATAAGATACAATAATTATATTGTATGGTACTATTTTCACGATCGGTAATCGATATTAATATGCAATTAAACGATGTAATTTTATAAATAGCTGTATAAAAATATATATATTTAGCTAGCTATAATGTAGGTAAGTACTAGATGTCAGATATGTATAAAGTCAGTGATGCATTGCTAAAAATATTCGCATATATCCGGTATATTATACTATTGATTAAATATATTCATTAGTAATATTAAGATAACGCCACACCCTCATGTATTGTCTTCGTCTTACAAATGTAAAACAGCAGAATCTGTTTTGCGCGGGAAAGGACCGATACAACTACACTCATAAACAGGGGCGTACCTAGATATTTTTTTAGGGGGAAGGGGGGTAATTAGTTTTAAAAAAAAATGAAGATTTTTTTATACATTTTGTACTTTTTTTTCAGTTTATGAATCAACGACGCCGCATTACTTCCACAGCGCCGCCATAATATTTTATACATTTTAATATTATAGTACATTATTATGTTTCGTTATTATCACATTAAATTTAACAATTAGGTATTATTATTATTATATACATTTAAAGTAAATTTAAAATTTGAGGGGGGCATAAGTACCCTGTATTGCAGCCCCCTCCTGGGGACGCCCTGCATGGTCATAAACTTATAACTATAAGAAACGACATTTTTACTAGGTATCTAAAAAAGAAAACTTTATTAATATCGATTTTATTTTTACGATATCGGAACTACAAAAAAAATTGTTTAAATTTGAAAATCACAAAAATAATGGATTTTGAAACAATAAGAACTTTTTGGAACTTTTTGATATCAATGATAACGATAGTTTATCGATAAAGCTGACAACGTGATTTATAAATTCGATTTTTCGACATACGAGGAAATATTTACGTCTTTTCATTACTGATAAAAATTGTACAAAAACCTCATAGAATAGAGTGCATTGTAACATACTATTATTACATACTGTTTATACATTGGATAATAATAGTTATGTTAGTACTGTTCGAAACATTTGTGTGTCTGTTACATATCCGTTACGAAGTGACGATGACTAGCGAAAATCACTTATCCTTTATGCTCAGTGAAAAAGGCCTTTGCCTTATTAGTTTTAGACAATTTTAAATTCTTTAAACATCATACATCTAAAAAAATGAAAATACATGGCGATGTGTTATAACTTATAAATAAGTGTAACTAGTGTAAGGCAAAAGTGTATACAGTGGGTTTAAATGTTAATTTGATTACTATAGATAAATCGTGTTTTGACCATAGTCATGCAAGTGATGAAACTTTAAAGCGACAAAAAATTAGTAATTCTTGCAAAAGAAAAACTTTAGACTCCATAGTTGAAAGACCATCAAAAGTAATAAGAAAAGAAATATGTAAATACACTAACGAAAGACAGTTTCGATTTGATTTTGTCTGATTTAAAATTAATAGCAAGAAATATTCACAATGCAAGAATACATTGTTATCCCAAACTACCAACATCAAGAAAAGAAGTTCTCGAATCATTAGTTTACTAGATAAAAAAACGAATAGAGGTAAGTTATTTCTTTATGACAATGATACTCTAAATGAAATAATTATTTTTTCATATAACACAAACATAGCATTTTTAAAACAATTAGATTTTGTATAATATATGGATAATACTCTTAACTATTGTGATAAATATTACACACAATTATGCACGATTCATGGAATTAAAAATGGAATATATATTCCATTTATGTTCTGTTTATTACCAAATAAGAAAAAAAAGACATACATCACATTATTGAAAAAAATAAAAATATGTGGAGTAGTAGGTACCTAAAAAAATTATATTAGATTTTGAAATAACGATGCATCAAGTTGTTTCTGAAAATTTTATAGAAACAGAGGTATTTGGCTGTAGATTTCATTTGGGCCAAGCTTAGTTTCGTAAAATACAATATATAAGTTGTGTGTCACAATTTAATTTAGCAGATGGCGATGTAGGATAATGGTTGATACATATTTTTGGACTTTCTTTTATCAATCTAGGGGAAGTGGAGGACTATTTTACAGATTATTTTATGGCAGATAAACTTGAAAATTCAGCAATTAAATAATTTTGTGATTATTTAATTAACAATTATATCACAAGTAATAGTATTTTTCCAAAGAAAATATGGGCTAAATAATCTTCTGATAGAATACACACGACAAACGCATGTGAAAGTTTTCATTCAGATTTTAATTCAAATTGTTATCAACAACATCCGCATATTTTTAAAATTGTCGAAATTCTTAAATTATTTCAAGTTAATACATACATAAAAATAAGAACTACTGATAGTAACACAACAATTAAAATTAGTCAAAAACATGCAGAAAAAGACAATTTTATAAATCAAAAAATAAAAGAATATTCAAATTCAACTAAAAAATTAATATGACTACGTTAAAGCTTAATGCTTCAGAAATAAACCACATAAAATATAATATTTATTTTTTTATAGTGTTTTATTGTATTAAAATTATTAAATTATAAATTATACATCACGCATAGAAAGCAGTACTTAAATTTTTTTTTGCAATAAATTATGAATTATTTTTATATTACAATTATTATTTTTTAAATTATTAAATATTATATAGAATGCACTACTTTTATTATTTTTTTTTTACAATAATGAATTGTTATTATATTACAATTATTATTTTTAAAATAAAATTAGATAGATAACTTATAAATTATATATTATATATTTATATAGAATAAAGGGTTAACATTTATGACTGTATTATATGATATAACTGATATTCAGTTTTCACAAGCAGTCATCGATTTGTATCATTTATACGTAAATGTTGTGTACCGATCAACAATCAGATCTCATAATAAAAAAAACCGAAAAAATTCACCCATCATCTAATTAGATACCTATTAAATGAAACAAATTTGTATAATATAACAATTATTTTTCTATTATTATTATTAAAAAAAAAGGCAAAATCTTCAAACACCATGTTAAAAAGTAATTGGAGGGTAAACGTGGTACCTATATGGCATATACCCACATATATCTTGAAACAACTAATCAAAGACATAATAAGTGAAAAAAATATTAATTACTTTCAAAAAAAATATTTGTATCTTTATTTTCGACCATTTAGTTAAGTTGTTTGGTGGATAAATGATCATTTGTTTAATAATATTACTGATGATATACTAGCAGTATTAATTAAATTATAATATAATTACATGATATTATAATGATAATAATACGTGCACTTGCTTGTAATCGTAAAATTATTTTATTGAAAATATAATATTTGTTCATAGAGTTATTGAATAATGAATAGTATATTAATTATATTAAAATAAAACCTAAAAGTTTATAACGAGTACAAAACGAATCGAAATGCTTAAAATCTTCGTTAAATTATTATAATAGGTACTATTGGGTAAATAATAATAATAATGCTTAGAAAAATAAACTACAAAATGTTTTGAAAATTCAACCGTATATAAAAACAGTAATATAAATATTTTGTAAGAATTTTAGGTATTAATAGTGTTTAGTTTTTAAGTAACCATTTTGTCAAAAACTGGTTTTGCGTAAAAATTCCCGTTTTTCCGACACTTTTTTGTTGTTTTTCCCGATTTTTTGGAAATTTCTTACTTTTGACCTCTATAATGCACCAAGGATTTTTTCAAAAGTATTATAATAAGTAATAAGTATAATAATTTTTAACTAAAAACATATCATTTTAATATTTTTTTAAACATTTTATAATTAGTTTAATTATTAAGCAATTGTAAGAAGTTGCAAATAAAATAACTTTTGTCTATTGTACATAATCCTAGCCCTAATTATGACTAAAATAATATTTAAAATACTGCAAGTGTCAAAATAAAACACAATTTTGTATATTTTAGTGTTATTTAGTAAATAATATTGTAAAAATAATTAGTAATTACTAATTACTATTATATTATATATTATAATAATATAATTGAAAAAAAAAATACAAAATCTTTACAGATGTTCACTACAAAAACGAAAATATTATAATACTCTACTAGGTACATATAAATTGCAATAATGCAGTTGTCTGCACATTGTTCCTCAATCGCTATAGTTTGAGTTATGTAGCGAACTACAGCAATTTTATAATATTAATTTATGTTATGACTTATGATAATGATAATTTTATGGTATACATATATTGACAATTGGCTATATTACGCAGTGTGTTACCGATCGCCAGTAAGTGCAAGTGAAAAAGTATGTTGATTCACCACGTTACCGAATTGTACTGTACACATATATAATAATAATAATAATATAATATGAACAACGGCAGGTGATTACTTATTAGTATGCAAGATGAGGAGTATACGCATGCTATTAGTACGCAGTTGAGTCATGAACAAAATCCTCATAAACACATAGGTACTTTCATACACACTCACATAATCAATAAAATACTATTGCCTAGGAAACAATTATTTATTTTGTTAGTGTGGAAATTCAATAATACGTTAAAAATGTATAATACGATATTAAAAAAAATATTTCTTATTTCTTATAATATATAGTAATAGTGTAATGATATAGTATAATACTGTAAATTGTAATAACAAATTGTTATATATATTATATTAAAGTACACAATTATAATATATATAATTCGTATGTAGGGTATATTTTAAGGTACTTAGGCCATACTGTGAGCACTGAGCAATTATATTCTCCCTTGGATATATATTTTGGAAATTTATTTTGTTGTGGATGAGTGTACAAAGTGACAGCCTCGATAGCTTTTAGCTGGAGTGACTAGGCTAATAAACATATTATAATGTATCAATAAAATACCTATGAATCTATGATATTTAAACATCCAGCAAGATTTAAAAAGGTATGCCGAAGGGATGTGTGAACGGGAATGGAAGACCCCAATGAATCTTTTTAGCATAAAGTCTATCCCCCTTTCTACCCCATCAGTGATGAACTTTGAATTTGTAAATTAATTTTGCTTTGTACTTGAATATTATACTTAATCTATATTATATAGATATACTAGATATAGGTATATTATAGTATTAAAGATTTTACTTATGCGTTATGCCAATAATCGGTGAATAGTTCATAAGAAAATATCTGCAGCAATAACACGAAAATGGTCATAACTGAGTACTGACAATGTCAAATATTTTATTACAAAATAAATGTTTAATATTATTGAGTTTATAATATTTATGACTAAATCTTGGCATTGAAAAATAAATTCTAAACCACTACAAACTATTCAGTTTGGCCAAGATGAAACTAGTATTATATAATATACGTTATATATATCTACGTTTTATGAATTATGATGGTATGTATAGGTCATAACTCATAAGTGTATAATATATATTATGAATATTAAGCATCACGAATTTTCCACCAGTCTCTACAGCAATGTATAGTGTATTTTTACAAATTATACAATTTTCTAGAAAATGTATTTTATTTAAAAGTTATCCAAAATAAGTATTTGAATACTTCTAAAATTTTTAAATATACTTGTATAATATTTTAATATGATAAGTTATCATACTACTAAATTACTTAATCATTAAATAACTGTAATAGTTATCATTGACTAGTAATTTAGACTTAAAATTTATATGCTAAATGCTTGAGTAAATAATTCTAAAATATAGTAAATATAAACTATATTGGTATATCTATAATTGTATGTAGGTAAGTATATACATCTATTAAAAATTTATATTTTATATTTAAATTTTCTAAAAATTTGAAATAAGTAATTTAATATGTTTTGTTATCTTACATGACAATAAATCGAAAGACTTTGATTAGTTATATCAATAACATATAATATATGCTGCAGCTATATATTTAGTATGCGCCTGTATACTTTTTTAATTTATCATTGCAGTCATTTCTGTAGAAGAGTATGACTCAATACTTTAGTGCAGGTGTAGTGTGTATAGATAATATAAATATTACACACATAACACGCTAATATAAATTATAATTATATATTGGTTTTGAATAAAATAATAAATAAGAGTTTTAATTGCCGTTAATATAAACTTTGATTATTTACTAATAAATAACTATTATTAAGTACATAAACGCAGGACACAAATCTGAACGACGAGTGTGGACCAATTCACTTGAATTCTGATAGCAGTGTACATTATGTTGCTTTCTCCCATATTAACAGGAGCAAACAATATTAAATCTTTTTCATGTATAACCTATATGGTTATATGTCCTATATATACTCGTATCTTAATATCTATAATATAAAAAAGAGAAGACCCGTTATTATGTAATATTTATCTTTGTAATTTATGTAATTTCATTAATTTTTGGTTTTTTGAGGATTTCAAATAACGAACATAAAATTTTAAAATTTTAACAACCCTTCATCGCCGCCTTTGGATTTTCTTTAATCCCTAGATACAACCTTCAACCTTGGAATTAACTATAGGACACTAGGTATATCTAAATCAAATACATTGAAAATAATTAGTAGATTACCTAGTATAACCAATAGTTAGAAGTAAATAGTTGTAAAATTGTTACAATTTCTTGAATAAGTAATTCAATTATATTAAATAATAAATGAGCAAATGTATATCGTAAAGGTATAAATATATTCCACATGTTTTTTTTTATTGATAATATATTCGAAAGGTATATTTATTTAAAATATGTATAATAATACCATATACCTGAACTGACTGTACTAAACATTGGTTCTACATTTCTGTAAATTAAAAATATAACATATGAAACATTTTATTTTTAATTTGAAGCAATTAGCTGTAAAATACACACATGGTGCAGTTATCGAAATTTTTTAAAATTTTAAAACACAATTTACACAATTATTACAATTATAAAATTAAAAAAAAAAAAACACATGTGGTAATAATTTTAATATTCAATGATCATCACAGATATATTATATTATTATATACCTCTACCTATGTGTAAAACTTTGAACGTTGAAACATTATTAAAATAATTGCGTATAACCATGTTGCCATATCAATGTGTTTCTCATTCGAATATTATATATACCTGTTTCTTTGGAATAGATACCCGAAGTCTTGAATATTGTTTTTAATTAGATTAGTTAATGTCATATACATTATCATATTATTACTATTATCGTATTCATAAGATAATAGGTAACGGTTAATTTTATTGTCTTATGTGGTATTCCTACATACTTGATAGTTGATACTACCTATTATATACTATTGTAGATTTTTGTTTTACTTACATTTAAATTAGGCGCAATAATTTTGCATAATTATTAATATTATGCTATATTCTACAGTGTAAATCACTAATTATAATTGACAAGCATGCTCAACTCTATTTTTATTTTATTAATGCGTTTATTAAAATTCGGATTTTTGGATTTTTTAAGCAGACCTCCATATTTTCAAATGCCTATACTTAGATTTTTTTATATCACTAAAGTATGTATAGTATTATGTGGCAATACAAACTTCATATTTTTTAAAAATAAGAACCAATCTTTTTACTGTATGTTTTTATAAGAAGATACATTTTTGAAAATGTAGATGTAGATATACCTAAATCGTATTTTGAACGAATATTTTCTGAGTTATTAAAATATCTGTAAGTACCAAGAATAATAATGTTTAATGTGTTAATACAAATGTAAAATAGATATGATATTTAGTCTAGTATAACCAGTATATGTACTTACTCTATAGTTTCTAATGAATGTTTTTATAGTATAGTGTATACATATAAGTAAATTGTAATTATTAAAATCACAAAATACAAAAATATGTAGGTAGATACATTTTATTGTTATACATTATTTCATAAATATATTTTAAATATGCCACTGTAATTTAATCGTTTTATTGTCTTGCTATTAAAATTCCATTGCTTCTTTTGAGATATTTATAGCAATTGACACACACAAATTTGTTTCAAGCATAAATAACTAAGTATATACCTATATAGCTATATAATATCTAAATGACTATATAGGTACGAGTATAATATCTACATACGTAATATAACCACTTGTAAGTTGTAACTATACAGCGTCACACACCCTAGTGCAGGTAATTGAAAATTAACTCTTTTTTAAGAATAAAATTAAAATATATTTGAGCAAAGTTATATAATTGTTTATTATCTTAACATTATTTTGTATTATAATGGGATAGATTCTTTTTAGAATGATTTTTTCTAGGGTTTTGGAAAACGTTGAAAGACAATTTATGAGGCGATGTGATGTATATGAGATATGAGATATAGAATATTAATTGTTTGTTTTAAGATGGTAATTATGTTAGATTTTTTCCAGAATATGGAAAAATAAAAATCTAAGAGTAGAGAATAGTATTGATTTTTTTCGATGGGCTTTTTAAGATATTCGCAGCACAATGTTTTAATAAAATATTTCATAATAACTCTCTTATCATAATAAGGAAATATATCATAAGTCCAATTTATAATATCAAATACGAAAAGTCCAAAAAGATATGTTAAGAATAAAATAAAACCATGTTTTTCTAAAAGTGATGTTTTCAAAACAGCAATTATTTATTGCACAAGACACATTACAATAATATATATTTTGTTTTTATAATGTTTTCTGTATAGCAACGTAGCATTTAAAACCATGCGAAATCGTCAATCGAGTATATAAAAATTACATAAGTGAAATTGTATTTATAATCAAATAAATGATGATTATAAAATATATATTATTTTGTAAATTTGTGTAATCCTGTTGCAGTTGAATATTGTAGACTCAAATGATTATACTAAAAATCGATGTAAAATGCCAAAAATATCAACCAACATCATAAATTGTTACTATAGGAGTGGTGTATTTGATCATACTTACTATTTAAATTTGTTCAAGGGTGCAATAATTTTGTCCCCACTCTTTGAGGCCTCAAATATAATATGTAAATAGTAGAAATCTAAGAATGCAATACATTATACATAATATATTAACATAATTTATAAGATAAAAATATTTTTTTCCTCAAATTATTGCATAATAAGGTATATTTATTTTACATTTATCTGTTGTATAATAATGTTGACGTATTGTCAGCGTTATCGCATTATCTGGGTTACAAAAATAATCGTAAAATATTGTATCATAAATCTATTATGATTACAGGATTATCATCACAATATTTTCTTTAAATAAGTTTCAGCCCTCTTTCTTTTAACGAATAGTATGTTTCTAAGCTATAAAATGAATTTTAAGACTAGCGTATGAATAAACAATTATAATTGGGTGAATAAATTATTTCATGTCCGTACCTATTATTCTTTTTTGTTTAATCGTGCCACTGGCTATGCTTGTATAATGACGAATAGACAATAGTATGATATGTACCTAAATGGTAATACTATAAAAATGTACAATAGGGATGTGAATAGTCATATCTACTTGGAAACATATATTGTACAATTATTAGTCGCAGAGTAGTTGCTATATTGTAAATTATAGTATAGTAGCTGAGGTAAGTTAAATTATTTGTTTTAAACAAACAAACTATACCGTTAAATACCTACAAACAATTATAAATATTTCCATACTAATGAGTAATGACGTTAGTTTAGATGTCAACACAATAACCTACGTGTAGTAAATTATCATGTATCGTATGGTCTAAGCCCCGTGATCCCCAGCTTACAATTTACAAAAGGGCGGCGTACAAGCCCTCACAATTAACCCCTATGTCACAGCATCCTGTGGTGGCACATAGTGACACTAAAATTAATAATAATAATAATAATAATACGGACGATAATATGTAAATATAAAATAACAATACGACTGCTAATAATAATATTCTTATAATATTGTGACGAAGGACGAAGTGAAAAAAAAAAAATCATAATAATACGATAAACAAAAACAAACAAACGAATAATAATAAACAAAACGTCGTGCGGGTAGGTAAGTAGCGGCAATAATAGTATTATAGCGACGTGACGCGGTGATCGGGTGATGGGCACTTGTAGTATTATAGTAGGCCTGTGCGTACCTGTAGCGCGCGCGCTGTATTCATTGTTTTAAAACGGCGAGTGGCGACGGACGACGACGACGACGACAACGGTCTAAAAACCTAGGGCAGGAATTCCGTAGAGCCGTTCGTCGTCGTCGGAAACGAAACAGAGTGGACGGAGGAGGAAGAAGAGGAGAAGTAGAGAAGAAGAAGAAGAAGAAGAACGATGATGATAATAATAATAAAATAAATAGTGAAAAAAGGAAACGGCGGAGGAGAAATGAGAGGAGAAAAAAAGTAAACTAGACGAGGCAAAACGCGTAAACCGGCATGCGCACACACACACGCGCGGGCGCGCGCCAGCGTTCACACACAAAACTCGGTCCGTGTTATGGTAATAGCCGCATTCCAGAGGATCCGCGGCCTGATTGGCTACCGTTTCGGTGATGTCATGCGATTGATAATAGAACCAGCCGCTGGCGCGCGCGAGGGCAGGTCCGACTGGCTGGCCGGTCGGCGGGCGCGCGGGCCGCACCGCGAGCGCTCTGTATACGCCGCGCGCACCGTCGTTTTTCTTCATGACGGGGGGGCAACGCCGCAGCGTTACTCGGTCCGACCATTTCCAAGATGGCGAAGCGCGCGTGACATCTACGGTCGTCGGTCGGTCCCCGCTGCAGTCGTCGTACGTAGCGAACGAACGCGATTTTTTTTTCTCTGAACGCTCTCGTGTTCAGTCGTCGTCGTCGTAGGTAGTCCAAATTATTCTCTCGTCCGACCGTCGATTTTTAAATTTTTACTCGTTTTATACGTTAGTAATACATTATATTTTATATTATATTTTATCGTCTCGCCGCCGTTTTCCGCCGCAGTGTATTATATTATTGTTAATATATACCGCCGCCGCCGCCACAACTCTGTTATCGTTATCGTTATTATTATTATTACTATTATTATTATTATCGTCGTCGTCGTCGGTATATTATTGTCGTACGCGGTGTTTGACCGTGATGGATTCGATTTCGTGAGTCCGACTTTGATGGATACAATACCGCAGACACGATGCCGAGACGACGGAACGGAGAGATACCGTTGCCCGACGGTTGGGATTTCGCGAGAGACTACGACGGCAAAGTGTACTTTATCGACCACAACACCAAGAAGACCACTTGGATCGACCCTAGAGACAGGTATAGCCGTTTTTAACGAGCGATATTGATAATAATTTAATCACAGATTGATAGGCACCTGATGATGATAATAAACAATATCGTCGCGTGTAATGATAATAATATTGATGTGTATCGCAAAATACGACGACTATAACGAAAATGTAACTACTTATTTGGTATTTGTTTTTCACTTTTTTTTTCTTATCATAATAGTCAATGATTTTAACATAACATATAGTTCCCTATACGATCCTCTAATGCGTGTCTATGACGTGTGTGTGCGCGCGTGTTCGACTCTTCGTCGAAATTGTGAAATGCGCACACACACTCGCATTCCTTCGACAGAAATCCGGCTGGAACATCACGGTTTTTATTATTATTTTTTTTCCTTTTTCCCGAACCGTCGTCAGTGCCATCTATATTGAAATATGCCAAACTCAACTCCTATCCGCCGCCCCCTCCTCCACACCCTCCTGCTGACCCCTCCCTCCGCGTAATACCGCATTCCGAGTTCAGTGAATATACACGAAATTTATCCAAACAACCGTGTGGTGTGTCGTGTGTGTTGTATTACAACTATATTATTATTATTAATATTATGTTCGCTACACCGCTATAATAATGAAAATAAATTAATATACTAAGCTAAATTCTAAGTAGCGTTGACTATACAGCTTGTAGAATGTAAATATAATAGGTAATTGTAGGCATCTAAATAATAATAATGTAGTAATGATAAGGATAACAACAAAACAACAACAACAATGATACTTATGTACCCTTGTGTGGTGGGAACTTTTTCGACTTTATATATAATTTTTTATAAAACTTTAAATGTTGGATTAGCGTTTTTTCGATTCCGTCGTTAGGTATACTAATTTAATAATGATGAACTAATTTACTATTAATGGTCTTAGAATAATATACGTGTCGCATATTCAGGTCATCTACATAGCACATTTTAATATAACATTAAAATCATTTAACTCATAGACTTAACCGTTAATCGCTCTCGACTTTTACAACTAAATAACAATAATAATGACAACAACGTGGGACGTGGGTACGAAATCGATCATTAAAACAATGCGTTTACTTTTTGAATAAATTTCATTATGAAACGGTTTGTGGTTCGGTTACATCGCTTAATTTATTAAATTTGATACATTTGAATACTAGTTTTAGTTGGCTGTGAAAATAATATTATGTTTTGTAGGATGAGCACGATGTACAATTATTTTAGAAAAAAAAATCGCTTCAGACGATTTATTTATTTAGGTTTTGTTATTAAATTATTCTGTTTTGTACTTCTTATTAAATATTTGTTATGAGTTTATAACTTATCATCTAAATCAGTGGTGTGCAACCTTTTTTGATCCACGATCCTCCAAAATTGTTTATTTTGATAATACCTCCCTCCTATCAACATTATATAAGTGTATAATATATTCTTAATATTTATTTAATAGTCTTAATGTATACAAACATTTTATTCATATAAATTAAATCGTTAATTTTAGACAATTTTAATATTTCTTTAATTTAATTAATCCAAATTATGAAAGAAAAAAAAAATAAAAAATAATTTTATAAAATCAAAAATTAAAAAAATTACTGAAATTATTACAATGATGACAATATAACTTTTTCATTTGGTGTAAAATTATTGGTGGCTCCCAGGTTGCTCACCACTGATTTAAAATGATCATTACCTATTATTTATTATAAAATCTATACTTATTTTTATATGGATATTCTAATGTTTTTTCAATAAGTTCTTGGGATTGCCGGTCATTCAAAAGGACCGCAAAAAATGACTGAGGTATTTTAAATAGTTGTATTAAATTTAACAACATATAATAATAAAATATGGGAGGTACCTATGATAATTATATAAATCATTTATAACTTCATAAGATAAATTATATTTTTTATGTTACTGCTTTCTTTATTAGAGGTTAGATAAAGAAAGTATAGGTAGGTAGCTTCCAAGTTAACCAATTTATTAATGTAAGTTTAGTACATCATATAATATCTTAATTAATAATTGATTCTATGAAAATATATTTTTCGTATTTCCAAGATTTCTACTTTGTTAAATAATATTGTAATACTTGTTATAAATTACACATCCCAAAAATTCAAAATATGCATAGTTTTATTTATATATCACCTACTTATGTGTTGTCTCCGTTTTACTAACGTACATCAAAGCAAATGTGTATTCTGCAGAACCTATTTTATATTTCTAGCTTTAATATTGGAATCAATTTACCGATATAATCAAACTTGAAAGTAAGAATATATTATCTAGGGCATCACGTAGCTTTTATTGATATTTTTACTTTAAAATGAGGTATGATAATTTTATAGCTAAAATATTTTACATAGTTATAGCTCATTTAGAAATGAAAATATCAATAAAAGCCTACTTGATACCCTAGATAATACTATTACCTTTAAATTTGTTTTGTTGGTCAATTGATTCCAGTATTAAAACTAACAATATAAAATGGGTTCTATCGAGGATTCTACTGAACTCAAATTTGGTAGGATGTACATTAGTAAGGAAACAAAACACGCTAGTATGACGTCCTTTCCACGTCTAACTACATATTGAATTCAAATTAAAATGTACTTAATTAAATTTGATAATATTTTATAAGAATTAAAATTAGGTACATTACGCTTGAGATTATTCACGATATGTAGTATGTACCTACATAGATATATTAATTAATTTGATACTTGAATTTTGGTTATTTTTAGATTTCTGTAGATTAACAGTGTTAATTTAACATACTTATTTTTAAAATAATTAGTAATTACTACATGTCGATATATTATATACATTTACTATGATTATTAATCATGTTATTTCATCGTACCATAAATCTATGAACAGATAATCTTCTGATATAAAATTGAAGTTCAAACAAATAGGGTCTGTTTATAATTATTGATGTTAGTTAATTTGTACATAGGTAATATTTAATGATTTCGAAGGTACATAGATAATTGAAAATTATGTATCTATACCCACTTACCAATAAACAGGTTCTTAAATTCTTATCTTAAATAAGTAACATCGTATTTTGATGTTTATTTTTAAGTTTAATATTAATTGAATAATATAAACCTATATAATATATCTGTTGTATATTATTAATATGATTTTCAATTTTTGGTTTATTCTTAAATAGTAAATACTAAATACATAACTCTTAGTTTTTTGATCTGTTTTACATTTATTGAAAATGCTTAAACAAATGATTTTTACATTTAATTTTGTCCAGAGATATTTTAGCTTTACATTTTCACACATATTTCACACGGTTGTATGTTGACATAATATTGTAATGTTGTGTTAAAAATAAACATCCCAAGTAGCCACACCTTCTCCAAGTTCTGTCGCCATGCTGTCTACAAAACGCACTAACATCTGAATTTCTTATGCCTTGATCTCTGTTTATTTTGAAATTTCCCCAAAATACTATTGATGATAAATCAGTAAATCACAATCCATTTTTGCGAATACATTTACATCATTTATGTTTTCTTATTGGATCTTTATAATATTCTATAATATTTTTTGTTTAGTTTTAAATGGTCTAATTAAATCGTTATACTAATATAATGTATAATAAATAATATAATGTTGATTTTGAAACAGTTTGTCTTTATGGTTATCTAACGAAAAATTTGTGTTTGAAAGGTAGGTAGTATAGGTCCCTAGCTAGTTATTTAAAATTATTTCAGAGTTGTGAAATTATTTAATGTTTTTTTGTCTGTATCATAGTTGAGAAAAATGATATAAATGTTCAATTTCAAATAATGTAACAATTTAACTGTTAAAAAAATTGTTATATAGTATAGCCAATATAGGTTATATCCTTTACTGTTGCTATAGACCTAGTGGCGAGTACCATTGTAATTTTATTGTTTAAAGTATTTAAAAATAATTGTTTAATTCTATTATAGATTGCAATTTGCAGTATAATATATTTGGGTTTATACTGCCAATTGATTTAGTAATTGATACATAAAATACCAAGTACTTGCTAGTGGTTTTCAATTAAAGTATAATTAGCTTGTAAATTGTATAACAGTATAATATGTCAAGTGGCAGAAATCGGTAAATTATTTCATGATGTACATTTATATACTTATTCTTATCGCAGTATAAATGTTTGATGGTACTTTAAATTTAAATCCTGGTTTGGAAATGCGAGTTATTTAATAAAATATCTTCTGTTTATATATATATTTACTAAATAATTGTTTATACCAAAAATATAACTATGTAATTTTTTATTAAATTTGTAATAATAGGTATAATATTATAGTTTTTTAATTTCATGAATTATTAATTCTCATCAGTCATTATATAGTAATTTTAATAAACATACCTATGTACCTAAACTTATAAGTAATAAACATTTTTAAACAAAGTTATATTGTGAATTTTATTTTTAAACTAACTATAAATAAAAAATGCCATAAGTAACTAAAATTGTATTGTCAATTTATGAAAAAATTAATTACATTTACCTGAAACAAATGATAGTATGATACCTTTTATAGTATTGACATTTCAATATTGTAATTTTAGAACACAGTTAAAAGAGTTATTTGACGTGTATATAAATTTGCTGTGTAAATCATTTTGAAATTTTTACACATATTATGTCTGAAGACATACTAACTTCTTGACAAACAATTCGAATGTTAATTCCTTGATTCAGCACATCGAATTTCATTAAAAATTAAAGTACATGAAATTCCAATGAATTGATCCGATCCGTGTAGACATTGACGTTTGTAGATTTGTCAGCTGTATGTTATCTAAGATGTAATTGTCAAATGTTATTATATGTCTTAATGTTAGTAAGAAATCAATGATTGACAATTTATTAATTGCAAGCATTAGTCATAAACTCATAGCTCATAAATCATATTATTATAATAGCCGTAGAAGTTGTAGGTGAATCTCGTCAAAGACTCAAAGTATGTGGATTGTGGACAGAAGATTGTTGATTCTATCGAAGAGGTAAAAGGAAGGAGGAAAGAAAAATAACTGATGCGTACGTGTGTCGAGGAATTTTTTTCTTTTTATGTATAAAATGAGAATCCATTAATTATCATTGTTAATAGTAATCAAGTATATATAATATAGAAACAATTTTTTTTTTTTTAATGGGGATCTTACTTTGTATGCAATGTAGACTATTGTGTAGTGTAATACATTTTATGTCCATCATTACATACATATTACTTGTAACAAACATAACATTCACATTTTTATAATGCGTTTATTTATTATTTGAAACTATAATCAAATGAATATACGAAAGGTTAATAATGACGAATAGAAAATAATTTAAAAATTGATATAGATGATTTTAAAACAATGATGTTATGTACAATAATAGTTCGCATATGATAATTACGATTAACTTGTTATAACATAATATAACTCTACTAAAAATATTTCGGTTTGTACAGATACATGCAGCATTTACACTAATTTTGTTTATTTTATGATTAAAAAATAATAATAATATATTATTTGATTTCGTTCAGTAATATTTGTTGACATTTCTGTTCGATTTTCCGCCATCACTGTTGTGTAACATTTTTTTCGTATACCATACCATTTATTAAACATTGAAACATACATTGTAATAGTATATTATGTATTTGATAATATATTTATACAGTTCATATAGATACTTAAAAAAACGTATAGGTACTGTGTATACTGTTTAGTATGTATTTATCATATTCAATATATTAAATTGAACAGTGAATGCATTCGATTAATGATAGCAATATATTATTATGATGATTTACATTATTTTAAATTAACGAGATCGTTTTTAATTACATGTTATTATTAGGTATAATATTATACATTTTATATTATATTTTCGACTATGCTATGCAACTATTATTAATTATATATATATATTTTAATTAGGTACACCAAACCACAATCGTTTGCTGATTGTATTGGTAATGAATTGCCTCTTGGATGGGAAGAGGCCATCGATCCAGTTATCGGAGTCTATTATATCAACCATTTCAACCGTACGTATATTTAAAATATCCAAAAACGCGTTGTTATAATTATATAACACAATCTCACGGCTTACAATATATGATTTTTGTGTTCTAGAATGCACCCAATTGGAAGACCCAAGGTTGGAATGGAGAGCTATCCAGGAAGCTATGTTGAGAGATTACCTTCATACGGCCCAAGATGTCTTAGAAGTAAGTAGCTTGGCATTGTTGTTTACGTCACTGAATTTACATTCATGGTTGTTTGTTATAAACTTATTACTGTTATAAGGATACACTAAAAATATTGTGTCACGGAGTTAAAATATATTTTGATCGTACTAATATTTTTGTATAATATACCTAATATCAAGAGATAACAAGCAATTTCAAATAGTAAAGTCGAATCATTCATTAAAGATATTGAAATTAAAAATGAAATAATATTATTTATAATAATATGTTATGAATGTTATGATATTATTATTGTTAAAAGGAATTTCGCGAGTATGAAAATTAAAATCAGAATGACGGATGACAGTAATTTATTGATATCGTGAGAGAAAAATAAAAATAATATATATTTTATGGATATGGTATGCAGTTACTTTTCGCGTACTACTATACATATAATATTATATACCTATTCATTATTTAGTGATAGTTTTGCCCCACTTTTAGTTCAATGACAAATTCCACCGGACTAACCTGACTAGTCATAAAACGTTAACACCGCAGCCGCGTTACCTATACGTAATTTTTCGAATTCCACAACGATCGTATACACTATACAGGGTGATATCCGACCGACGCTGCGCCGTCGTCTTACCTGCAAAAAAATTATATTCACAATATTGCATTATTGCATATTATTATTATCATCATCGTGATAGTACAACGTTAGTTGTGTGCTACGAAATCGTTGTAGTTCCTTTGATGATAATAATATAACACACACAACGGTCATACGCGATGTATGATAATAATAATAACGCGACTGGGCATTGATTCTGTGGTGGTAGTGGGGCGTTTGGAATGACGTAGAAAATATTGTTGGAATAGTTTTCAGCTGCTGTTCGAACTTCGACGGTGCATTTTTTTCACGCACAACGGCGGCGCATCTGAAGGAGAAAAATAAGAAAAAAATTATTCTAACCAATGATAAATCCAATCATCGACCCCCCCCCCTCCCTCGCATAAGTCGTCCAGATCGGACGATATATAATAATTAGATTTTACGAAAACCATGTATAACGCAATCCCTCATCGTACATCACTACTGCGACTATACACAATAATAAGAATATTTAATATTACAAATATACGTATAATAATATTATGATGTACAACTATTCCCCGTGCGTCTCTGCCCAAATCGCGTTGTAATAGATATATAGGTGTAATATTATTGTTTTTATAATTTATATCGGTCGTACGTATATTTTATTTTACCATTACACTCGTTACAGATCTCCACGAGATTTGAACCGACGTTACAACAACAACTACAGTAATAATAATAATAATAATTACACTTTACACGAATATAATCTAATATATTACGAGAAGCGTAGGTAGGTATAGGTACTAGGTAGGTACGCGATACGTGTGTATCGTAGGCGCGTTGTACACATACGAATGTTATCGGTTCGGGTTCATAATATAAACCCAACCCCGAGGTACGGGCACCTGTACGAGAGAAAAAAAAATAATAATATTATCTTCTTATATTTTTTTCATTTGAAAAAAAAAAAAAATCGTATCCCACCCGTCCAACTCGGATCGTGGTGCGTACGACGCGCGCAACGCAACGCAGTCGCGTGGCTCAGTATTTTTTTACCCTACCCCCCGCCACACCGGAGCCGGTTCTCCGTGACGACTCCGTGTACCGCCCGAGGGTGGGCGGGTGATTGATGATGATTGGTATGTGACGGTCTGCGGTGGTGTCGGGGGCAGGGAAGGGGGAGAGATATTTCGCCCAGGGCACAACGTGTTCTGTGGGCGCTGCGGGGCTCTCTCGCATCCGATCGGCGGCGGCGGCGGCGCGGCGGCAGCGACTACGACGGCGGCGACGACGACGACGACGACGACGTTGTTTGATACGAAAAGAATGCGGTCCCTCTGCGACGTTGCCGAGTCGTCGGCCGCCGGCCGTGCGCCTTAGAATGTGGAATGTGAAATGCACAACTCGCGCGCGCTCTCCGCGCGCACTGTTACCAACACGTCCCTACTCGCCGCCGCCCGACGGAATATATATCTCATTATAACACATTATACTTTTTTCTCTCTCCCGTATTATACATTTTGATTGCTCAATTCCATTCATTGCACGTTTTCGTATCACTTTTTTTTTTTTTGCGAATTTTTTCTGTTCGGACGTCACAGTGCGCGCGCAAAGTGGAATAGGAAACCGCCGTCGCGTCTTATCGGGAAACGCGTAGCACAATATTATAATAAATATCTATAATATTATTATAATAATTAATTATTGTTGAATTTCGGTTGGAAAACCTTTGCCCATCATAACAATCAACAATGCACGTCTATATGGTATTAATATAATATAATAATATTATACCTATTATAATAAGAGAGAAGAAAGTGACGTTCGAAACACGATACTATATACGGAAGGATGCCAAAGGAATCTGAACCGAATTGACCACTAACTGAGATATCGTGTGAAAGAAATTAATGAAAAAAACTGCTAAACGAATAAATCGGTCTTATCCTTGGACGCGGAGATTTATTATAGAACTAATCTTGGAAAGATGGGCGGTTGAGGGAAAAACCACAGAGGGAGACCGCGATTACCATACCTACGTCAATTAAGCTAGTTCATAGAGATCGAGAATGTAATTCATACCAGGAAATGAAAAGAAATTCCAACCCTACAGTGGACACCGATCCTAGAGATTGAAACTGCAGAAATAATATCAAATTATAATAACGCTTCGTGAAATTTCATAATGATCAACAAGTTTTTATCGACATTCCTATGAAGACGTGTAATCGACATCGTGACGATTTCATTATTATGGGTACACGATCGGAGATGAACACTACTATTATGATTTATTGTAACCGAGTAAAAAATGTATTGTGATCAAAATCGTTATTAATACGCACGTGTGTACATCTTGAAAAAAAGTTGTTTGGTTTCAAAACCGTACACCGCATAATATTATTAATATTAGAATTAAACATGTAGAATTTTATTATTATTATTATTATGTTATGCCGCCGGTACGACGATAATAATTGGGTCAGACGTCGTCGACTGCGATATTGTGTTTTACTCGATAAAAAAAATATAAAAATTCCGCGCGCGATCGTTATCTCGAGATATTTTAGTCGCGATGTTTTTCGTCGGCGCGGTTTGCCGTTCAAGTCAGCCCGACGTTTAGAAATCGTTCGTTGATTTTTTTTTGTTGTTGTTCAAACCATTTAAAACATACTGATGGGTACGCTTATAATATTTTGTTTCCTATATGTATTCGAAAGCCCAATCGCGCAGGCCGTAAGAAATATCGATAGGGGATTTATTTGATATTTACAATATTATATAGGTACCTCCACGTTTCCCCGCGATGACGAATTCTTATAATAATTACAAAACCGACGACCGGACGAAAAAGAATATAAACTTCGGAATTCGGACGGGTTGAAACGTTTCGTAGAACGATCTATTTACGCGATACCAAATGAAATCGTCATTGTCAATTATTATTATTATTGCAGACCATCCCGCAACGGCGGAGCGTTCGATAAATATATATATATTATATATAGAGCTATTGTAGCGCGGACGTAAAAATAATAATAATAAATAAATAAAAATTCTCAGTGGCGGCATCGGGTTCGGCTACGCCGGCGGTGTAGTGGCGGCGGTTCCACCGGTTCCACACTTTGTGTGCTACCAGTGTTACACTCGCCGGGTCTCGGCGGCGGCGGCGGCGGTGGCTCGTTGTAAAACGATTGAAGAGCGAAGGAAGAGAAGAAAATAATAATAATAAAAAAATATATACGTATATATAATAAAACTAAATAAAAGTAAAACAAATGAGAGAAGGAAAAAAAAACCATCGCGGCAACGCCGCAACCGGCGGCAGCTACTAGTGTTACGAGCACAACACGATCGGATTGTTTTCTAAACTGAAAAAAATAACACACACACACACACACATATATAAAATAAAATAAAAACGATCGAAGACAATGAACCATCTGCTCGCCGCCGCGGTGAAATGATTTGTACCGTTCGGAATGCGTATACTATATATTATATTATATATATACAAACACGTATACACGCGGACACACGCGATCTTGCGTTTAAGTGTACAATAATAATATAATAATGATTAATAAATATCCTTATTATTATTATTATTATTATTTTAGTGGAACTAAATATTATGATTTATCAAGTATAATAAATTAATATACCTAGAGATGTACCTAGGCGGCTTGGCCGATGAAAATTTAAATTTTCGTCCGTCGAACTGGAGTCGCGGGATCTCTGCAAACTGTGTACGTTTGTGCCTCGTGCAAAGGTGGGGGGGAGGAATAATCGTCACGATTCAGGAATGAGGATTTTCGACATTTGGCTTAATATTAATATTATATATATATACAACATAATATTATGCTGAGTGATTCTTTTATCAACCAACACTCACTATTTCAAAATATATTGAAGTTTTTGAAAGTATTTTTTTTTTTTGTCAAAACAAAACCTTTAGATTTTGAAATAACGAGCGCTGTTCGATAAAAGAATCACTCTGTATAAAATGTGTTATAGGTACGCGCGTATTTATAATAATAATAATATGTATAACCCAAAAAGGATTCTGAGGAATGTGTCGGTTTCAAAACAAAAAATTCCGTACGTCGTCGATTAGCCAACCGCGTTCGACCGGTTTCCCGTCAGATTCAATAGCAGAGATTAAACATTTTCATGTTTTTGGTCCGAGCGCATTATATTATTATTATTCTACACATAATCGGGTGTTCACTTGAACATATTTTTATCGCGGCAACTACCTAATATCGATTAAACAATAATAACATAGTATACCCTCTCCCTCCAAATTAGTGTTGCGTTATACACATTGCCAGTCAGTGGTTCTCGCGGGGTTGTTTATTGAATATATTATATAACCAAACGTCTTTTTTGTTTCAATTGTAAAAATATATGAAGCGATCGTTTTACTATAAACAAAGAGTTAGGACGATGACTAGTCAGTAGTCACAAAGACAAATTTTCATTTAACATAAATCGCATTCGTTTTTCGGAGACAAACTAATGTCAAAAATTAGATATTATTATTAATATTGTTTTAAACCCAATGAACATATTATGTTTGACGTTTTTAGTTGTTATAATAACCACAGTGATTACGATAATACGATAAGTTTATTATAATAAATATTTTTTAATCGTATAAATATAATAATAATAATAATAATACAATGTAACTTAAAATGAATGCAGCTATTTATCTTCATTTGTATTCGTATTATATTATACAGATATTTTACGTATTTACGATTTACATTTTACGCTCATAAATAATAAAGACCGTGTGTGATTATGTAATATAAAAAAACTGTATAATCAACCGGAAATATAGTTTTTCTAGTTTTGGTATTGCACTATTGCAGCTGTTTTATGTATACACGAGTATATACATATATTTTGTGTGTCACTAAATTTCTGAATTTTTTCCTTTGATATGCAATACCAATATAGGCCGTCAAGTATAGATAAATAAATCGGCATTTACGTTTTTTTTTTCAAACAAATAGTTCTATAATTATAATACGTACCTTTGTTTACTAAAATTTATCTTTAAAAATTGGCCGAATAATTTATTACAATATTATTTTAAAACATTCATTCGTTGAGCGTATGTGCGTGCGTATCTATAACATATTATTTTGTTGTGCACGCACAAACAAAATTTAAGTAGTCTCAGAAATTGCGATTTCGTGGAAATAAGTGCGTTTTATTTGTCAGTGTACCTATTTAATCTAGCTTAGATCATATTGTAATTAAGTATTATGTTAACAATATAACTTTTTTACGGTGTTTTATTTCTGTTTTTATCTAAAAATTTTTTCCCAAAACTGTTTTTGTTAATATTTTATCGATAAGGTGGACCACTACTAGTAACTTGTAACTGGTATTCTTTCAGTAACTCCCACGAGACCACGAAATGTTAGTGAAGAAATTCAGCATAATCACTGAAAAGTCTTAACGTATCTACATGATTGTAGTTTATGAATACTGTATACATTATTGTATTAACTTGCGATTGTTTATTTAGTCAAGAGAAAAACCATAGGTATCCATATCTACTCAATTTTTTAAATAGTAAATTACTTATCTCTATCGATAATTTTCTCGTTTCAAGGTTTCTCGTTCAGTTTGATATAACAAAATATGCTGCGCGGACATTAATTATCATTTTATAACACTATATATTCTGATGTGTCGATCTCATCACCGCGGGACACGATATAATATGCGTTGACGTGACAATACCTACTGAATAAATAATAACATCGGTAAAAAATAAATATGTTGTGGATTGTGTCATATTCCCAGATAGCATTCATATACGTATTCATGCATGTATAATATTATGTTGATAGATTAAATCTGGTCGAGATAAAAATGTGTTTACTCGGTGGATATCAACGTTTCGCGAAAGAATTTCATAGTTATAAAACAAAAAAAAAACCGTATAATGTATAAACAGTTATTGCTAGTGTTTAAATAAAATAATTGGTGAAAAACAAGTTGTAAATGTGTCATAATAATATTATATAACAGCGTGTTCTAAGAATTTGTATTATAATATAATATATACTATTTTCACGTAGGTTGAGTATAAAGCATTAACCGATGGTTACATTTTATAAGTAAATTAGGACTGTACTTAACAATTAATCGTTATTCTAATATAAATAATGTTATTCTAATATTTAAAAATATTTAGTTAATTAGAATAATAAAGGTATTAATGGCAGATAATGTTAGCGTTATTATAATTATGGTCAAGTATGATGAATTTCAACAACCAGTTTTTTTCCCAGTCAAATTGTACTTATTTTAATATCGATATAACTTATCGTTTTAATTTTATAGTGTTGAAATTAATCTGCACGATAGAATCAACTTTAAGTATTATAGTTGTTATTTAATCATCGGTAAACCCTTAACCATACGGAATTATTTCCCCCCAACACTATTAAAATATATAGGTGAAAAATAAAAAGTTAAAACCGACGATGACTCATTTTTTGGGGATTTTGAAAACTGCCTTCAATATTAAAACTCATATAAATTTGGGTGTATGTTTTTGTATACGTATTAACGTTATGTATCTATGTGCAATTTAGCCGCCCGATTAGTTTGTAAACGAATTTTACGTCACAAGTACTCAACCTATCGCTTACGTTTTTAAATCATTATTTTTAGACATTATTATCGCGTTATTTGAAAATCGGTTTGAACTTTGTAGCATATTATAATATAGTTTGCAGCATCAGCAATTTTCATAAAACGGGACTATTAGAATTTCCTGAAACATCTATGTATAGGTAGGTATACATTTAATACTAGAACTTTGAGCGCATTGCAGTAGTTACACCCACAAAGGAAACAATAAGGGTATCGCTAGCCATACTTATCAAAATTAGCGGTATTGATGAAATTTACTGGTAGATTATTTCATTATGATTGCTATTAATGTAATTAAATTTAAAATCACAGAAAAACGAGTGCGTGCGTTTAGATGCGGGTTAGATTAGGTTGGCTATAATAGATAAGGACGAAAATAAAAGCGTGTATTGCAATTGGCATCCGGATATAGTACTAAAAACATCTTGATAAATTATTACAGAGAGCGGCTTTTTTTATACCTGCAGTTCGCGGAAAAACGTATATTTACTCGTAATATTGAACTGTGCGGTCCGTTAGTAGCGTAATTAGGATTTTCAAATGGGGTGGGTGTGGGGCGCAGGAGAGTTGGGTGAGATTTAATTAAAAAAAATTAAAAATTTTAACTTTTAACGGGATGAAAAAGCACGGGTGATCGACCGTTGAATCCTCTTCACGTCACTATACGGCGGAGGAGGAGTGTATGTACGCGCAACAAAAACACAGTTTTTCTTCTACTGGCCGGATCCTTTAAAACGGAAATCGAGTCAAAAACATTTGAGCGATCTCTCGTACACCGAAAACCGCGTCACGGAACTCGGAGTGAATGGCTGCGGAACGCGTATTTCAAATACGTATATATATATATTATATTGTAATAATATATAATAATTATAGGCACAAAAATTTATCATTCGTATAAAATAGGTACGCTCTTGCAGCACACACGCACAGGTATAATAATAATAACAACAAAATATAATAATAAAAATAAACATAATAGGTATATTATATTGTGTGTGTGTGCGAGCGCGCGCGCGTGATATTTACGACGACGACGGTCCCACCGTGTGCCGCTGCCGATCGCTCGTCGACGTTCCCTCGCCGCGTCCCACCGCCACCGCCTCACGTCGTATGTACCGAATAGTTGGGATTCCTGAGCGCGCAAGGCCGAATTCCTCCAAGGTAGACACCCGTCCTCGCGTCGCCTCGTCCTCGCGTCCTCCTCCGCGCGCCGTCCGTGCGCTCCACCCCACCACTAACGGTTGGCTGCCGACGCCGCCGCCGCCGCCGGCTCCGGCGGATGGGCAACCGAAAAACTAACCCCTTGGGTCAAATTCCGGTCCCGGGATTCTGTGCGCGCGTATGACCTCAGTCTCTTCCTGCGGCTCGCGAGTCCCGCGTCGTCGTCGTGCGTGTGCGTTTGCCGGTTAAAACACGTCCGCCGCGTGTCCCGTCCGCCGGCACATCGGTTAAATATTATAATAATAATATATAATATTATATTGTTTTTTCGTCGAGCCGTGCGTTTCCGCGTTCGTCTTCTCTCGTTATCGCCCGACCGGCCGTGTTTAAGCGATCGCGATTTTTGTTTTTTTGTTTGTTTCCGCTTCTGTTCCGCCGCGTTTTGCCGGCGTGTACCGCGTCTCCGCCCGCGCGTCAGCGGATTGTGATGTGCGCCGCCGCCTCGGCCACCGCGTGCCCGACGATGTTCTCGCATTATTGTTGTGACACTTGGCCGCCGCGCTGCGACTACTCGTCCTACGATCAACTGCTCGACGTGCAGCTGTACCGGGACACCGACGGACGCATCTACTGCGTCTACGTAAGTCACACCGCTCTTTGCGCGTTTTACGACAGTACCTGTTGCGCGTATATCACGCGTTCGCCCGAGCTTCTGTCGCTATATGCGTGTTTTAATGCGTCCCGGAGCCTTTCCGCCGAGTTCATTATAATATTATAGTGTATTATTATTGCTGTCACGCGACAGATCCTGTCGTCGCTTCCGGACAGGTGCAGAACTCTGGTGCAGCTACCGTTCAAAACTATACCTGCCAGTTTTGCGCCGTCCGACCCGTAAAAAACGATTATTTCGATTTACGGTTTCGCGATTACCGTAATTTACCATGCTCTTTTGGTTTCATGTATATAGTGTTACCGAGTACACGATTAGGATACGATATACTATGCAGGCTGCAGGTGGCGAAAACGGAAATTTTTAAAACTCGCGATGTCTTTCATCTCTATTAGACAAATTTACATTAACTTTATATCATGTTGACTGTTGAGTGATTTGTAAGCGGTTGTTACGCGGTACAGGTGATGGGAAAACTTTGGTAATAGTAGATGCATCAGCTGCAGGCATGCGTATGCGGGCTTTGATGGTTTCGAAAAATTGGCAAATATGTTTGTAATTAGGGTTCCGAGTCGTCGACGCCTTAAAAAAATGACCCATATGAGAATACTTTTAAAAATATGTATTGGCGACCTAGAAAAAAAAACGAAAAACGTCATTAAAAAATTAAGATAGTATAAAAAATGCAATATACAAGTTGTGTATAACTTCCAACACACGTTATAATGTGCGCGTCTATGCAATGACGTGCACGGCGCCTCGAGAGAGGCGGGCACAACCTACTAAAATCGCTTTATAATAAATATATATGCTGTATATACATGTGTAATGTGTATATATAATGATTGATACTGTAATAATATATACTATATGAAAATTTTTTTTTTTACTTCGTAAGCGTGCACCATCGAAAATTCTTTGCATTTTTTTTCCATGTACATAAAAGTACGAATAAAATATTTTATTCAAATATATACACATTTATACGATTAAGAAAACGATGATTCGTTTCATTATACAAAAATCATTTATTTTTACACTTTACACATGATTATGAATTAGCGCAATAACAATGTATATTATTTATCATGCAATAATATAATATGTGTATAATTTTATTATATAATATTACATAATAATAAATCTGCGCGATATTATTTATTTTGAGGACATTACTGCTACCTATTGTATTATCTGGATTACAATTATTATTACCTATTGTAGATTATTATGATCAAATTTCGTTGTTTTCGATATAACGTGCGTATATCTATATACGTAACAAATTACAAAGTCTAAACTAATACGATGTATATAAATGATAAATTACAATATGTAAATATGTTCGATTATTTGACAAATTATTATATCTTTTTATATAATATATACCTGTAGCACACACCAATATTCCCCATAACATATTTTATACCTATCATCGTTCGACCCACGTCTAAACAATTATCTTATTTAATAATTGCGCAATGCACTTATTTATCACTTAATTAGGATACTTAAAAATAGACATTTAAAAATATAGAAAATATAATATTATAATTCACAAATTGCCGTCATGTATTGTATTTACTATTTTATGAAATATCTTTTATATTAAGTTCGAGCTCCTTTTAATTAATTTCATACGAACCGATTCATTTCATAATATTATTGAATGAACTAATTAATATTTTTGGGTGTAAAGTTTTCGCGATGTTTGCGATACCGACGATATAGACGCGCGATGTCTTGTATATGCCATACGTTTAATTTTTTAACCGGTTCCTCGTTCTGCACATTATTAAATACGTCATTGGTTTTCAGAATTAAATGTATAATTTTTAACGAAAATAATCGGCATTAATTTGTATTATTTGCTTAATAAAACAGAATTATTACTTATACTCGTGTTAAATTTTATTCGATAACTGATATATATATGTGTGTATATGACACATGACCTAATTATGTTTGCCTATTAAACCCATGTCATATAATACATGTTTAAAGATATTCCTTATTACTTTTAAATTAAAGATTAAAGTTTTAGAAATATTGAATAATTTGGATACAAAGTAAAAATTCATACTCAACGATTTTTCATTTAATTCAATTGGTGTATAATATACTATAATAATTAGATTAACATTGTGTATTTGCACTAGTAAACAAATTAAAAAATAAAAACAAAATTTTAATCATGATTAATTGTGTTTACCAGGCGAAAAAAGAAATTTACGACATAAAACAGCAACGGCTGTATTTAGCTCAAGACGAATACAATCACCTCAACAATGCTCTGTCGACATTAAACACGTCTAGAACCAGTCGTGAGTATTATAGACCTTCTATATTATAATATATATATGTATAATTAAATTAAATTTTCCAATTGCGTATCTATATATTAAAATATACAATACCAAAGCTATTCGTATATAATATATAGTTACCTACCGGACGGAAATTATAATTCTAACGATCGTTTCGTGTGTATTAATTGTATTATAGTCTGTTCGAGCTCCAGTAATATAAGTACAAAATATGATCCTGATTTGCTCAAGTCAGACGTCGCTCACGCCCGAGAAAGAGTTACCAGGTTGAAACGCGAATTGGAACAGATTGGCGTCGAGATGTCGTGCACGCGACGCGGAGTCGAGACCCTCTCAAAGTACGTATCTACTATAATATTATATTATTCAAACTCGTTTTACTCTATACACGTCAGTAAGTACGTATAAATAAAAACAGTCGAGATGTTTTGATTTATCCGTCATCGAAAATTCGCCATCAAAAGTGTCTCAAAGAATACGTTTTTCCAGCCCCAATTTTCATTTTATAGAAGTATTAATGTATAATAATACTCTATTTAGACAAATTACATTTTGGTTTTGAGCAATAGGTGTCACCGATAGTGATGCTATCATAACAATGTGTCGTATAATATTTTAACAATTGCGGATTTTTGTTATTGCAGCGTGGAACAAAAACTGTCGAATGACGGTAGCCGTTACAACGTGGTCGAGGCTCAAGCGATCGTGACCGAGCTGCGAGAGATTCAACAATCGTTGAGTTCCGGACAACGCGAGCGCACCGGCTTAATGCATTCGTTGGCCAAGTTGAAAGACGATCTAACGCGGCTGCAGCTGTGTTCCGCCACCGACGATCCGGATCTGCAGAATCAGCATTCATCGTCCACCCAGCTCAGTGACAAACTCAGCACGGCTTCACAGACGGACTTATCTGGCGAGGTATGCAAACATATACTTCATTAAACTGGTTCAGTAGTGTACTTCGGGATGGCGGTTGGTCGGGAGAAAAGTTCAAGTATATAATGTTATGTCACTATACTAGTCTCGTGTTTTATTTAATTTCTCCTGTTCCGTGGACGTACTCAAAGTTTTGATTTGATCATGGGTTTTATAGCGATCAATTCTGCAGCAATATTGTATGTTCGACAACGTTGCTCTTGAAAATTATCACTCCATATAATAAACACACCTTTTATATTGTATTTTATTTTATAGGCGTGTTTATTGAGTTAGGTAAATGAATTCGTAGTGATAATATTAAATAATTCTGAAGTGTATTACGTGATAGTAATTTCACTGATGGCCATAAACGTATTACTGAAAATCACTTATTATTCTATTATGTGCATAATATATCGAGTTTTTGTGGTTAACGATCTAGAACCGGTGATTTACGTCATAGATCGCAGGGGGTTAGAGGCCACTATTATTATTGTTGTTGTTGTTGTTGTTGTAACGGGCAACGGTTAGAGATTATTTTATTAATAATGGCATTATAATGTCGATGCTGCTTATTTTTTGAACCGGATTTCAATTATTGGATAGTATGATAAAGACGCGAGTATACTAATATTTATGTATTAATATATCATTAGTGACATCGGGTGCTTAATTTGTTTTATTGATTATATACCTGTATTTATATCACGGACGTGCTAATATTGTTGTATTTACAGTTGATGCCCATGGGCACGAGACTTGCTGAAATGGCGCGCATGCGCCTAGAGTACGACGAGGCGCGTAAGCGCATTCAAAATATACAGCAACAGTTAGCTGACCTCGAAGAAAAAGTGATGCCCGGCCAAGAGGAATCGGACAAGGACCGATTGCTGCTGTTCCAGGAAAAGGAACAGCTGCTGAGGGAGCTTAGGAGCATAACGCCCCGTTCTAGAAGTCACCGGGAGATGGACGACATTCAGGGGGAGATCAAAAAACTTGAACAGGACCTGAATAACGCATTGGAAATGTCTAACAGAGCAATCACCGATAGGTAAGTAGATATTATACTGGATTCCGTTCACGCGTATGTCCACTTGGTATGGACGATCGTGTTAGGGCAATAATAATAATTACTATTAACATCCGCGATGTGTGCGTCTTGCAGATTGAGACTGCATGAGGAAAAACAGCTGCTTTTGCAACAGCTCAAGGAAGCGTTGCGATCAATGACGCAACTTGAATCGCAACTAAAAACGCTGTCGGCATCCACTTTGTCTGTGAGTTCAAGCTCGAGTCTTGGCTCGTTGTCCACGACTAGTAGCAAGGGTTCGCTGAGCAGTGGTCTTAGTTTCACTGACATCTACGGCGGTCCGCAATGTCTGGCTCCGTCTACGTACGACCGTCCCGTCGACATGGCCGATTTGCACAAGAGGTAAAAAACCAAATAAACACCCCATTCCTACTGTTGTTAGTTTTTTGTTTTTTGTAAGCCATATCGACACCCCCACGTAAAATGTATTTATTGTTTCGTTGTTTAATGATGAAAATTTTATAGAGTCGAGAGGCTTTTGCAAAACGACATTCAACCGCCGGCATATGAGAATCCAGGTGAATCGTCATGTTCTGTGCCCAACGTCTGTGGTAGCGTAACCTACTCCAGGACTTGTCGACCAGCTAGCCCTCCACTTTCACCCATATCTGAGACGCCACCCAGGAGTGTGTCGGCCGCGGTCAGTGACGAGTCAGTCGCCGGTGATTCGGGTGTGTTTGAAGCCAGTCACAAGTCTAATTTTAGTGCAGAAACTTCTCAAGTTCAGATTAGGCTGAGGTAATTTTAAACAGTTTCATTCAAAATATGTTAACAGGTTTTAATTATCATTGTTTTTTTATCATTTTGTATAGGTACTCTATAGCAGAACAAGTGTTACATGTTTGTATTGAGAGATTGCGCAATGTAGTTGCACTGTCTATAGCAGAATCGTGGCAATTGTAAGTGTTATAAATATATATTATTACATAAGTTTTGTTTCGTTTTCTACAATTCTATTTTTATTTAGATACATAAAAATTGTACTGTTGCCGAGCGGTTCAAATCCTTCATTAAGTGGTTGTACTAAGCCTATATCAGACTTGTCAAAACCCCGATTTGGTGATAGTTTTGCGTTTAATTTGCCATCAAACAAGTTATGTACAAAAACTCTACAGGTCAATGTCTGGGGATTAGGCCCTGAGGATATAACTGAGTGTTTGGTAAGTTTTATTGTGTTCAACATTGTTGATTCATTGATTAGATATCTAGTAATTATTATTTTAATTCATATAGGCATGTGCTCAAGTTAGTTTGGCTGAATTTAATGAGACTGAGAATAACTCTTGGTGCAAATGGTACAACTTGTTGAGTCTGAAATTTATGCATAATGGTGGTTCTCTACCTTCCATCTTGCTCAAGGATGATGGTGGTGGTTCCGATGATTCCACTATAATATCATCTCAAACTTCAACACTTACACGTAACCAAGGTAAATTTTGTATTTCATACTATAATTGTTATATTGCATTTACCTACTATGAAAGTGTTATTTAATATGATTGTGTATTTGTGTATGCATTAGGTTGCTGTGAAGAAAATGAAGCCAAATTTATTAATGTAGATAATTTAAATGAGAATGAAGTTGAATATGATGATGGTGATTCAGATGACAGTGTGAGTGACGATGACGATGATGAAGATGATGATATTGAAGTGTATCAGCTTGTTGATGAAAAGAAAGAATTAGAACAAGTATTGGAAATTCCTGTAAGTATTAAATAATATATGTTCTTTTTTTAACATCCATTTTCTTTTACTTAAATTATACTTAAAATGGTTTAGATTTTAGAATTTAGATTTTTAATTTTGGTAATTAATAAATTACCATTACAGTTTTCTCTAAATAATTTAAATAAATTGTTTGCAATTTGTATAGAACAAGGAAAATGATACAGAAGATAAAGAAACCAATACAGATTGTGCCTTTAGTGGTAGTAATGGGGAAAATGCCAGGGTACCAACTATAGTTATCAAAAGGTCACAAACATTTTCACCGACAGCCAAAAACCATTATATCTGTAAAGTAAGTTTAAAATTTCCTATTGAGACCTTGACACTATTAAATTTGAATTCAATCTATAATGTTATATTATTATATTATTTTATAGCTAAATCGAAGTGATAGTGATAGTGCCATGAACCTGTACAGGCGACATATATCGTCTAGTGCCAGTATGAAAGGCATTGGTGGCAGTAATGCTGATATTGCATTCCGTCGCAATTGCTTGGAACGTCGTTCATTACGATTAGGACGAGCGCCAGGCACATCCCCTAGTAGATGCATGCCAACTGTGCATGGTACTTCTTGGTGTCGTCCTCCAAGAACATCTATTGATCTAGAGCTTGATCGTCAAGCACAGCATGCTAGGTTGTTATCGCTGAATGATGAAATATCTAGGCTTAGACAACTGAAAAATACATTGGAAATAGCCAAAGAAACTGGTGACACTGATGTGGCTGCTTGGGTTTTGGAAGATGAAGAATTCCAAAATCTCGTTAAAGAGGTACTTAATTGATTTTGTTTTCTGATAACATTTTGATTGTAGGAGTTTATAGCTAATTGTATATTTTTAAAAAGGCTGGAGATAAAACTCTTGACGAAAAGAAAGTAGAACGACGGTTAAAGAGGGCGTCACAAAAATTATACAATTTAAGAAAAAGTAAAGCCGGCCAAGGAAAACCTGACATTATTTCATTCAAGTGAGTACATTTTAAGATAAAATACATTCATCACTTCGTTCAGAATCTAAAAAAAACAAAACAAAACAAAACTAAACTTGTTTTTTCTTTTGTTTTATAGAGAAAAAATGGCTTTCTTTACTCGACCTGGCGTTTCAGTACCTGTTCCCCCTACCAAATCTTCACAAGACCCAAAGTCTACAGAAACACGGTATCAATACACTGTAGATAGGGTATATGGAGTAGAGGTTTAATTCTATTTTTGTTATTTGTAAACTAACACAAAAAAATCCCACCTGCCGTTATTCAAAGACTATGATTTTGTATATATAAAATAAAAAAAGAAAGAAAAGAAGTGGACAATGTTTTGATTCATTACATATTGTTGTAATATAATCAATGTTACATTATTGTTTTTATTTTTTAGATAAATTTTATTTATTGTTATTTTCTTATTATATTATTATTATTATTATTATTATTATTGTTGAAAATTTAAAAAGAACAAAGAATAATATTTTGTATGTGCCTTAATTTTATAGATTTTAGATAAGTAGTATAAGTGTAAGTATTTAAATATTGCGATTTGCCATAATTTATTATTAATGATAATTTTGTGTATAAAACAAACCAATCTTAGATCTGATAATTCATTTTATAATTTTTTTTTTGTTCTAACCACCGAGGTGGTTTCGAATTACTTTTTAATTGTATGTACAAAATACCCATTTTATATTATTACTATGGAGAAATAGGAATTCAATATTTTACATTTTTGGCTGTGACTTAAAGTTATAAAACATTAACCGAATTAGGGTTTCATATTATGCTAATGGAATCACGCCTTGGTAATAATAATTGTTAATTTTTAATGGGTGCTATAATTCGGTTTGTTAAAAATTATTTAGGTATGCCAGTCAGGCTCGCGAATTTATGTCAGAACACAATATTATTTATTGTCCATTGTAAAACGAATCAGGGTAACGCGATTTTAGTTTGTACGGTTTTGTATAATAATAATTATATGTTTTATTTTTGGAAACGCAATTTTTTCAAAATAAAATTAATAATAATAATAATGATATGTATTTAATATTATATTATACCACGTTTATAATAATAATTATTATTAATTATTATTGTATGTCGTGTTATTTTTTTGTAAATTTTTTTTCTATTTATAATGATTGTTTTGTTGAGGTATTTTTTTCTTTATCTATTTTTTTTGTGCATAGTGTACATATACTATATATTATTTACATAAACATTTACCTAAAACCTAACAAACTCGTTGTAAATTATGTTAATATACTAGAATTTATTATCGTAATTGTGTCGTTTGTGGGAAAACCATTTGTATATCCTAAATCCTAATAAACTGGCTAGGAAAGAATAATAATAATTTTTACAGTATTAATGCGCCTTATGCATTTAATCAACACACGTCACTCAAGCTGAGTTTTTTTGAAGTACGCATAATTCATTTAAAGTGCTACCCTAACTACGGCCAGTGTCGTGCAAAGTAGCTTTTTTCAACATAAAATGGGTTTAGTGGGATAATAAACTATTTAATAGTAATATTTATATTAAAACAATGTAGATTAAAAGTTGTGGGTGTATGGGCAATCAAATGATAGTTTGCCTTAAGTCTGAAAATTGTTCAGTTCGCTATTGACTACGGCGTACAATGTACTATTATTGACTATTGTTAGTCAAGTGTAGCTATTGTTCAGAAGTATTACACCGTACGCCACTATGGAAAAAAACAAAACAATGTGGTTGATGATGATGAAAATAGTGTAATTATTTTTAATTGTTAGGCGAAATCATAATTTTCTAACATTTAACAACATAATTTAACTACGTTTTTGTTATACAAACGATGACTCATTTAAAATTAATAAAAAATTTCCAATCAGATCCGTTGAACACTAGTTTTCAATAATTTGAATTCAAAAGAATACAATCATTTAAAATGTTTTAGCAGTGGCGTAGCTAGACAATTTTTCTTGAGTAGGCCCGATATTTTGATGGAATAAGGATTATCAATGAATATTTTTAGTAAATAAAAAACATGATATAAAACATTCATTTTTGAAGAAAAGTGGGTAGGTCTGGGCCTACCAGGCCTACCTGCTGGCTACGCCACTGTTTAGGTTGTTTTTTGGGGTATTTATTGTAGGTAGTGACAGGGAGTATTTTGTAGTTGCAAAATATTTTTATGTTGTAGATTTAAAAATAATATCAAACTTTAACGTGTATTATTTTTAAATAATTAAATGGAATTCGATTGCCGTAAGACATGTAGGTATAATGTATATCAATTTAAAACTTTGCAAGTATTAAAATGTTTAATCTTTTTATTAAAGTTAAGTGTTAATAATTATAATATACAAATAATGTGAACCACTTAGTTGATGCTTATGTAAAAGCGATCTAATTATAATATTAATATACTTACAGTTGATCTGAATATAATATATACACACAACACATAATACATTAATATTTAATATGTATAAAGTTGCTAACTTAACGATGCTAATTAGTAATTATTTATACTAAACATGCATGCCATGAGTGATTATAGTAATTGAATTGTTATTATAATGAAAAATATACATTGTATGTTTTTAAAACAGTAAACTACCTAGTTGAATTTTGTCAACACACTGAAACCTTATGTTATAATAGGTATATAATTTGTGAAAAATACATTTTCCAATAACATTACAATATTTGTTACAGGAAATTTTAAATGAAAATATATAATAAATACTTTCAGTTGTCTATAAATAGCTCAAAAAATCCAGAATATTTTGAAAATTTAACCTTGTATAGATAACGCTAATATGAACATTTGGTGAAAATGTCATGTATTTTCTTTACAGTGATTCGTTATTGAGTGACAATTATATAAAAATTCCCGATTTTTCAGAAAACTTCTGGAAATTTTTTACTTTAGACTTTTATAATGCACCAAGGATATTCACTTTGCCATCGGAAACCACCCCTGAAGTTTTAAATTGAAGCATTATTTTGACAAGTTATGGTGTACACTGTACAATGTACATAGACACACAAAACAATAACTCACACTTCATTGTAAAATTAATACATTCATCACTTTGTTCAGAATCTAAAATAGATACGTATTATAGTATTTAGTAATACATATTATATAAATATATTATATGATATAATATGTGTAGTGAAAAAGTAGGAAAAACCTAATCTAACCTAGAATATTATTATACATAAACAAATGTATAATCACTAAACTCACTTACTCACCATCGTTCGTTAAGAGGACGTTTGTTGATCATTTTCTGCAATAATAACATTTTATCTAAGCTAAACAAACAAAATAGTACTATTTAGTAGTTTTAAAGTGAAAACAATTAACACGAAACTACGAAATAATATTTAGGAGACAATTACATGTCAACTGCGTTCTTTGAAATATTAGTAATTAAAAAACAAAGACAAGTGGAACTGCATTACTGCTCTATATTAAGTGTTGAGTGCGTCACCGTTATCTGCAGGGTGTTTTGAATTTGAATTCAATTTTGTATCATTGTATATGAAAAACGATTCTGAGCGGAGACGGCTTGTTAACTTATATCACTAAGTATTATTTCATTATATGTATTTTGATATCGCTATTTAAAGTCATTTATTTTACTTTTAGTAGAGGAGAGTAGGTAGTACAATAGGTTGTTATTATTTTTCTGAAAATATTCAGTTTATTTCAATTAGCTGTTAATTAGTATAAATAGTATCTAATTATACTATATTATGTCAACTTATATAATTCGAAATTTATTATTATCTTTCTGTAAATACAAATAAAACCGTAAAAATACTAAATAGATATAAAATAAAGACAATAACAAAATAATTAACATCGGTAAAATACTTAATTTTGTTCAAATGTCTTTAAAAGATAACTATTACTATGTTTATATATTTTTGAGGATTTCTAGTTCTAATATGAAATACTTTGATACATATAAGGAACATTGTATATTTGCATTAAATTTTCAAACAATAGCTATAAAAATTAAAGATTTTTATAATTTTCGTGATTTTGGCGAGTTTTGTAAAAATTTGAATTGTCCATATACTTTTATAATATATTAATACAGATTTATACAAAAAAAACTCTTTTCGGCTAAGTTGATTCATTTTCACGCATGCATAGTGCATACTGAGCCAATAAAATAATTAGATATCCTTCTGGTAGGTTATAGGTTTTCTCTAATTGGTCGCTACTGTCGCAAATTATACAGTGTTAAAAAAATGTCATGCTTTATAATTCTTAATATATTTATTTTTCTTAATATCTAGTATCATTCTATAATATACATATTATTTTTTAGTTTTTAAATATTGTCATCTTAACATAAAACTTATTCAATTACGCCGAATAACGTAAAAACTCTGTGTCGTGTAATTAACTTCACGATGTATAGTGTCATATTCAACAGGTGATATCCCAACATCTGACATTATTTTTTTTGTAGCGCTCTGAGACATACGCAACTGCCAACCACTACCCACTATCATTTTTCGTCCTGACGAGTGGGTCAACCTCAACTGAATCGAGTATTAAGACAACTTATACCGAATTTTGTATTCAATTTTCAAGAATGACTCAATCAATAACTTTTAATCAACTTTGAAACGTTTTACCGACTATTTAGCTATTTAAATATTTCACACACACACACACACAAACATAAAACGGATCATTGTAAATCAATACATTCATTGGTCCTCTCAGAATCTAAGTTACAATCATTAAAAAAAAAAAAAAAATGTAAAACAAGAAGATTTCTATGCCTTTTTTAACGATCTGCATGTTTAGAATAATACAAAACCACCCCGATGTGGTTGTCTTAAAAATATTGTTCTTTATGAATTTCATTATAAGTGTTTTTACTTTATAAAATAAGTTTATAATGCCTTTTTGTGTAGTTTTATACAAACGTGTTTATGTCGTTAGTTTTAATTTTTCATTGCTGTTACCAAATAACGATACGATGATATCAAGTAAAAGGCGATGTTTGCAATAGTGACAGCTTTAATATCAATTATCTTGGTAATATAATCATATTTATACTATACTAATAGTATAGTAGATCTACATCGGTGGAATTTATTTATATTTGTGATTAATGTGCGTCTTAAAGTAACTTAACGTACCGTACTCGAGAAGTGGATGATCATCGTGGTTGTCTCATCGGACGAGAAGTGATGAGCCTCTCAAATATAGGACGTCTCGTTTCGCCGGAATGTTTTCGCATTACACAACACTTTAAGCACTCATCAACTACTGTGACACGTAAACGGTTTAATCTAGTACTGAAAATGGTGCGGTGCCACGGAACGCGGAAGGTTCTGAGAAAACGGTCGTCGGTTTTCCCATTGCATTAATATTTAATAATAATATATATTTTATGCAATGACTGCTGTGAGTTTTTTCTTTAAACTTACCTACTACGAATAACGCGGTTACCCGCTCAGAGAAAAACCTTAAACCGTAAAAATATTATGCCAATTGTCTCGAGACCGTGGTATAAATTCGGTGACCATAGTTTACACATTCTATTTACTTCTATATTATTATTTCGTTATAATATCTATTAAACCGTTTACCAAGTTGGTATATCCATTACACCGTCTATAGTGAAGCTGAGCTCTATAATAAAATATTTAATAAATATATACAAAATTACAACAACACGTTAAGTCGTGTTCACAGCTGCAAGTTTACATCGTCCGTCGTATTGCGTGTTTCTTATTGTACTGTATTCTGATTGGCCGTTGTAATCATGGTATCATTCATTAACCATGATCGACCGAGAGTTGGGTCGAGCTCAACTTTTGGACACTACACGAGTACACGACACATCAGATGACGTTGTTGTGAACCAGAATTTATTTACTTTCAAGGCTTCAAATCGAATTAATTCAACTACAAGTGACTACGTGTATGAACACAGTAACCTAGGCAGAAATCCGTCAATATTCTACGAGTTGGTTAATCGCGGCAGGCGCGTACACAAGGGGGGGTTTTAGGGGTTCAAACCCCCCCCGAAATTTCAGGAAATAAGTTTTATTATTTATAACCTTAGGTTAGATTATATAAGAATAAAAATTTAAAACCAAAACCTCCCCCAAAATATTTTTTTTTGTACGCGCCTGAATCGCGGGATAAATGAAAAAGCGGTTTAGACGAACACAATATTATGCTGCACCTATTTATTATCTTATATTTATGTAAGTTGTAAGTTGTATAAATATGTTGGATAATTTAGTTATACTGAACCGTAGGTAGGATACTATATATATGTATATAAAAGTACAAAATAGATACTTTTTATAAAAATTTAATGAAATTTTAAAATAATTTAAGATGTATTAGGGATTCTATTATATTTTTGCTATTTTTTATTTTTAGTTGAACATCGCCTGTTATATGAACAATTAAAATATTAAAATACATCATTTTATTATTTAAACCACCCAACACAGAACTTCCTAGTTCCTTCAAGTACGTGTGGATAAAAGTCGATCTGCTGTGTCAGACACCAATGTCCACTTTTTAGTACAAAGAGGCTGGGAAAGTCAAAGAAAATAATAACCTAAGTTAAGTAAGTTCAATTAACATAATATTATTTAATTATAAGTTAATATAAAGCAGGTAATTAATAAATATAATTTATTAATAGTTTTAAGTAAATAAGTTAATAGGAAAAAAATATTAGCTTAAGTCAGTTAAAAAAAAAAATGATTTGATTTTTGAATTATAGTCACATATAAAGAGTATTTTGTGCCTATCTATAAAATATTATTATAAGCATAACAAAAATTATAGTATTATAGTGCTATTTTTATGGCTTTATAAAGACACTTTTATTTTAAAAATACTTCCAATCAGTGGCATGCAAAATTTTTTCTTCACGTAGAGCAATATTAATTTTCCATTCCCCCCACCGAAAGATATACATTTTATTAAGATTTAAGGGATTCCGTAAATACTTAACTAACATTCATTAAGTCGTAACTCATACAATATGATAATTTACAACACAAGTTTTATTTCAAGTAATACTTATCAACATTTTTTACTAAAAAACACTCCCAATTATCAAGTGGGGCCTAGGTCTCATTAGTAACATTTTTGCACGCCACTGTTTCTAATTTTCCTATTTCCAATATTATAATTTGGAAAAAACTATTAAAACCAAAAATATCAAAAACATTTTTAATTTTGAATTGATGGATTACTTTGAAATCAATAAACCAAAGAATATTATTAACAGTTAATTAAAATAGTCAATTAAATTAAGTTAAAAAGTTTAAAAAAATATATATGTAATTTTTAAACTTTAACTAATTATTCTGGTTAATAACAATAATGTGACTGTTTAATTTTGACAAAATTACTCTGTATGACATCCACTCATCATGATGAATCAAAATATTTGGATTTGATGGTGATTAGACCACGGGGGGAGAGGGAACCGCATGAGTAGGCCACCTTTTATAACAAAGCTTCTAATAGCGAAAAACAGAGTTTTCTAATTTTAAAAAATTGTAACCGAAATACTTAAAAATCAAATATTAGGGACTAGGTAGTTTATTTAAGTGATTGAAAATATTGAAAATTACCAAATAGCAATCACGTTTCAAATTCAACAAACATTAATGTTGAAAAAATACTTGATCGTCAAATATTATAAGAAAAATGAAGAATTAATTTTATTATTTTACTAATACTCATCTACTTTAAATAAAATTACAATTGGATAATTCTCATGGACAAACAACAAAACAAGCGTAAACGATCACCTAATTATAAAATTTTCAATTATTATTTACTGGTTTTGGAAAAGAATAAGTTGTAGGTATTATGTAATTAATTAGTTTACGATATTACAATTTTGAATACCTATAGTTACTATGAACATGATAAATTAATGAATTTCTATAACACGACGATAAATTGACACTATGAATTGGCTCACAATAAATAATTGATATACATTTGGATGAATATAATATTATATAACTGATAATAGTACGAAATAAATAAATATATTCATCGTGGATTAAAGAGAATAATGATAATTTTTTATAAATTTAAATTATTACATTTTTTTAATATAGAATAACATGGTTTTGCTATTATTGCTGCAGTATTACCTCAAAAATAAAAAATAATAACAACTACATAAAAAAACGTAGAGATTATTTGCTAAACAACTACCTACCTAAAAGAAAATAAAAATATTAAATTTGAGTTTCTATCGAAAAATATTGTCAGTTCAAGAGTCCTCTGTACATTTTTAGCTAAATCTAAATAATTAATTCCTATTGTATTAATTAAATATTCGTTACATCAAAAAGCGATAAACGATAACTCATAAGTATACAATACAACAATAAATAAAATTGAAGTTAATACTCACTTAAATTTATATTTTTGAATAAATGAAAAATAAAAATAAAAATGGTAGTTTGGCATTAGTTTTGGGCATTGTATAACAATAGGTTAATTCTACGTAATATATAAAAAACCGAATAAATCGTATCATAAAAATTAAATAATTATTAAAATTATTATTATTATTATTGAAATATGAGAAAACTGATAATAGTTAAATTTATATTTTTCTTTCGGTCCACAGCCACTTGTTTTCAGTTTTTTCAAAAAAAAAACTAGTTTTTCGTATATTTCACAGTGTAAAATTCATGCCATCGTTTCACAAACTCTTTCTACACATTAAAAAAATGTCGCAGTATCGTATAAAACAATAATATTATGAAATATCTCCGAATTTAATGTCAAAAAATACAAAATACTGTTTTTTTGAAAAAATCACATTATGTATTGGTCAATGGTGTCACGAGCTTATTTTTTTTTTTGGAAATTTTCCCTAACAATTTTAGGTTGATGGGTAATTTTGTTAGGTTGTAACAACATTTTTGTATTTAACTATCAGTATAATGTATATAACATACGTCTTATATAAATGCTATAAATATTATAATGTATTATTTTTAATATTTATTATATAGGTATCTGGTATACCTACCAGTAGGGTTTTTATGGGTGTGTGTGCGGTTAACTTCAATGTTTCCACTTTGAAGAAAATGTTTGTGACACCACTGGTGGAGGAGGGTTTTTAGTCTCCTTTTATACGCCCTTGAAATTTTTTCAAATTATTTGTATATCATATCGTGTCTTCTGTTTTTATGTCGGACTTTTTTTACAATGTCCAATGCATCAAATAAATTCCAGTGTAACGCGAGTCTGCAGGTCCTTAAAGTTGCTGCAAAACTTATTATTCATTATTAGAGAATTACATATAGGTGATACATTTCATTATATGCCATGTTATGACTTATACACTGTAGTCGAGAAAAATAAAACGAGGGTATTTATCATCATTTTATGATTCATACATATATTATAATTTTACTACAGTTGTCAGTTTGCCCCTTTGAAATTGGCCCCGTAGCTTAAAAATAATTATTATCTATTGGTTTGATAGTTATAGACATGATCTATGATCACGTATTATATCAGATAATAAGAAAAAATTAAAAGAAATTCACTACGATTGTACAAAATATTAATATTAACGTCAAATGATTATTGTAACTGTACCAGTGTACCTATAGCGTTAAGACTTTACCACTGACCAGTAACGACTATACTTCTGTTTACTATATAAATACTGAACTTTACTCAAGATGTTTGAGAATAAGCGGCGAGATGGTCAAACAACCCTCCTCAATCCTTTCGCGCATACAGATAGGCTATGTCCACAAATATGGCACAGAATTTTACTGCAATTCAACAATATGAATTATTCCATTTACAATGCAACAATATTATAATATAGTCGAATTATTTTGCGGTACACACAAATCTACCCACTGTAACCTAAATCTACAATACTATATAACAGGGATGGCAAATTCATAGCACGCGAAAAATTAAAATATTTTTACTATACGTATTATATATTTATAATAGAAAAAATATTTTGAGCATATGACTTTGACTTTTATCGGTCAATATTGAAATATTATACACATATTTTTCATGGCACGCTCGAAAAAAAAAAGAAAATTTTTGGCACGTAGGTAGTATAATATTATAATGATATCACAATAGATATATGTATACGAGTTGCAGTAGTGTATTTTAGAGCCTGAAATAGTATGCTGTTGCATAACAGCAGTGATGTGCGACTATCAAAATATTAAAATTAAACTATTTTTTAACTATTATTAATTTAACTATTATTTTTTTATGAGTAACATACAAAAAAAAATTATATTTTTCAAGTAATAAATAGTTTCTATTAAAATTTGAATTTTTTTGAATTTTGTTTTGATTTTTTTCCCAGTTATTTTCAAAAGTATTGGGAATTTTTAATTTTGACATTTTTTAAGATCAAAAAGCTAAGTATATAAACTAGATTTAATTTTTTATCAGAACTCATCATAAAAATTAGTAATCAATAATTTCTTTTAAATACTTATACATTCATTTGTGTTTAAAGACAAAACTGTAAAATATTTTTAAAGCTAAATTTTTTATTAATTTTTTTTTTACTTTGAATTTTTTTCTGACTTATGTGGTCAGTTTAAATGATTTGCTTTTGGGGAAAAGGTAGGTCCACTTAAAGATAATTACCGTATGTTTTCTGAAATGTTACTTAATAGAAAACATTACCTATAATATATTGAGAAATGTTATAAATAAGTAAAATATTTGATTATTACTATGATTTTAAGATATTTATACACTTCATTCATTACATGTATAAACGTAACTTGAAAGTAATAACAAAATTATTGTTAAGGATTTTTGAATGGGTACTAAACAGTAAACAAATATTTAATTCCTTTTTAAAACTTACTCTACTAAATAACTTAAAAAGTGGGTGTATAATGGAGTTAAGCGCACAAAATATGTTTAAATTTATATATTTACCTATATTTTAGCTTTATAACTGAAGTATCTATAGAATTAATGCTGGTGTTTTATATATATTTAGAACCATGATATTATATAAAAAAAATTGTAAATATTTTAACAATAGTTAATCCAACACGGATGTGTATCTAAAGCTTAAATGAGGATTTAGGTGGACAGGCCACAGGCATATTTATCAGTGACATTAATGAGATCATTTTTTTTTTTTTTTTTGAGAAGACATAACTGTATCTATACATTTTGTGAAAAATGCTCGACTTCTTATAATAAAAACAATTTTTTATAGTATAGTTTATTAATTATAAGTAACGAAGTAAAATAAATTGGTGAATGAAAATTATACCGATATTAAGGAGGTAGATAGTGGTGATTCTATCTTTGTCTAACCACACAAACATTTTTTTCTTAAGTCTACTTGAGACCAATTTTCTAATTATTTTTTTATTTTTTATTCGAAAATTAAAATATTATAACTTTTTTAATTTTTAATTTGGAATAGAACTTTTCATAACTTTAAATTATAAAACGAAAAATGCAAGAAAAGTGATCTCAAGTAGATTGATGAAAAATTCATATCTATTTTTAAAATTCTTTTCACTTCATTAAATTAATCGGTACGTGTATGATGGAGATATAACACAATATATAAATTGATATGTGACGCGTATGGTTTTATTGATTTCAATCATCTTAAAATTAAAACAAGCCACTATAATGTTATTACAGAATATTAAATTATGAACAGATTAAATAATTAAATAATGTTTATAGATAATAAGTCGTATTATTTTAGATGCAATAACCTAATGTGGACACCGATGTTTTTAATAAATTGCAACATTAGTTATTATAAATAAATCTGTTAAAAACAAAAAATAAGATACAAAGTGGAGGGAGGAGATCGCATTAATTCTCTTAAAATACGCACAGACACACACAGTACTTCAATCACTAATTATTGCAGTAAAATATGTATTTTAAAGTACGAAAATCCGTAAATGCAGAAGGACCACATCATTACTACATTGTAGCGATCACAATAATATATGAATTTTAAATTCTTACGGTGCATAGACCACAATATTATATTTATATGCATTTCGTATATATTATGTATGAAAACATATTTACTGTACGAATTAAGTCGTAGACCGTATATAATATAGTGCACACATAAATACATGGCCTCCAACTATATAGTGCTATATGATGAATAATTATCCGCTCTAAATATTCAATATATACCTACTGTCGGATCTCGGGACATCGGGAATTGCGCCGCCCGTGTAATGCATTATAATTTTATATTATATATTTATATACCTACATAATATTATTATCTACGTACATCATGTACCATCATTATTAATCATTATTATAATATTATATGAATCACAAATTCAACTTTATAATATTATATGTAATATAGAATGATATCGTGGTACAGTATCAGTAGGCAGTAATAACCTAATAGGGTAATGTAAAATGTAACAACAGTGAAGAGGTTCAGTGTAACGAATACAAGGATCAGACAACTAGACAATTATGTTGTCGGGAAAAATGTTCAAAATATTTGACAATACAAAATAGAAAAAAAAAATAATTAAAAAATTAATATTATATTTTAAAAAGTAGTATGATACAGAATCGTATACGCAGAATCATTCTGTCAGAATTCGTTTATAGGGGGGGGGGGGAGGTACCGTTTATTTATACGTATAAAATGTTATTAATTTAATATTCCATAAAAAAAAATCATTATAGGTACATGTTTTACTTATAGGAGGGTTAAACCCCTAACAAAGTATCCCAAAACCAAAATGTTAATAAACATAAAAAATTATATATAATAAAGATGATTTCCATGATAATACGTTTGAAGATAGTAACTACCTATATGATCATGGGCGCTCATAGGTAACATTTTAGTGGATGGATCAAAATAAAAAAATCTTCAAATATAAGATAATAAAAATAATAATAATATTATGGTAATATTTATTGAGTTACAAGTTCATAATATTTTTTGTCCAGGGGGGGGCAGGTGCCCTATCTTGCCTCCCAATGGGCGCCGGGCGTATATGATGATGATTTGAAAATTATATACAGTTATTAGGAATAATTTATTAATATGTCATTTTTTGAATAAATTTGAACAATAACAAATATTTAAAACCATTTAAGGATAAATCGTTATCGTTACGCAATTACGTAAAAATTTAAAATTCAAAACATTTTTTCCTATAATGACGCTTCGGGTTAGAGAATTAATAGAGACACTATCGTTATTTAAAGGAAAAATTATGGAAAACTTTGTGTTAAAATTTTTAAGTTTAGATATAAATACAAAAATGTTAGTGATTTTCAACTACAAAATTCCTTGCAAATTTTTGACATACATCGTAAAAATTTGAACTTTAAACTCTTAAAAAAAAATTTGTAACTAAATTGTGATTTTTTATTATTTTTTTTAACTACAATAAGATCAACTTATAAAAAACCTTGTACCTATTAAATTTTCAAGTTTTTTTTGGACGCCAACAATTTTTTTATCGACATTTAACAAAAAAATACATAGAAAATTCGAAAATTTCAGTCGTCTATAAATAGCTGATAAAAGCCAGAATATTTTGAAAATTTAACCGTGTACAGTTAATGCTATTATAAATATTTGGTGAAAATGTCAAGTATTTACATTTTAAAGTGATTCGTTATTGAGTTACTATAATATTAAAAAAATCGATTTTTTAATTAATGTTTTTGTATTCTATAAATGTTAATAATAATATTGTATTGTATTAATATCTGTGTAACTTTTATAAAAAGGTTTAAATTTTGAATTAATATTTACGCGGGATATTTTGTCAGAGATATTTTATCGGGATATTTTGACATGTCACTCATATAAAATATAAATAAACATAGTCAATATTATGGTTTTGTATTCACGGAATACTATTACTTTTTAGTTTCATAAGTTTCATTAACTAAACTATTTTAATTCCAGTATTCGTTATGAAGTGTTTAACAAAAGGTTGTTTTTTATCTTAAGAAATCAAAACAATTTTCACTAAAATGCGTGCATAGGACGTAGCAGGTTTATGGTAATGTTTTCATTCATAATATTATGTCACTAATACGTCATAACATATAGGTACTGCTATTTACCTCACCCCTTTAAAAACTTTTAGAGCCATTGCCGTAGTATTGTTATAACATTTATACACTATTTACGTATTTTTTTGGTTGATATAAAATACAAACACGATTCAAAATACATATCTACGTTGGTATAAATTACTAAGCATTCGTATGATAGTTCCATTGAAACATTTGAAACAATCTAGCCATCTAGGTAATTATAATATGAGTTGCAAAAAAGAAGTAACTAGTGACTAAAGTAATTTTATTTATTTATGTAAACGGCCACAACTGTTTTTTTTTTATAAGGAACAAGTTACTGTAAACAATATTATTAATAAGTAGAAGAAGTTAGATGGAATGGGTAGTCAAAATGAAAATTTAAATTTATGACATACAATATTGATAACTGATTATATTAAGAATATTTTTTATTTAAACTCAAACATGGATCTTCATTTTAAAAATAAATATGAATTTTTTAAATAAAATCAAATATTTTAAATTACCATTTGTATTATAATATTATATTAATACATAAATGTACGTAAATAGTTATCCTCCATTTTCAAATATTGTTTTGTCTTTAAACCAATACCAATATTTTGAAATTTATTTGCAACTATTTATTTACTACTTAAGTTTTATATTTTGAAACAAAATAAAATTTTTTGGGAGTGGGCTTACGTAAAATTGATCCACATACATTTATTAAAACTTTATTGTAGTTAAAATATTAATCTTGAACAATTTTGAAAATGTTGTTGCAAAATATTGGTGCTGATTTGAAGCTATTGTAACTACCTGTGTGGCGAGAGGGAGAGTTTGACCAACTATCAGTCAATTTTATTTTATATTGAAAATATTAGGTTGCAATAAATTATAAAACTTTGGTTAAAAATAAGTCACAAAATGTTAGTACTGATACGGAGTCGATTTGATAATCTATCAAAGGGGAATTGGTTGCAAATTTACGGTAGTAATAATATTATTTTTGTTAGAAGAAAGAGGATAATAAAGGTTTTGAGTATTTTTATAATACCTACTAGAGGAAATAAATTTTAAACATGAACAGTACAGTTTAACACGCATTAGTACGTATGAACCTGTCGTGTATTCGATATTCAAAATAAAATCTCAAAACTACTTTTTGTTACGTTTTGAAATCTCAGAAATTTATGGTAACTAGTATTTTATACTCTGGATAGAATCTAGAAGTGGCTTTGAATATTTTAAGAGAGAAGGGAGGAGGCATGTTTAATTCAAACAATATAAAATATTTAATATTTATCATTGTTATTTATTATTGTAAACGGATCACTGCACACGATTAAATACGATAGATATATATTATTTTTTTGGTTTCATTCTATTCAAGTTTTACACTAAGACACAATACGTGCAGCTTAATATGACTCTTGAGGACGAATTAGACTGAAAATAAATACAAACAAATAAGAAGTTCCAACAAACAGAAAATAATAATAACAAAAAAAAAAAAAATATATATATATATATATTCGAAACTTTTCCACCCGAGCTTTCTTTGAGATACTTTTACTAAGCCGGATAATATCTTACCATTTGTATTGTTAATATATAGAAGGGTGTTTTCTTTAAAATCTTTTACTTCTTTTGATCTTTTTAAATCTTTATAACATATTTCTTGTTATATTTTTAAATTTTTGCATTTTTATAACTGTGTTGGAACGAAAATAAGTATTATACGTCTTGTATACAGGTCACATGGTATCTCAAGTAGTACTAGAACACCAACCCATCTACATTAGTATAAGTACTATCAAAAATTATTAACTAATGGATTTTATAATAGTTTGTTTTTAAATTTAATTAGACAGAAAGGAGGGAAAATATTTAGCATATACAATCCTATGTGATTTTTTTTTAGTTGTAACATAAAAACACTATTTATAGGTGAGAGATATTTAATTTATTAAAAAAAAATTTTTAATGATCATGATTAAACAAAAAATTGAATTGAATGCACAAATGTAAAAACAATTCATTTAAAAATATTATAATTAAAAAATGTAATAAGTTAGGAAAAAGCTACCTATTGCCAGCAAACACGATTTGGCGAGACAAACTGAATGTATATATACATATTCAATATAATTTATATAATGTATAAATGTGTATACATAGTTTAAGTTTTTTACGTAACTATTCTTTACAAAAAATTGTGTATGTATAAATGTATTAATAAAAAATTGCACCACAAATATATCCATTACAAGGTTTAAGCCTATATATGTATATTATTATTCCACAGACTAGGTACTAAAGTATTAAGTCGTTTTACTAACTATATTTTATTATTATATAGGTAATACGTGTACATCATACATATTTATTCAAATTTCCTTTAGGAATGTATGTTAATGACATTTAATTTTCTTTTTTTATATAATAATATATGTATATATAACGTCGGGTTAATTTTTATGGAATACAAATAATATATAACTATATTATAATATTATAAATATTGAAATGTTAGCGTAAATAAATGTTTAAAAAAAAATACGCACCGAGAAAAGCACATAATGTTGTATAATATAGCTTAAATAACTTTGCACGCAATCAAACTTTTTATTAAGTAAACAGTGTTTCTGACGGTGACTTGAAATTTCTGACGTGTCCTTCAGTAACTATAAAAGTGTTTGGAAACTTTTAGGTGCATGATTATAAAATTGTTAATATGCAAATTAATAAAATATATAATACGATCCTGTGCACATAGGTCTGTGTCATTCAAACCTTTATCTTCGAGTGCGTATCCAAAACTTTAAATTATTATAATTCTTACCCACTCAATAAGTTGTCTCGTATAGTATATAAACGATGCTTTATTAAAGAGTAAAATTAGTATAGATTGTACCATTTCTCACTCTCCCTCCCCTGAGGTTTTCTTAATAATATATTATATAATTTAGTATTGAAAATATAATATAATGTTATATTATATTAAATATTTCTTATTGTAATATAATTATACAATAGATAATATATTGTATTATATTCGAATTCAGAGATATATATATACATTAAGGTTTACCAAAATAACTAAACCAAATATTTAGTTAATTTGACTTTTGAATTTTGATTTTGCTTCGAATAAGATTTTAGGCACTTATGTGTAATAGAAATGGATAAAATAATGAGTAAATGTTTATAACTATGTAATAGCTTTTGTTCTAATTAGAATAAAGTTTAAAATATAATATATGCCTTCGTATATAATTAACAATATTGCCATATTATAATATCTAAATACAAATTGGTAAGAATAAAATCTATTAGTTTTTTTTTTTTAAATAGGTAGTTTTTTTTTTGATATTTTAACTTTTTTTTACACCCTGTAGGGTATAAAAGAAATCTGATGATGACTAGTTCCTCTGGGGTGTGCACTATAGTATTCATATTTTTATCTTCCAAGATTTTTAACATATAAGAGTTTTATTAATATCAGACATTTTTACAGCACTGACAATATTGACACCGAATATGATGGCGATTGGTGAATTGGTGAATGACAATTACGGCTTTTATAGCAGATTTTATTGTCGTCGTCGAAGTTGTAAGTTGGTTATTCTTAATTTAATATTTTTAATAGCTATAAATTAATGGACAAAAGTTCTATCGGTGGGTGTAAAATCAATGGCACCGATGTCCATTTCAAATTGTATTGCATAAAAGTAAAATTTGAGATAGAGGATACTAGTAAATAGTGAATTTGTTATATTAAAATATGGAATAAATTTAATATTGGTACTTATATCCAATTATTTATAACTTATAAACTTAAATCCTACTAATTATCATGGTCCACTACGGTACCACCCACCTAAATTAGATAAGAATCTGCCTTTCCGTAATACTTACTTATATATTGGTATAGTGATTAGCGCTACTGTGGCAAATATTTTTCATTTATACACCATAATATTATATAATAGGTATTGAAGTAATGAAGTATAATGTATATGTACTTCACTGTATATTATATTATACTGAATGCTTTTAATATTTGTTGGTAAAACATTAAAATATTCGTCTTACGCGTTAATAAAACTATTATAAAGTATAGACTTGGTAAAAATTATTACGGCGGAATCGCAAACCGTTAAAAATTATATTTTCTTCCTTAGAAATCAATTGACTAAAAATTTCTTCTGAATTTGTTCATATATATACGGTTTATAAACAAAATACGTAAATAGGTACCTCTTTGAACACCGTGCATTGGATATTTTGTGCGAGTTATAACATATGCTTATAAATAATAAATATGTATGTATTATATATACTAATACTATATTACATCGAATTTAAAAGTCTTTTTGGTAATTATTCTGGACAGTTGCAAATCACAATTCCTTTATAAACTTCACTTTTCTAATGAAAACTCATTAAATCGTCAGTTCTTATAACATTTTCAATAATTTCCTTTCGGCCTGGTGTCAAAACCAATGGATTTTCGTACTTAAGCCGCAGCCTTGACTGTTATTTATATATTATTAAGTACACAATTTACTTTACTACACCCACACTTTCACGATAAACGCTCCGTAAGTACCAAATTCGATGACGATATATAAGTATATAAAGGTATGCATAATGTAATTTAAGTGTGGGTGATTTTAAACCACGGAGAGTGGAGAATTTTCGTATAATCGTGTGCATAATAGTCGTCTGCTGCAGTAAGTTCAATAGAAAAATAAATTAGATTATTTTACACACTATCTGTTTGTATTTGTTCGACGAAAACGAATAACATAGATTTTACAGCGTATAAATTTCGTTCAATTCAACGGTTAATGCAACCAACGCCATACACACTTGACGTGTTTTGTTATCTCAAATGATAAAAAACCCGTTTTATTTTAAACAAATTTATTTTAATTGTTCTTTAAATATATGTTTATAAAACAATTTAAAACAAAAAAAAATAAATAATATATATAATACATAATACTCCTATTTTAACTTATATGACTCGCTGACTAACTTTTATTATAATTGCACTTTATATTTTATTAGTTTATGGGTTTTTTTAGCTGATCACTTTTAATAAGTGACTTATACAATGGGAATAATATTGTTTATTTTTTTTTAATAACATTTTTTCTCAGTTTATTTGCGTCATAGATTCTAAACCAGTACATACACTCATTTACATTATTATTTTACAATATTTAACAAGCTAACTGCCAATATAATACACGTGACAGTCCCCAAACATAAAAAAAAATTCCTTAATTATGTTACTAACTTAATTTTAATAGGATTAAAATTGTTTCAGTCATTGTTGGTATTGTGATTATTTCCAAGTGTATTCAAATTTTTGTAAGTTTCCTATTCACCGGAAATATAAGAATATACAAACTCTGTTATATCTATGTTCCTTTTAACACAAAGTTACCAAAATTTCGGTAGTTTTATTATGCCCTTTCCTCATAGTTTCATGATTTTTTTAAAAATAGCATAATAAACGTCACAATGGTAAGGTAATATTATAAAGGTCCTTAATAGTACTTTTTGGTAGTTATGTAAACGAAGAACACACAATATTTATTGGTAAATCTTTAACCCGATAAAAAATCAACTTAATTAATTGAGAAAGAATTAAGCTTAAACCGCTTAAATCGATATGATATGTGAACAATTTATTTGTTTATCAAACACGCTGATTTGTCTAGTAATTTTATTAGCGTCCTTTTTATGCATCTTATTATACGCTAATAGTTTATCGACTTCTCGTATTTCACCCAAATCTATTATTTATTTTTCTTACGTGCATTTTGGAATCGCTGTTGTCTGCTACACTTCATGCAAGTGAGTGAATTTTTAATATTAGAAATATTTATTATTTTTATATAATGTCTAAAGAATACTTATTATTAAAGCGTATTTACAATAAATTCAATAAAATACAATCGCACGCATTTTGTTACAATTTATGGGAGCACAATATAATTCACACGCGCAACACGCTCAGTGAAATATTTATCTGTAGTTAGTTAGTTAGTATACAGATATGAGATACGTGAATCACGTGTGATATAAAGTACAATTACGATAAATCCTACCGTTATGGTATGTCCACACTAAATCCTGCCCAGTTCAGTAGTCGGTAAGTAAAATAAACCGCGATTTGTAACTCATATACTCGTAGTATGTGATATAAGGAAAAAAATGATAAATATATAATTATATTCAGATTACTTAACTACATATACGCTTACCGATCTTTCAGTATATCATATCAATTTAACAGGTTATTTAACAATAATTCTTTTAAAAAATCATAATATTAATTTAATGTTTTGATTAGATAATTTAAATGAAAACTCTTCCCAGATAGCATAAAACTATTTTATTCATGTTTTATAATGTTTCTGTTTATAAAACAATACATAAAATGTTTTACTTTACTACTCTAATAATATTAAATATAAAAAAAATAAATATTCTTTTAATGTTTGTATATTGTCAGTTATTTAGCAAATTATATTATTGTATTCGTATAAATTATAAATTTAAAATATTCATTAATAAATTACTATAAGATTTAGAAGTCAATGAACTGAGAAAAACATTTAATATTAACCTAATTAACACAAAACAGTAAAAAAAAAAGCCTTTACACAAATTAAAAACTATAAAAAATACTAAGATAAATAAAAAGTTGTGAAATTGAATAAAAAATTATTGAATTAGTTAAGATAAAAAGTTTAAAAAAAAATAACTCGTTAACTTTGTCATTAATTTTTAACCGATTTATACACACCTTTGCAATTGTAGTTAGGTACGTTCTTATATGATTGTTATTTGAAAATCTATAATCGCTATCATATATTTATATGTATCAGGTGCCAATTGATAAGTAATCAAGTAACAATATCCTTAGGTACATTTCAACACTTAAAAATTATTTATAAACTTGCATTAATAACGGTTCAAGAGTCTTATTGTACATTTAGTAAATACAGTAAAATTATATTTTATAATATACCTTGTAAATTAGCTAGGTACTGAAATGATTATGAATTATAATGATCTAACTCAATATAAACGTAGACACAGTGGTGCATATTAAATAAACAATAATTGTTTGTAGTATTTAAATTTTGTTTTACCAAATCCATCTGCTTAAGATAATATTTACGTTGTAATTTGAATTTAAGTTGAATAAGTATACACTTAATGAATTGTTGAGTTTCTGAAAGCGTAGAAACGAGTAGTTTAGGTTTGTTTCAATATTTCAATATTGCAGTTAACATCATAAAATATAAATAATAATAAAAATAATTCCATGAAATTGTCCTTATAAATCTTGGTAGTATAGCCACATATTTGGGACTTAGTTTTTACTACATGATTAGTCTTAAAATTCATAGTTATGCTGAAAGTTATATAAAATTAAGATTTTCACGAATTTTGATTTAGTTAAAATTTACTATTGGTACTTTGTACATGTCATTTATAAATTTTATGAAAAAAAGTATTGGTTTTTGTATTTTTGAAACAAGCAGGAAAAAATGGAATGCATGGTCGTAATTTAGAATTACTACAATACGTAGTAATAAGTTTGTAACTTACAAAAAACAAAGATCAAAAATTATATCTCTTACGCGCTTGAAAGTAATTTTTGATAATGAACATTCACTAATTACCAATAATTTATACCTATTCACAAGAACTCTAAAATTTCATTATTTTTTGTATATGTTAATTGTATTATTTGTGTATTTATGTTTATTACGCTATTTCATCATGATAAGAGCGTAGATTTTTATGCAATTATAATATTATCTATATTCAGATTTTTGTAAGTAATTTTTACAAATACTTTTAATCGAATGACTCCTATTTTTTTTTTGCATATTGATGATTATTGTATATTCATACATACTTGACAAAATTTAATATTTATTGCCTATTGATGTGAAATTATAGTCTATAATGTTCAATAATGTAAAATGTTTATGGTTTTAAAATTCTGATAAAGGTGTATAATAATAGGTAGGTATTCTTGTTGTATGCGGTCAGATATGGTTCCTCCATGATGCATTTAGTAAAAAAAATCAAAACATATTAACTCGCTTGTATTGTCTTGTTTATATGCAAAAAATATGTATGCCTTATTTAAAATGAAGTAAAATGTAAATTTACCTGACATTGATAGTTCCTTTAACATGTATAAGTCGCATTGATTTGGACAAAATTGTTCTTTTCACGGTCATAAATAAACATATTATTATTGTCATATATTTTTTATATACTTGTATATTTTAATCACCTTATTATGCTATGATTTATTATTATTTAGACTTTTTCGATTTGAACAAAGTAAACTATACCAAAAATTATTGATATTTGAGTGGACATGCATTTTTATTTTTTTTTTTCACGCAAATCAAAAAATCCCAGGTAAATTATTTACGAATTTTAATTTAAAAACATTGTTCTATAATGATATTTAATACACGATTAATTAATAATTTTAATAATAGTAATTGTGACGTATTTATAATAAATATAAGTAGGTACTTTACCTAACCTAATCGTTCTAACACTAACATCTGAATTATTTTGAAAACAATTTTACGATTTTAAAGAAAACTATCCATTTTATAGTTAGTTACATATGCATTGAATTGTGTAAAAAGATGATTTTCAAACAATCTGTTTCGTGATGTAAAAAAAAATGATCGTTCGTGTATCCCGAAAGAATACATTATTCACGAAATGGATACATTCAGTCATTTCACAAAGTGGATGTCCACTCATATAATATGACAGAATAGATTACACACAATGATTTATGATTTTATGAACAATTATTATTTATTATTGCTGAATAATTCGATATTTGAAACGACGTTGGTCTTGTAATGATATAAGAACTAAAATAAATATTCGATTAGACGTTTGTCGAAAATGGTTTTCGGAATTTTAGATTTGCAACAATAAAAATATATTATATTAATACGAGCAGATCACATCTTATATTCGTTATCCCGTTTTCATTAGAAATATTTATTTTTAATAGAATTACTTATTTTTCTTTCGACACTAATATAATATTACAGTGGCGTAGTTGGAAAATTTTATTTATCAATGAGGTGAAAGGATATAATTACTAATTATGGGAATAATTTTTTAATTAAACGATAAAAATTAAATTACCTAATGATAACCTAGATTATAAATACAAAATAAGTCCAAGTAAAATCATCCTTACTTTTATACATGAATATAATAAAGAGATTGAAAATACTTCAAAAATAACAGATTTTGAAACTATTTGATGTAGATTATTTGTCTTTATACAAATTCAAGAAGCTATATAGGAACATAATAAAATTCTCGTGGGACGAAAACTTCATTCAATCCACCTTTTCCCCCAAAATGTGGTGATGGGTGAGCAGATTGGCAAATCATCTTTTATATTATATCATATATGTATATAATATTTCATATTATAGAGCGACTCGATTGAGTTTTGAAAAATTTAAACAGAAATCGCGATCGTTATATAATATTATACTTCTATAGGCAAAGAAAATGATGAGCAATGTAGTATGGAAAAAAACGTTCTTGATAAATTAAACGTCGTGAAATAAATCGCTATCTACTCATCATCGGCACAGAGAGAAAAACGATTAACTATACCAGCTATATCGTACTCAAATCGGAAAAACAATCTGACGATAGACGCGCTGTCGTTTCTAGTTCGGAAATCAACGTTCCATTATATTATTATTGTGTGCGGGACGAAAACGTAAAAGTAAACTGTGGCCGATTTTGTCTATACCTATGTATAATATATATCAGTCCCCTTAATTGCGAAACACAATAAATCCTGCAACGTCGAACATAATGTAATTAATAATACGCGACGAAACAGTGTAAACGTGTAATGAGTAACGATAGCAACGATCGACCGTTTTAATAATAATATAAAAAAGTATATACCGACGGGCGACAACAGAAGTCACATAGGTGCGTAGGTACATCTACGATATGATTTTAGCATTAGCTGTGTATCTCTTAGTAGGTAGTAGGTATATTAATTCTTCATAAAAATAATATTCCAAATAAAGCATTTAAAATACAAGAAAACTAATTTAAATAATTTAAAAAATACTTTTTGTTTTAGAAATTAAAAAATTAAAAATTATAATTGTATTCTGAAAAATATGAAACTGTAGCCAATATTAAAATATATTATTCGCATTTGTATTTGTACATTATATAATACATTTTATAATTTACTATGACAATTTATGATTTACAACATAAAAATAAATATTAAGTGGTATTAAAAGTTAAAATATTAATTTTAATGTTATTATAGTATTCGATATATAGCTCTAAATATTTTTGCAAAACAGTATTCTAAAAGTATTTTAAATATTACCCAATTTTGAAATTTTGTTATATTATATATTGTATTTATTTTATTTGAGGTATGTTGTACAGAATAATTGTATTTTAGGTATACGTATAATGTTTAGTGCAAATGTGCAATACGAAATATTATAATGAAATTTTATATTGAATGGCTGTGTTTTATAATATTATATTTGACTAAAATGTATAAAAGTAGTTACCTACATGAAAAAAAAACTTTTAAATAATTTATTTTTCAGTAGGTAACATTTACCATATAGTATACCATAAATTTACGTAAATTGGACAATAAATTACTATAACTAAGTAGGTATTTACTTTTGTATAGTAGTCCATGGAATACAACTTCTATGTACCTACAATAAATAGACGTTTTATGTCAAGGTACCTATTTATTAGTTTTCGAAAAAAAGTTATTTAAAATAATAATTCTATTCAAAAGCTTAGTTATGGTTAGTTATATAAATTACCTATTGATTTTAAATATCGTAATAAAACGTATACGCCAACGCATATATTTTGTTTAATACACTTTATTTCAAAATTGTACATTGTACATCTAAATAATAACAATTCATAAAACTCCATTTTACTTTTTAATCAATTCAGCAGTATTGAGAATAATACCGTGTTTTCTATTAACGTGTGGGACTGGCTTAACAAGTGAGGTTGAGTTCGGTGATTAGATCCCTTATGTGAGCATTTTAAATTCATAAATAGCCACTATTTATTATAATATCTATGTGAAAACCTATATTATAATGTGAAATATTTATATTTTTTAAAGAATATTTTTAAATGTTTTCTAGAAAAAAATATTTCATAAAATACCTTTAAAAAATTGGATGAATCTGACTCCTACATCTCCCTCTTATGAACAAAAGGAAACATCCGTCCTGAATCATTATACTGTTTAAATCTCCTTAATATGGAAAATGGAAGTTGGCTATTGGATATAGAATATGATGGATACAAATGAGTTGATGCGATAAATCAATTTGCAGAAATATGTACGTGTTTCAATGACTTTTTGTATCAAAAATGGGGTAAGTATGCTTAAAAATTTCTCTCTATAGTGTATATTGTATATACTATTATAAATACGCTGCCTCCAACCACCTCGAGTAAATGACGTATCATAATATATATTGTACCTATGAAAGAGATAGCAACAGTTTTCTATACATTATATTATTGTATAATACGTATTCATTATTTAATCGTAATCCATAATTCGTTATTCAAGTAGAACGCGTAGCTTATAAAAGTTTTTTTTTATATTTTAATAATTGTCATTCAATGTATATTCCAAATTTTGGACAAAAATGATTACCAATTATTCTCCTGAGCGTTAGTATTTTGTGACAATTGCACATACATTTAGTACGTTTAATAATACATCCTACAACGTGGTTATAATAGGTTATAATAATGGAATAACAGATGCATTATGTATGTATAATACGTATTTAAAAGTTTTAACTCTTCCGCATATAATCGATTTCAATATTATACACGTTTAACATGAAAAGGGGCTCTATATACTATTAATTATTATATTATAATTTATAATAGTATATTGGGTATCTATGCCTTGGCTGTACTAATATAGTAATATGTATATATCTATGTACAATGTAATATATACCACGAGGTTTGTCTGCGAATTACAATTGAATTTCCTAAACGTTTGAGACGATTCGTTATCATCTAATCAAATTCCGTGTTGAGTATCTGCATCCGTTGATTTGACCGTATTATAATTCAATAACGGTAGTCGTAGGTAGCTGAAGTGTAAAACGATGATACGATAGTGCTGTGTATATATAAGGTAATTTACTAAGTATTTCAAATTCTGATTTTTGGAATTTTTAGAATTATACTTAAAAACCATGTTTTCAAATTGTTGAATTTGTTTCGACTAGATACTTAGAGGTGTCCAGTGGAAATATAAGCTATTGTTTTTTATGTCAACTCCCTTCCCTTTTACTATAAATTATTTAGGTGATAATTTTTTTGAAGATGTTTTTGTAATCATACACTCATACCTAATTCAAAATTTTCAATATGTAGTTTCTTATTAGTTATTTAAATGTTTATAATGTTTGTATTGAAGATAATAGTTGCTTATAATATATACAATACAAAATTTTAAAATTGAATAACTACATTTAGTTTTGTAACTTGTTTTTCTCCATTACGGGCATACTAGTGGATGGGGGAAGGGGTTGATGTATGTCTCTTTTGGCTTTTTATTGTCTATTGATTTTTCATTATTTATTATCAAAAGAAAAATCCGTGTTTTCAATGTTTTCAGTGTGATTTTTAATTGTTCATATAAGTTAAGTTAATAAATAACAATAAAGTCTATGACAAAGTAATGAAAGAATATTTACTGCAATCACTGAGTGACTTACGCCAAGATATTACTAATAAGTCATAACATATACTACATAATCAACAAATTCCCCTTACACATGATTAATGATGTTATAAATATAGTTTGTTTGTTATAACATTGTTTAAAATTAGTCAAAAATGCATGTTCTTCCACTACCCTTTAAAAAAAGTTAAGCACGTCCTTCCCCCCACACATTTTTTTAGTGGAGCCCATTGTTTTTCTTCAAAAAACCAATGATTAATTAAGTGATTAACATTATTGGTGAAAAATTTAACCTATAACACATGGGTATTTAAGACTATACTATCATTATCATTAGAATGTAGTTATTGACTGCTATTGGTCAATTTAGGTTAGGTATACAAATTTTATATAGATCGATTTCAATTGATTATTTATTGACTCTTTTTTTACTATTTGTTTTTGATTTATGGTTTTTTTTCGAGTAAGTCAATTCTCTTGTATTTATTATTTTGTGGTTAAACAACAACGGTGTTATTAGCTTGATATTAGTTTTATGTAAATATGTTTAACATTAAATAAAGCACTCTTCTGACGTTTCAATTTTGCAGTGTGTATGAATACGTTGCTAACATGTCTGTGCGTTATAATAAATAAACTTTGCTCAGTCTTAACAACACCGTACTATTAATATTGTAGCAATACCTATAGCCGACGTACTTTTATAGTTTTATGTATTGTGTGTGGTAATAGCATCATAAAAAATAAATTGTACGTAATACACTATATACAGATTGATTTAACAAGCATGTTCAAATCAACTTTTTATTTTTATTACTCATATTTCAATTTTTTTATTTTTAATAGAATTTTTTAACTTACTTGAAGATCATGTTTTTCAATACTTGGATTTTTATACGTTATTTATTGCATAAATCTAAGAACTAAATTCTATTGAAAATACGCCTTTTTTAATTGAGAACCACTTTTTTTTTTATTGTACATTATTAATTAATTGTAGATGATTCACATAATAAACATAAATTTTAATTATGGATTTCTGATTATTTGAAATTAAGAACTAAACATAATAGATTTTTAAGATACGACTGATAGGGGTATGGTGAGTAGAAAATTATAGTTATCACTGATAAATTAACAATTTAATAATTTATAGATATTGTCTAATTTTAATAATTAATAATAGAACCTGCGTATAGTAAATTAAATACTACATATTATATTTTATATAAAACTGTATATTATACAGAATTTTAATTATTCTAACTTTAAGTACATACGGTTCGATGACCCAGAATCTAATTCGTTTGAATTTAAATTTAAATTTATCAACATTGAATAAAAAAATAATAATAATAATAATAATAATAATAATAAAATAAAATGATTAATTTAAAAATGAACCTTAAAAAAAGAAATTTTAATTTAAAAAAATAATTTTGTATTATCCTCCAATATTCCAATTAAACTGTAAAAAAAATTGAGCTTTTAAAAATAACAAAAATTTAAATTTAAATAAATGATGCATTATTAGAGATGAACATTGTCATTGAATCGTCCTATATAAATGATATTAAAACGTTTTAAGTATACATACAAATCTCTTATCACTCAGTAGCATATACCTAACATACATCAATTCAATATTACAATGTCAATCATCACGATCCAATGCGTTCTACATTGTATTGCACGCGAGACGATTCGAACGAGCTATGTATTTTGATTTTGTTACTTTGATAGCATTACACAGCGGTTAGCTAATAACACTTTTAATATTTTAATTTTTGAATGAAAAAAAAAAACAAATAATATTATTTTTTTTTGTCAAAGAAAACTCATTATTTTAAAATTATTATCGTTTTTGAAAATGTTTTTTGAACATAGTTCTAAGCAATTAAAATAATAGTTTTTACTATTTTTTATCGTTCTTGTTTTACTTTAAACTTTTTTTTTAACTTTTTTAATGACAACATGCATTTTTAATTTTTTTTTCCAAAGCAGAGTATTTTTATTTTGATTTATAAATGTCGAATTCCGGACAAGTAATATATGAGGTATAACTTATAAGTATTTAAAGTTTAAATGATGAAAATGGAGTGATAACTACAAAGGTACCCCACAAAAATGTTTGTTTAATACTCTGCTCATTTAAACTTTGAGTACTTATAACTTGTAGTGAACTACTTGTCTGAAATTTAATTTTTATAGATCGAAATACATTGAATAACACAGACGTATCTACAAAGCGTACAGGGTTTTCAGGTGGCACCCACCACAGGCTCATCGAATATAGATTGTAGATAAACATAACCATCATAGCCATATTATATCGAATAATATTAAGCAAACTTGTAGTTGTACTAGTTGTGGCCACTATTACATTTCGCTGGACGTTGTTACCGCCTTACCAGGGAGTAAAAAGTTTGGTTAGCGGTAAGTGACGATTGAATGACATATTCGTTGGATTGATTAGGATATGCCCAATAATAATAATGATCATTATTTGATAGGCAATAGTAGCAAAGTAGTTCAAATGTATTAATCCGAAAATAACAATAACTTTAATAAACTAACTTTTGGGAAAGTCATAAAATATTGTTTTTGTCTTCGTATATCGTGATTGCATCTCAACAATTGGTACATATTATTAATTATTTATTATTTATAAATGATTTTATTTTAAATGTTTAATATCTATTATATAAAATCTGAAATTAGGGGTAAAGAGAAACACTTTTTAATTCATATTAGATATAAGGTGAAAATCATGACAGATTTGAGAATAATAAAATATTGTTCAAATAAACAGGGGATAAAGCCCCTTATCTCCTTTGCGTAAAAAGTTGTTACACACCTATATTGAATAATTTCCTGTCCTAGTTAACTTATATTATATAATATGATCCGTATCGCATTAAATCGTATCGAACGAACTGTATTCATTATTATATAAAGTATCGTAACTTCAAAATTTTGGACAGGAAGTGAAAATTTTAAAGCCCCCTTCTTATCTAAACAAATATTTGAGAGATCTTAAGGATAACTTATAAATTAACTTGTACACATTTTATTTTTTATTATATGTATATTGTATACAATGTTACGTGAAGACTAACTAGTTAGCAGCATAATAGTAGGTATAGTAGTATTTATATATATACGTATTACGTATATTACTTTGAGTGAAACTGTTACAGAATTCATAATTTGATAATATGGGTCTACCTTTGTTATTTTAAAATTACGCATTAGAATTTCAAAGTTTTTACTAAAGGTTTTCAATTTTCATTGTAACCTAATCATAATTCATACCTATAAATATACCTACTCATGATCCATACACATAAAAATTGAATTATTCACATATTATTTCCACTAATTGATACAGGTTCATAAAATTAAAATTAAATTAAACTACCTAATTAAAAGAAATATATACTTCGATCCCGTTAGCTTCTGTATCAAGATGCTACTTCAAACTAACATCCCTCTTAGTTACATCACGGATTATATATTATACTATACTATCGAATGATGGTATTACATTTACACAGCGACTAGCTATAATAGTACTTTTAATACTTACTAAATATCTGTATGAATTATAAATTGGTGGAAAAAAATATACATACATAAAAGAGTATATATTTGCGCTACATAGATGGTTTTCACTTCGAGTTATGTTAACCGAACCCCGTTGAATTATCCCTCCCACTAATCTAGCCGTTGGTAAAGTGATATTATTATGCAGGCCGTTATTAAGTCTCATCTTATATATTATTATATAAAACCAAGAAACAGTAATATCAAATATTTTTTAAGCAAAGGTTATTTTAGATTCAAGTGGTGTAAATATATAGTCTTGAACGTCTACCTACAGCACGAGTGTAAGCATAACCGTAGCAAATTAAAAATAATTATTTTTATTGTTAGTATAGCTTAAATTTATAAAACGTGCTCACAACAATAAATATAAAATATAAATTTTAATTACTAAATTATGTGTTGATAAATAAATGATAAGAATCACGTTTATAAACATTTGAAAACAAATTACACTTCATATAAAAAATTATAAAAGTAATTCAATGTTTTTAACAAAAATCAAATAAATTTGGAGCGATATGGTAGTACTAAGTAAATCGTTAATTGCTAAATCATAAAAATAAAATTATGCATTTTATTTTTGTAAAATAAAATCAAAAACAACATTTTAATACACATTTTATTAACAAACTAGATAATCAGCTGTGATATAAATGATATAACAATAATACATCGTATATGTATAAATTCAAATTCCTTGGATAATTAGACAAACTTGTATGTATTGATTATTTAGATAAATTAGACGTGTAGAATCGCGAATCTCATAGTTTATCAGTTCTAATATTAAATAATTAATTTTGGATTATAATGAATTCTCTGTGTTTTTAGGGCTACAGTAACATGATACTGAAATTTTAATGAGTAGATTTTAACAACCATTTATACACATGATTTTGCATAGTTTTAAGTAAAACCTTGCCAAAGGTATTTAAAAACCAAAAATATATTTACACAAACAAATATAACGTATATAATATCGTTTTGTGCTTTGAACAATACTGCTCTTTTAGAAATTAAATTTTCGATAAAATATTATATTAGTTCACACTCTACCAATTATTTGACTTATTATACTTGATATTTTTAAAATAATTTCTTTCTTTATTATTATATGTGTATTTTGAAGTACGTAATAACAAGATTTTTAGGTAATTTATATGTTTTAATTTGATATTTAAATTCTAAAAATCGTGTTAATAACCAGCATCATTAACTACTAAAAGTTTATAAATGTAATTTTACAGATAAAATGTATGATAAATGTTTATTATATATTTTTAGATTCTGAGCGGAATGATGAATGTATTTGTTTTATTATGATGTGTTTATTTATTGTTAATGAGTACACGATAGTTGTCGATAAAAGGCTTTGATATACAAAAATAGAGGTAATTTTTTATATCAAATTAGATCTTGTATTCTAATTAGTACTTTAAACATAACATTACAATTTAATTGTTATAATATAACATTTTTAAACTATTTTTAACTCAAAAATAATTTATAGACGAAATATTTTTAATATTTTTATTTTTTTTTTTTATGTATATCAATTAAAAGTTATATGCTAAGTAGAAATTATTGAAAATTTAATATAAAGCTTCTCATAAGTTATTAATTTCTTATTTAAAAATATCGAAAATCTATAGTTACAATGTTTTTTTATAGTTCAATGTTAGATTTTTGACAAAATTCATAAAAATCGCCAAAATAATTTTATTATTTTGTAGTTAAAAGTTGTTATTGTTTTTATCAACGATTTAAATATTTAATATAAAGTTCTTAATTAGTTTTTTAACTTATATATGAAAAAAAATCCCATGGAAAGCCATATTAAATTTTTATGAGCATTTTAATTTCAAATGTTTACGACGTTTGTTGATATTCATTCATAAAATTATTTTTTCTCCTATAACAGTTTTTGATTATTTTATTGTACATTAAATTATACCATACAATCGTCAATCTTTAACACATTTTCAAACTATTTATTTTTTTCTCTTTAAATGTCGATAAAAAATTATTCATTGGGCAAAATTCTTGAAAATGTAATATAAGATACCACAAAAATTATTTTTGTAACAGTATAAAAATACATAAGCATCGTTTTTAGATTCTGAATGAAATGCGATAAATGTACTGATTTTACAATGATGTGTGTGTTTTTTTTTGTTTTTGTGTCTGTGCACACTGTACAACATAACTTGTTGAAATAATGCTTCGATTTCAAACTTCAGGGTTGCCTTCCGATGGTAAAGTGAATATCCGTGGTGCATTATAAAGGTTAAAAGTAAGAATTTTCCAACAGTTTTCAAAAAAATTGATTTTTATATGATTGTTATAAATACGATTAAATTTTCAAAATATTTTGGCTTTTTTGAGTTATTAATTGACAACTGAAATTTTCGATTTTTTTAAATTTTTTAAAATTATAAAAACAATTTGAGTGCCCAAAAATACTTGAAAATATAATACAAAGTTCCTTATAAATTAGTGTTGTAGGATTTCAAAATTATAAGAATACATAAGCACAATTTTTTTTTTTTTATTAGCATTTAAAGTTTAAATATTGACAAAAATGTATTAAAATCTTGAATATATTATGTAAATTATTTTGTAATAGTTAAAATTTATAAAAAGATGTGTATAAGTAGCTAAGAATTGAAAATTTAATATAAGATTTACTTTTAGCTTGGTTTACAATAATTATAACTTGCGAACTTGAACTTTGGCCAATGAATTTTAATTTAAGTTAAAATTTTTACGAAATTCACTCATAAAATAACGATTTATTATAAAATAATTTTAGGTTTTTGTGAAAGTTAAAAATTACTAGTAGTAGAAACTTGAAACATTTACCAGTTGTTTAAATTGGTATTTTCTGTACAAGATTTTATTTTGGGGTATTCAGGTCATTAAAACATATAAACTACTTTTTTCACCACCCAATTTAAACTATATATCCTAGACTGACATTTTATCTCCGTTTAGAATTGTTTTTCGTATACACTAGACAATGATACCTATCATTGGAATCAAATTTAACATTTCTATTTATAATAGTGATCCACATTGCGCCTAATGTACCTACAGCAAAGCGGTACCCACTCGGCCGCGTTTTTTTATATGCATCTGAAGTTTTAATTTTGACAAAATTCTTCATTTTCACAGAAAAATTCTAAACTTTATTTTGCATATAGTTAAAAATTCATAAAAACTTTTTTTTGGTATCTAATTTTTGAAAATTTAAAACAAGATTCTTCATAAGTAGTTCATATTAAAACATAGCACTTAAATATAATATAATGATGATTACTTTTTAAAGATATTTTACGTTCTAATTTGGACGAAATTACTTATTTAAATAAAAAAAACTATATAGGTATATAATATAAATTTATATAATAGTAATATGTAGTTAAATAGTAATACCTAAATAATTATATAATAAATCCAATGTTTTCGGAAAAAAATTATATTAGCTTCTATATTATACTAAAAATAAAATAAATGACTTTATCAAAAAATATTACTTGGAGATACAGGTTGATAGACTGTTTTCGCTTAGAACCGTATCATTTACAATAATATAGGTAATTGAATTCAAATTTAATAGACCTGTAATAGTTAGTAGTTACCAACTCAACACCTAATGTATCTACATTAGAGCGGTATCCACTTACTTACCATTTTTATCATTTATAGTATCGAAAATTAAGGCTTTTAAAATGTTCAAATTCTTATACCTAAGATCACTATACTACAAGATACATACTTTATTGTATAATATACTATATAGCTTAGGAAATCTGAGATTTTATTATTTATAAATATAAATTATATTAAATACATTTAAAAATTTTAAAAATAAAAAATAAATTATAAAATTGATGTTTACATGAGTGTGAGGAGTGTACTCGATAAAAAGCAACATGTATATTAAACGTGTATTTTACTTTATACTTTTACCTTATAAATTCTACATTTATCATTATAAAATATTGAGTAATAAATAAGCAGATAAATGTATTTTACAACGGGTCTAATATGTCTAATATGTTTAGAACTATGTTGGATAAATAAATCGCTGTCCATGTATTACGTATTTACCTTTACCTTTTCACGGAACGAGTATCCTCTGTGCACGAATATAAAGTGTGTGCGAGTATAATACTATATATATGTATGTATAGCACCATTAGACAGGTCGGACCGTTAGGGTTGTCGTTAGATCGCGCCTGCTATATTATTTAATAATATCGTACTGTTTTGTATAGGTTGTTTGTGTGTCTGATAACCTGCTGTTAAAATCTGGGCAACGTCAATGCTGTATACCAATATTAATATGGTTTGTATTTATTTTATAAACAATTTAACGGACCGTGGTCCTTTATAGTATAATTAAATGCGGACATTCAATTAATGAATTTAAATAATTATACATAATATTTAACTATAATATACATAATAATTGGATTATAAATTAAAATTTCTTAAAATTAACAATACAATGAATATAAAACTGTACCTAGTGAATTGAATCTTATGAAAAGGATATTTTATTAGCTATGTTTCAAGAATAAGAGGAAAATAAACCAGCACCGGAGTTTTTCAAAAAATATGGGATAAAAAATAATTCTTTACTTCTAGAAAAATATAAAGGTACGTCAATATATATTATATATATTTTATTATATAGATTAATATAATGTGCCAATCAATATTTCCATTCTATAAATTATATATAAATATTAAATTTGCAAATTGTATTCTAAAGAACAAGTAATTACAATAAGACTTGAGAAATTGTTTTGAACTGAAAGGTTAGTTTTAAATTGTATTTACTTTACTTTTGTCTAAAACTATCAATCTTTTGCCAACTGTACTGATTACCCTAGTTATCGGGAACAAATTCAGTGTATCTGTAGTGTAATAAACAAAATTAAGCTATCACTTATCCCGCTGAGTTTAAATATAAAAAGTGTTTTTATTCGTTGTTGATAAGTTCAAATAACTTAGGTGGTATGATTAAAAATATAAAGTTATTACAAGTAAAATGTACATATTATTATAATTAATCGACATTTATACACAATAAAATTTATCAAATATCAATAACTTAAAATATATTTCTAATAAATATTTTGTTTATACATTACGGAACCATTAGACTATATAAAATCATCAAAAATATAAGTTACTAGATCCTACCTCGTTCAACTACAGTCTATATTAAATCAAAATCTTTTGACTTTGTCTAAACTTGTATTAAAAAATCAATAGAAAATTTGATACGATCTTGTTGTGCAGAAGCTGAAGGAAGATATAATCGTGATTCGTGACTTGCTTCCATAATAGTAATAATAATAATAATATGCATTCAAGTCATGCGATACACATAAGATTAACATTTTACGATTTAATGGCAGAAGGAAAGTACCTACTACTTTCCTCTGCCTCTTTACCGCTGTTCCACTCTCAGTCAATATATTATGTGCGTTGTAACTTATAAGTGCCTACATCCCGTCTATAGAATTTCTCGACGAAAGACGAAAATTAAGAGACACTCGAATCAGGTTCTGTAGACTTCTTTAGTGCCATCGTAATGGCATAGATCAAATACTCGAGTACTACTCATTACTTTTTCCAAATTCGTCGATGACTTTAGGATTGGAATCAACCATTTTAAACTAGGCATATACTTTGACATAAATCAGTAAGTATGTAAAACTATGTCGATTATATATAAACAAAATCGATTAAATTTATTTAGTATAAAACACGAAACGAACCCAATCCTTAGTTTAATAATATTGTTTAACCAAATAAATGTATCAATTCAGTATGTAATATGTATATGTATATTATTTTGTATTATAAAATAGATTATGTCAAACCTATTTCGCGTTTATTATCGATTTCATGAAATTTGTTCCAAAACTGCCAAAACTATAAATTATAGAATATACGAGTATACTGTTCACCATAGAACTTGTCCATTACGTGGACATTCACGTATCACATATACAACGGAATTTCGATGAATATAATTCCAGATATATGAAAAATCAAGTTATCAAGAATTTGGAGTTATAAAAAATGAGTATATTTTTGCTTATTTTGTTAAAATGATAAAAAATATAATCTTTTAAATAAACACAACGGTAGAATAATAATATCTACAAATAAATTAGAATGAAAATTGGATTTTATAAACTTAAGTCTCGACGATAAACTGCTTCAATACATTGTGTTTTGATCAACGAAAACAGAACACGAACAGTAAGACAATACGCGATAGGTGGACGTGGATGATGAATGATTATAGTTTGATTTATCAATAATATCGACTTATCGAGTTTAGACATTATATTATATTTGAATCTAAGTACTGAAAATTTCAATGGCAGGTCGGTATTAAAACTACGACAGCCTCGCTAAACGCTTTTGACAAATTCTGAAGTCTTAAATTTTGTTTTAAAAATTTTATTTTCAGCTACAATCACAACACAGCACACAATATCGACTTAAACGTTTGTTATAAAAATGACTGATACGACAAATCGACGGCGTTGCCGGAGGTTCTTCGGGACCATAACAGTTACTACGGTTTTTTTTTTTTATTTGAAAACGATCGACTCTCAATACAAAACAAATAATAAATAATAAATGCGCAAGACGACACGTCGGAAAAACGTTCGATTTTTACTAACTTATATTCTTTGCACCCAATAAATACGATTTATATTTGATTTTTACGTGCTTAATAATGGTTTTTATTTTTTAATCATTTTTTACATGATACTTGTTGAGCTCAAAACGGAAGTTAGCATGATGCGCGACGATCCATAAAAGAGTAGGTACATTTGTACCATATATAATCAGAATTTTGATCATACATTAATTTTATTTTATTAACATCATGTCGTCATCGTGTTTCAATTTGATAACTAATTGTATATAAATATCAACAACATCGAAGATCAATTCGTACAACTGTCAGGAGTTTTGTTAAAAACTTACGACCCGAAAAATCCACGGAACCTTACAATATCTTTTAAATCTACACGCCAAAACCGTTTTAAGCCATCAGAACTAAAAGCGTCAAATAAGTACACAAAACCGTCATTAAAAAAAAACTTAACTGTCAGAATTTGAGTTCATTAACGCCATTTTACTTGTATACTTACTACACTTGTACACAATTTGTACACGACTAACAAGATTATTAGAATTGTGTATTGTTGCCCATCATCGTATTTCGATAAAGTGTGATATACCTATGGGTATAGGCATAGTTAATCTTACCAATGTCTTAGGCGAAGCATGCACATATTATCAAGTATAGATATATATAATCCACTAAACGATACTAAACGTAAAACGGCACTTGTAATGTGAGATGTGAATTTAATACTAAAATGATAAAACCTTTTTTCTCAAATAATATACTAACCTACTTTTAAACTTATATTTTTATAGTTAATTAATTTTAACTTTATTGTTTCAGTTAGTTTAAACATCAAACTATTTAATAATTATAAAATCTATTAAAAAAAAATAAAAAATTACTAAATTTATATACCTAATATAATCAATAATATAATTTTAGTTATTTTATTCAATCAATGGCAGCAGCCAGTAGGTACCTACTGTCAAAACGATAAAATTCGATCGATAAGTATAAAATGTAATATTCAATAATAAGCTATAAGATTCGTTATGATACGATACAGTTATAGACATAACTATATTATGATTATGATTATAATATTAATGGTATTATAATTACAAAATATACATACAAACCAGAACTATAAAACATAATTTTTGCGTAAAATCACCCAAAATATTTCATTTAATTTCAATTGATATTAATTTATTCATTTTTAATATTTCTAATATATTTTAGTATACATATAATATTATAATAATATATTTTTTAATTTTATTATAAATATTTTTATTGATTAATTTATAATTTTTTTTTTTTTTTTATATGGACGTTCAATTATTTCCCGTGTCCTATAATGGCTACGTCCATTGATCAAAATGTATGACCAACAAGGTCTCAAGAAGAATATTTCAAACAGTCCGATTTGTTGGCCGACCATCAATCAAACACAACGCAGATATTTAGACAGGTCGACAATGTGGTTTTTGATTTTCTAATGACCTTAAAAATCAATTACGAAGTACATATATATATAATATTATTTATACATAGTAAAAATTAGTTATAGTTATCCAATCAATAATTTATTATAAAATTATAAAATTTAAATTAAATTGTTACATGTGAGCGATTAGGCTGATATTTTGGTAATCGAATTATTGATGGAACTAGTGACTACAATATATTTTTAAATTCTGAGCGGTGAAATAAATATATTGATTTTACAACAATGTGTAGCATATGTGTGTGTGATTTTGTTTGTGTACACGATTAGTAGCCGATAAAATGCTTTGATTTTAAATTTTGAGGGTGGTTTCTGGTAGAAAATTGGATCTAGTTTCTACTTTGAAGAGATCAAAACAAAAAATCTTAGCCCTTTTTTTTATAATCAGGAAAAATAAAAAAATAAAAGATAAACGGGGATTTTTATATAAATCAAATTTTTGTTAAAATCTATTTTTTTTGTGTAATTCAAGAAGGAATAATCGTAGATACTTAAAATTTTCAACACATCTTTATATTATAGTTCTTATTTTTTGATAACATTTAAACATTTTTTTCCAGAAATGGCAATTTTAAATATTTGTTGGGTAAAAATAATTGAACATTTAATATAAAGCACTTCATAAATTGTACATTTCCCAGTTAAAAAATTTATAGTCACAATATTTATGTACTATTTTATGGTATTAACGGAAAGATAATTAAATAAATAAAATAAATAAATGTAAAGTTGTATAATATTTAATATAATTAATTTAGTATAATATGGTTTAAAATATTAATATGAATAATTAATAACTATAATAATTGAATACTAATAATATAATTAATGCGATATTCTCAGAAAAATTGTATCAAACTACTGTAATACTAGTAATGAAGTAAAATAATTGACTTTTATAGCTATGTCAAAAAATATATCATATAGGTGTAGAATATACTTAGTGATATATAGGATGAGTGCTGACACATAGTCTTGCTTAGAATTGTATTGTTTTCGACAATAATACATCATTGAATTCAAATTTAACATTATCACATACATAACAGTAACTCACTTGATATTTATAAAATATAGCAAAGCAATACTGACTTGCCTACCTTTTTCGTATTGAGATTGATTTTATATTGTGGTTATTTATTTTTTTTTTAAATAAATTTACTATTGGTACATCAAAGCAAAGTACATTTACAATACAGGAATTTATTTATACAATGAGTAAATTTGTTACGGAAAAAAAAATTATAAAATTAAACTATAGGTATTAAAATTTATAAGTATAACATTATATCAGTTTACAATAAATTACATGCAATAACTAAACAATTTGAAAAGAGCAGCTACCCAATGGAGACTTTCATTTAATTATTTTTGTTATTTAGATGGAAATCGTGATGGTAACGATACTATTTTTTCAATATTCTTGGAAGATTACTGGAAATAGTGGAAATATGAAGTAGCGAGATTTTCAGCAAGAGATTGTGAGATAGCAAGCGAAGGTAGAAACATATTTTATAGTATGATTTAGCTTCTTCGTACGCTAACAGGGTTATGGTAATGTGGAATGTTTGTGGAAGGTTTGAATTTTGTTAATATTAGGCATTTTAGAATTTCCCCAGAGTTAAAAGTCATATGTTTAAATATGTTTAATTAATGATTTATAAATAAGGAGTTAAGTATTGACGTGTATGTTTATTATTTATGATAAGGTTTTTTAATGGGCGTAAACGAAGATTTAAGCTTAGTCGTTTGGATTTAATGAGATGGGCCAAAGTCAGTCTTTTATCTATGGTTAATCCGAGATATTTAATATTTAGAGCACTTGGAATTTGTGTGTCGTAAATAAAGACATCTGGGCAAGGGGTGGGTTTAAGGGTGAACGCCATATGAATAGATTTAGATTGGTTTATTTTAAATCTGTAATTGGTGTTTCAAGTTTCAGAAATAACTTTAAATTAAAAATTTAACAAAAATGATTCATCGTTAATTGATTATTAATTAAATATATTTTAAAACAATAGATTCATTTAAAAAAGTCAAAATTACGTCTGTAACTTATGTACTATTTTTGTGCGATTTTCGTTAAAATATTATTCTTTGATCATGTACTTACATTTTGAATAGCTTTTCTTATACATGTGTCGTATTTATTATTTGTTTTTTCTACGCTTGACTGGAACATTGTACATGTTTTTTTAATAAAAAATATACACATTTATTTTTCTATTAGGTTAGTTAAATATGCTTTAATTATTTTAATTTTTCCTAGCAATAAATTAATAAAACTCATTCATGTTTGTAGAAATTCAGGTATTCAAGCTTTTGGGCGTCTCGATTATATTTTTATTTTTTAATATGCCAGTTAGAAAACGGTTCATTAATTCACAAATACTAACATTAACGTGTATTTTATTATAATATAGTATATACGGTAGGTAGTATAATTATTTTTCGGTATTTATGTAATTTTATTTTGTATTTATTTCAAATAACCATGGTATATACTTAAATAAATAGACCAAAAATGTATTAATTATTTCATATTACTTTAGATAGGATTTATTGTTATAAATTAATGTTTTTAATTTGTATTTATAGAATTATGGTTTATTGTTATAAAACATATTATAAATTAATATAAATACGAAAACACAGAAACTATTAAGTTGTTAATTTAAATAATAAAAATAATAATACCGAGTAATTACTGTATGTTATATATATAATGTTAGTAATATAGATTTAATAAAATAAATCAATCTTGTTTAAAACAAACAGCAATAAATATTATATATATAAATATTATATAATGAATATATGTAACCTAACCTATCCGGTTACCGTCATTTAGACATAATTAAAGGAATATAATTGACGTATAAATAAATGGCTAGCCATTAGCGAATAACGATATTTCCGATTAAACTAAGCATTATTATGTATATTGTATACGGTGTACTTTATTTTTACAATAATAATAATAATGCCTATTAATGACAATATTATATTAAAACAATATGGGGTCGCTATAAATTGCGTCCCATTTCAAATTTTTTTATGTAAATCACGGCCCGTGTATATTATTTTTGAATATGCCTACCTAAATATTTTTTATTCATACGTAAATTACGTCTAAGGCTTTTATTTTTAAATTATTGTTGTTAAGTTTCTGTCGATTTATTATTGGTTCCGAAACTTGTAAGCGATTGTGATCTTTAAAACTATCTGTACAAATATATTATTATCATTAAATTTCAAAAAACACTTACACGTCGTTTTAATTGTGCAACCCATCGCTTTAATCAATACTAAAAATAATATTAATTCTTATATCTTTAAATTTTACAGCTGACCAGAAATCGGAATATCCCAGACGGCAATTTACATACATTTCAAATATACACGGGTCGCAATTTACATAGTATATAACTATGACCTTTTTGGGGGGACGCAATTTACCGACTCCGATAATATGTGCTTAGTGACGAGAGAAAGTTACCCACTGGTAATAATAATTTAATTATTTATTTATCAGATAGGTTAATAATTCTCCACTCGAATAGAGTCTTAATTGGCGTCTGGCGAGGAGAATAAACTGGAATAGAAAGGTGAGGATTTTTTTTATTTTTTTTTGTAAGGGTTAATGTTAGTGGTTGATTTAGAATGAAAAAGTTTGTAATGAAGTTTGGCTAGGTCACTATAATAGTCATCATTTGTAGATATTTGTGTAATGTTAATACAATAGGACGACAGTAATAACACGGTGTGATATATTTTAGGATGGTTGGATTGGGCGGAATTTAGATAGTTTGGCAGGGCCCCAAATTTGTATACCATATGATCAAACTGGTGTGATTACAGCTTTGAAAGGTAGTAGTTTGGTTCTGAGGTATAATTTAGAGGATATATTATATGATATTGACTCAAAAATAATACGTAAGCTAGATAATTTTCAGGCAATGATCTTTGACTATATTATATTTCTTTAGATATTTTCGATAGTGGCTTCGTGAACTATACGAGGCATCACACCATCACAAGATTATAGTTGAATGTAGAAGTATGTCTTGTAAGATATAATGGAAAAGTTATTGACGTGCTTGTAAGTAAATATTATTATAATTAACTTATAGGTACATCATTTTATCATAATCAAATGTAAAACGATTTTAACCTAGTTAATGTCATACGTTTATATTGACAACATATCATACATAATATTTAAATTTGGTAATATTAACAACCCATTATTTGTCAATGCTTAGGAATTGTCACTTAATGTTATTAGGTAGCGAAAAACGTACGTAAATAACTAAATTAGTGATAAATTATATCATAAATTAATATATTAATATTATTAAACAACGAATATTTACAATTATATATTGTGGAAGTTAAAGTTTATAATATTAGAATTTATTTTATACAATATTAAGAAAGCAATATTTTGCTAATTTTTTTTTTTATAATTTTACTAAGCGTTAATGTTTAAATTACAAACAATTTGATATATAATCATTTTTTACAATAGGTACAATTAGTTTCGAAAATTATTAAGTACAATATAAAAATTGCATACAAGAAGAAATAGTTTAGATATAAGATTTAATCTAAAAGATTGTATGGTTAAAAAAAAATGATATACCTATTCGGTATGATATTTTTTTGTCGATTTGAGAATATGATATTTATTTTATCGAAAGGGATATTGGTGGTGGATATGTATAATAATTATAATATTATACTGTAAAGGTAAGTCATTTTATTACCTACTATACACCCATATATATAATGTACATTTTCGGGTAATGTTCAGTAATTATCCAGTAATGGTTGAAATAACCTATGAATGTACAATGGATTTTATATCATATACTATATTTGGTTTCAGTTATTTTATAACATGAAAAAATGCTCGAATAAAATATAGGAGGAAACGAAAATTAAAAGTGTTAGTATAATTATTAGCAGGTAAATGACATTTTGTAAATTGATTTCAATTGTTATCAATTGAGAAATTAGTCAAATGTTTAGGTATGTATAATATAGTGTAGTTATCCAACTATTATTGTAAAATGTTAAAATAATGGGGTTTTACCGTTTTAGTATCAATTCCGCCGGCTATTGATTTCGCTCGATATTTGTCTATATTGATTCAACCTATATTTTATTATAAATTTGACGAAGTCGATAGTCGGCGGAATCAATAAATAAAAAAATTAAACGAAGTTGATACGCGGCGCAATCGATAGATTTCCTACACTTAAAAAGGTAATTTCGGCGCAAGCGATATACCCATATAATAATAAGGATGTTCGGAGATAATCACCTAATTTGTATACGATGTACCTACAGAATAAACCTTAATTTAAAACATTGTGAATTTAATCTAAGCGCTTTGATACATAGTAAACAAAGGGTTAAAATTTATATTAATTCTTCAATCATCTTTATTTGGACTGGTTGTATATTATATTATTACTTATTAGTTGATAGTTTTCTCAAACAGCGAAGGATATTTGGATTAAATACCTAATCTATTTTTGCTATTCCAATAATGCGCCGAATTTTGGTAGTTAAAACTTTAAACGATGACAATATAATCCGTTAAAATTAGAATCTTCTCCATCACAATTGTAGCGAGTGAGAATCATCGTATCTTTTCACTATCGCTGTACGTCTGTTATTCATCGAATACTAATTACTGAGCATTAATTGAGAACACATAAATTGTTTACTTATAACTTGGTAACAATGTATAAATTATAATTTGCTGAGATTAAATATAGTTTTTCACATGAACGTGAAATTTTGTTTAATTAATGGATTTATAAAATGCGTTGTTAGTTTATCATTGTAGAGAAAACGTTATTTCATAAAAATTAAAAATAAAGAAACAACTGTTAACGAAAGAAAAAAGCATACAGAAGATTTCCGTTATAGTTTTGTAAGGATTTTATCACTTTCAAGTTGACTCTCACGACAATCGTAAAAGGTTAAAAAACAAAAAAAAAGGTAAAAATGAATATTTGTAATCTTTAGGTATATTGTTTAATAATAAAGGAGTTTTCAAGAGTGTTTCGTTGTTATTTATACATCTTTTGCTTTTTGTATATATATATATATATATATATATATATATATAATACATGATTGTTCATTAATTAAAACCGTACGAAAAGTTTATCGAATACTTCAAAAAGTTTAACTATTAAAAATTAATTTTAACGACGAGAAACGTCATTAGAATTGTTATTGCGAGATCTTTACAGGAAATCCAACTCGTTATATTATATTTGTCAACGCGTTCTGGAATCGAATAATTTTATTATTATAACGGTGCCCATTGCCAGTTATATTATCAAAATGTAGATAGTTGTTTATTAAAAGCGTATAGCTGGATAATGTGAAGTCTGTTTTGTTTTTGTTTAAAATAACTTGATTTTTTTTTTTTTTATCAACCTATGTTCGTTTTAATTGCTATTCTATGTATTATTTACGAGATACGATCTAATTCATTAAGCAAATAACTATTAAAACGATATTATCGTGCATTTAAATTCTAAATACAATAATATGTAATTTATACTTTATCTAAGGTAGATGTATCGCATATCATATATTATTAATGATCGGCGCAGCAATATAATATAAAACAACTAATATACAGGATGATTCTCAAAGCATCCTAATCCCCTTTTTTCTTAAATAATGAAGTTATTAAAAATCTAGTTTTTAGAACTTTTAACCATGGGTACTCAAATATTTTCAATTTTTATTCTATTTTAGGAGTGTTCTGTTGATATATTCACCTGTTTTCTAATTGTTTATTTCTTAATTTTTATTTTAAAACATTTTATTTTAATTTATATTCTATACAATATAATTATTAGTATCATAAGTAAATTCGATACAAGGATTAACAGGAGGTAGCGTTTGTAAACAGGCGCCAGGCACTCAGCAATGCCACCCGACCAGGTACTTTTTAGGTATTAGTTGTTGTTTTAAAATTATCTACTTCTACTGTAAATTATTTAGTGGAAAGTGTACTGATAATGATAACGTATTAAAATCAAAATTCGAAAGAGTGTTTTAGAGTGATTAAATTTCCTGTAAGTAGGTACTGGGGAGTAGGAATAATAGATCTATGATAATGGGCTTATAGAAATAGGGGTAATGGTGATTTGAAACTATTAATTCATGATTATTTATATAATATTTAAAAATTATCCAAGTATAATTATAGATACTTATTAGCATAAGCGTAGGGTGGTCAAATTTGTTGGGGAGGGCTTTAGGCCTTCCCGGGGCGGACATTAATGAGTTTTTGGGAGGCTATGATTCAGACTGGGGGGCTAAGCCCCCCAATTACCCCGCTAACTACGCCTATGTTTATTAGATAGATACATCTATTTTATATTTTTGTGAAATCAGTTTCTTAACCAACTGTTAAGTCATCTGTATCATACCAAAGTATATAACCATTAAGTAGTAGAAATTAATCTAAAGAATTTAAAAACATTATGGTCTTTATAAGTATGTATATTTAAAATTTCGAAAATCAAAATTTAAATAAATTCATTATCAAAGGAAAAAAATGCCGATGAGCGTGCTTGGCGATTCACTCTGTATAACGCCGCTGCTGTGTCCTGTCTCGTGAAGTACATATACTACGTACGTGTATAATAATATATAATGTATAATGCGTGTACATGTGTGCATGTATTTTTTTAATAGTGCGTGTATGCGTGACGTGCTTTTTTATATCTCGCAACAGGATAATATTCTATATAGTATTTATAGTTTATATGATGGTAAATTAAAACGATCGACCGCATTACTATATATTGCAGTTAAGTCCGGCTGACTAGTAATGGCTGTACAGTTTTTCTTCTGTAATCACCGAACACGAGAATTTTTTGACATGTATATATATATACACATTATACATACATACCGTGCAGCAATACTGCAGCGTATATTTTTATGTTTTATTTCCATAGTACAATTTACTGCGCGTTTACCACCACTGCAGTGATTACGAGACGTCAAGAGAACGGTTTAAAATATACGTCAAATATAACGCGTGTCGTGTACCACGTGCTGTAAGCTCGCCATACTACTCATAAACCATTTATAGTATAAGTTGCAGTAATACGAAAAAAGTAATAATTCATAGATAATCAGCTGTCTGCAGTACGCGTGTCTTTTATATAATATCGCATGTATAATATAATATATGATAATAGTAGGTGCATAGAATGCACAGTTGGTAGTGGATTAGATATAATATATACGATACCACACGGTGCACAATACTTATTTTTAAATATATCATTATTATAATATATCTGAGACAGAACAAACGATCAATATCATCATAATATTATAGCGCGATTATATTTTGACTGCAGTATATAAGTTTACCACGTTTTTTTTTAGAAAATAACTATATACCAGCTGCTAATTAACGTTTTCGAAAAAAAAAAACAATTTTAAAATTCGTTTTATAATTTTTGAAAGAATGTACTTTGCTTACATTTTTAATGTAAAGTACCTACTTAAAGCAGAATATTATTCGGAGAATTCAAGTATCTAAAAATCAAATTTCGTACGAGTATATTATACTATATGCCTATATTATGTGGGTACCCTATAGTCGTCAAGTTATACGTTTTTAAAGTTTAAAGATAAACGGAATATAGTTATACGAGAGTTACAGTTGGTGTACAAAAGCAATAAAAATCACCCTGTAAAGCAGCTGCGATGAATAAAAAATATCATAAAATAATAAAGTGAAAAGACTAATGTCGTGCAATAAATCCGTAGCCATGATTTTTACCAATTAACCAACTCCGTGTATATACGAACAGCGACATCAAAAGTATACCGGTACTTAACGTCCACAGTTATTGCCGCTTGGCTGGAGTCCAGTTTTTATTCTCCGTGAATTATAGGCATATTATACATGTAAATTCTGGAGAAAAAGGCATGCCATTATTTAATTTTGTGACTCGTGTCGTTGATATAATACACGTGAATGAGTATAATATCTTACTTGCGACGACACGAGCGTGCATTAGACTACATTATAATAATATGTTATTTGAGGATTTATGTCGAACGAGTAAGGATGGTCGTTATGGAGGTGAAAATCATTTGTTAAGCCCCAGCCGGCCGAAGTATTATCAGCAAGGTTTCGGTCAAGCTCACGTAATGAGGTATAATGTATTAAGTTGACTGCCACGATTGCCGATAGTTACCGAAGAATTTGTTCGACCTGACATTTTTAATATTATAAATGAACCCTATCCGATTACTGTTGTCTTCCCACAAGTTAAAACACTCGTCGAGGAGTCTATTATGAAATGTAATTTAATTTTTTTTGTTCGTCTAGTTGTACAGTACTCGGTTTCATTACGTGCACCCTGCAGCAGGTTTTCATTATTCATAGTTACCTGCGTTATTATTTAAATAGTTTTTATTATGTCTCGTGGACGATGCGATTAAAATGCAGTATTCATTCTATTAAAATAAATGATATAGACCCACAAACAATAATTTTCGAGTTAATAATAAATGTTATATGACTTATATGAGTCTGAAAGTATATACCTATATATGTTATTTGCAAGTAATAATATGGTATAAAAACATCTAACTACATGTACAATAATATTTCCATAAGGTTGTTTTCTCTTTTGTATATCTTTTGTACAGTACGTAATACATATATATCCACATTACAATCAGTTTTATTTTAAATATAATAATAGTAGTAATAGAATAAAACAGGTTGTTTGAACATTCATATATTCTATCCGAGATTATTCAACGACCGTTTTTCTTTACACGAATAATCGTATAAAGAGTTTCTCGTTTTTACACTTTGTGCTGGAAGTATTATTATTCAATGAAAAATATTCTTAATATTTTATAGATACCTTATAATAACGACAAATTTATAATCAATCGTATCAATAGATAATAGTTATAACTTATAAATGTCTACTAACTACATTCACTTATAAGTTATAAGTTATAACTAAGTACAACACTAAACCTACTTTAGTAAAATCCTCAGGATACCTCTGTTTGGACATTATTATTATGATAAGTAGCCCGGTAGGTATATCCAATTATTAAATATACTAATTACTAATAATGAATATACTACCATATTATTTACTAAAAATTCTAAAACATTTACCTATATAATATATACATATAATATAATAATAATATATGTAATAATTTACAACAATTTTTGAATAAGTACTTTTTATATAACTATATATAGATTAAAGAACATGGTTTACAATATTATGATCGCAAATACACATTCGTAATGATATTTATCAATACTAAATTACTATGTCTGTACCAGACATCATCAGCGGTAACTTGACGAAAACCATATTTTGTGACAACAAAGTACAGTATATTAGATATATAACCCAAACACTGAGCAGTCCACTTGATAAAATCCATTGTCTAATTTAATAAATTATGCTATTTATTTGATTTAATTTGTGTACAATTAAAATATATAAAAATAAAAATGGTATCTGAAAAATAGTTAAATGGTAATTGATAATATACGTACAAATAGTATAATGCAACTGTGTTCAAAATTAAATAAATTAAATACAATATACCTTTTATAAATTCATTTTTGTACCACCATGGCTTAATTAATTTATTATTTAAATTAATGCAAAATATATTTTTGTAAAATTATTTCAAATCATTAATATTACAATTCATAAAATAACTTAACATTTCTTTTCGAAAATGATTTATGAATTCTTCAGGGTCCAATTAAATTAAACTTAGTAAACCATTTTCTCTCGTATTATTAACTGAAAAACGGTAATTTGTTTACAAACACCAAATAATAATTAAGAAATTATGCCTAAAAGCTAAAATATATTTAAATGATGACTTTTATTTTATATTTAAGGATAGTTATTTAAATATCTTACAATAATACCAACCAAATACTTCATATATTATAATCTCTAAAATTAAATATTTTACTATATAGAATCTCAAATAAGCTAAGCAATTATTGATATTATAATAATGTTGTATTCTAAAGAGGTCACTGTTTGATTTCCTAGCTGGTTTCCTTTAGTTTGAGGATGATTCTCAGGGATATTTTGAAGAAATTAAGACAATTATGATGTTGTGATTTTAATCGGGTTCTGTACGTATCGTTTTTTTTAAATAGTTCATTACAAAATTTTATATTATTACTATAATAAAATATAAATAAAATATAAAACGCGTGCTGGACTTAGTAAAAATTATACATATTTTATTAATTTCTGAAATCGGAAAAGTACGGATTTGAGTTTTAATGAGTTTCTTCAGCGCCCAGTAGCACTAAAATATTTTTCAATATTTAGCCTTAACCGCAGTTATTTCGGCGCAAAGAAAACCACGGCCAATTTATAAGTACCACGGAGGTGTGATCAAAAATTACCTTAAACAATATTATTTGGAAATACTTTTATTTTGATTAAATGTGTACCACAATAAAACCATGCAATGTCCAAAGCACCGGAGCGTGTTCTAATTGAAATTCATCTCGAATACAACCCTTATTTTTCTAAAACCACAGAATATATACCAATAATATTAAATTGAGAAATATTGATTTTTATGGGCTTAAGATGTTTTCAGAAAATTTTTTTATCTCAATGGATTGGTTATTTAAAAAGAAATAGTATAAGAAATCGAATGTATAGAAGGGGAATATTATCACAAGTAACTGTTCTTATCCTATTATTTTACCTCAAACCTCATAAATCAATCTTTTACAACATTAATATATTATGTGTAAAAAATAAATATAGTATTTTAAACGGGTTAGGTATTTTAAAGTTAAAATAGTAAATACTTTTACACTATTCATTATTACAATTGGTATATTATTATAAGTAGTATTTTTAATCAGCTAAAAATTAAAATCTTCAATACGAAATATAAATAAGGACCAATTTTACGAAAAATTAAATACAAACTTATTTCACAAGTAAAATTAATTAGGTCATTAAATGAAAGTACTTTAGTAAAGTCCTATAATGGACTCAAATTTGTTTCTAATTTGAATCGAAAAATAATCTAATTGAGTTCAATAAATAATATTTAATTAATTCTAAAAAGAAATTGTCTTCCCATTTAAAAAAGTTTACTTAAAACTATGAGTACAAAATATATCAAAATGTTATATTATGTAAAATATATTAAAAATACATTAACTCGTCATTCAATTAGTCACTGAAATGTATGGACTCAATTTGAATTCAATAATAAATCAATGTATATGAAAAACGTTTCTGAGCGAAAACTTCAGCCTAATTACTAAGTTAGCTTTATAATATATAGTTCGTAGAACTATTGCCTATTATAGTAATTTATTTTTCTTTAGTGTCTATAAGTAATATGGCAAGTTGAATTCATTTTTACTGAAAATATTGCATTTATTATACAACGGAAACATTTAATTTTGAAAATAGCATATACTTTATATCATATATTAGTATTATTAACTTTTGAGTTATTACTGAAAACTTACCGTACCTAAAAGGAGTGAATAGGCTTGAAGTAAAAACAGACATTAGCATAAAAATATTCGAAATCTTTTGAAAATGTATAAATTTTAAAATTTTAAATATAATAATATAACTACATAAAAGTAGTATTTTAAAGAAAAATATTTTTGAATTACAATAAAATAACTAAATCTTTTATTTTTTGATTAAGTATCCAATTTAGTCAAAATTTGAACTTGAAATATTTTGTCTATATATTTATAGATTTTGTGATTCCAATATATAAGCTATTTATAATTTATAAAGAACCTTGAGTAAAATTTTCAAGTTTTTGATTGAACAAACATTTTTCATCGATGATATTACTAAAAACAAATCGAATATGTAACATGTCTATAAATGTAACAAAAAGAATCAAAATAATTTGAAAATTATACCATTTACTAGTAAATGCTAAAATAAATTTGCTATACATTTCAAGTATGTATAGTTATTTATTTTTAAACTACAATAAAATAAGTAAATCGATTTTGTCAAAAACTAGTTTTGTATATAAATTTCTTTCCTGGTAATTTTGAAATTTGAAAATTTTGGAATTTTTAATTTTAATTTTCCAAAACTATTAACTAGATTCATTAGGCAGAAAAGATATTAAAATTGAAAATTGAAAAAACATTTTTTCATACACATACGCATAGGCAAAAAAAAAACTCGTACATCATTGTAAAATCAAAAATTTATCACTCCACTTAGAATCTAAAAATGATATAAAAAGAAAAATTTAAAAAGTTTTATAAGAGAGAGAGATAGATGGAAAGCCTCCGAAACTATTTTTTACAAAGACTATTTTGTATTTTTTTGCGCATGTCGTAAAAATTGTTTAAGTTAAAAAAAAAAAAATAACGAATATAATACACATTCTTTTTTTATATTCTTGTATAGCAAGGGATTCGTAGGTAAATATAGGAAAATGTAATGTGTGATGGAATGAAGAATAATATTATCATTACATTATACGTACGTATAATACGATAATATGTACGTAAAGTAAACAAACTGCAGAGACCATTATGGTTATTATATTGATTCGGCTCGTGGACAAGAACTTTTTAAATTATGATTGATGGGGTACAATACTACGTTAGGGTGTGTATCAATATGCCTATACTATATATACATGTATATAACACGTGCACCGCGCCTATTCCTATAGAATATAATAATAATATGCATACTATAATATAAATACGTAGTTATTATCGAATTACACATAATTTTCAATTATACGCAGAACAAAATGTCAAGTATAACTTTTGGGTGCAAAAGTAATAATGGTCGAATACTCGAATGTATAATGTTATACGTTCATATTATTATGTACGTTAGAACGTGTGTGTACGTGTGTTTATAATTTTCATTTCAAATATTATGGTGGTCGGTCATGCCCCGAAAGTTTATTTATTTCGACTTGTTATTATTATTATTATCTTACCTATATATATTATGCGTATATAAACGAATATGGGTTTTATTATTCGGCCGGGTTTAACGCATGCGATGAATCAAATGTATAAATAACGTTAAATATTTTTCAGACTGATATGAGATGCGTTAATAATGTTAATATACAGCTCCTGTTAGTTGCTTCAGTTGCTTGTATCGAAGTAAGCTGTACTCGGGCTGACACTCCTGAAAATTCCATAGGGTATAAAACACGTAAATGTATATTTTTATATTATTTTTTGTTCCTAATAATAGGTAAGTATAGAAAACATACTAATAATATAACGTAATAGTGCTATATCGTATTATTAAATTTAAATTTTATTTTAAAAAACGATTTTATCAATAAAGTAGAATAATGAGGTAAATTATGTACTTAGAAATATGAATCGTTCCAATACTTGAAATATCATTAATCTTCAACCGGATGTATGGGTGTATGACGTGTGTGATAAGTAAGATATTCTTTACAAAACATGTATTAAGTTTTGGGTTTATATCTTATGTATTTAATTTGTATTATAAGATGTAGCTATAATATTATACTATCACTGTATGCGTAACTTCTGAAAAATACTAATATTGGAGAATGGTGTGGCGTAGTATTTGGCCGCAGTCACTGAATGTTGGCGTTACTTTCGGATGGATGACAAATCGGGTTCCTGGCAATGAAACCATGTCCCTATCGGAGAACATGTGTTTCAAAAATCTACCTTACCTTGCTGTAAAAAATAAATCCCATAGCTAATAGCCAATAGTTGCCGAAGATTAAAAAAAACAATAATAAAAATAAATACTATTAACATGAAGTATAACCGTCGTGATAATAATCGTCAGGTGAATCGTGGGTGTCAAAATTTATCAGACACGCACCAGGGTGTGGCATAATGGACTTCCATATTTCAAATACTCATTGATGCGTAATCAAATCAATTAGATTAAAGCGGCTTATCTCGTCAGATTAGAAAATTAATAAGGTTTTCAGTCCGTAGTCCGATGTACAACGTATAGGTATAGTTTCGTTATCGAGACATTTTTCAAAAACGCCGATTGTGCGACAACGACGCAGTAGGCATTTCGCGCTCGTTTTGCTCTCATGAATTGAGCTCATGCGATTTTTTTACGGGAAAAGAATACTTAAAAGCTAACATTTTTAAACATTGTTCTCGAACCTTAGAAGAGCATAAAGAGGCCATCAGTGAAGATATCTTTGGAATTCTACACGATATTATTATGAAAAATGTAACAGTGATGTAAAACTTTCGAGAACAACTCCATATGCGCTCATCATTTGGACAATATAATTTTTTATAAATACCTACATTTATTTCATGTCATGGACCGTTTATATTTTTAAATTCACCACACCTATAGATTAACTTTGAATTTTTATAACATTTTAATTTTATATAACAAACATGATAAATTTTTAATTCATCTACAAAATTCAAGACAGTTTGTATAAACTTATCTACGTTAAAAAAAAATTATAGTGTGATTCACCAAACATTCTCACACCCATTTTTTCTTTTAATAATGATTTATTCAAATTCTGATTTTTGGTATTTTTTAGTATATTTTTAGACCCTATTTTTAAACTCTTGAGGTTTTTTACTTCTTAAGGAATGCCTTGATGTGGTGAAAAACTTTTATTTTTAAAATAAGAACCTTTGCCCCATTAAAAATATTTAATGATTTTAAAAATTAGATTTTGAATAACTGTTCTACTAAAGGAAAAACGGGAGTGAGTATACTTAATGGATCACCCTGTTTTTTATATAAGTTAACGAATTTACATGATACTAGTAAATCGTATGATTAATTGATGTCTCAGTCAAATAGCCAGTGTGCAATAATACATTCGGGTGTATGTCAGTAAAGTCATTAGACTTTTTTTTTGGAAAAGTTCAATGTTAATATTTTAGTTATTTTAAAACGTAACAGACTTCTTTATAATATAAATAATTCTTAGAATTGGTGATAATTTGATAACTTATTACAATATTTTTATCATATTACAGAAGTATATAATTATTTAAGAATACACGTGAACACAACTCTGTCATATTTCATTCAAGTTAAAATAAGACGATATGACGGACGAATGATCAAGTCTGTTGAAACGTCTATCTACATGTATTATACTCACGTATTTTACGTTGGTACAGTATAAATGCATATAAAAATAAAATAAAAATAGATCTAATAAATCATACTCGGTAGATCAACTTCTAAATCGATTTTAGCTATCTCTCTCATTTCCCCTCTCACACCATGTGTGAGTCGTATATTTATCGTTTGACGGCATATTAAAATATTATATTTCTACAACATCAGAGTATATATGTTAGGTGAGATAGTGAGATACAAAAACACGCAATACATAAAAATATTATTTATTTTTCAAATTTATTCAACCCTTAATTTAGTAATATTAAAATTAAAATTATATTATGAAAAAATAAACTATACCATTTACAATAGACGTCTAATTTTTGTATATTAACGCCTTTTGTTTTTTACGATGATAGATATAAACAAGAAGTCAAGAAATATAAAATGTTATACCAATATATAAATAAGTATTATAACTAACACATTAAAACTGACGTCTTATCAAATCATAACAAAGGTTTATGTTGAAACACTTGAGAAACATCATTAAAAAAAAAAAATAACAATAATAATGATATTCTCATTGCTTTTAATTTATAATATAAATATTAAATGTGTATTAATTTTAATAACTGCGAAAGAAGTTATAGGTACTTAATAAAAAAAATAATGGACAATATGTGAGGCTATTGTAATTTATAAGTAATTTTTTTGTGGGGGGGGGGGAAATTTAATAAATATATTTATTTGTGTCTAAAAATATAATGAGGAAGGAATTATTTACCAATAATAAATCTATACATTAAAACATTGTAGGTGTTTCAATCCTTAAAGTTTTGTAGAATTGTAAAATTAGTGAACATATAAAATTATAGTACTCTAATGAACCATAAATTATGGTCCATAATATAATATAATATATAAGTGTACCTATTATAAGATAAACATTTTGATAAAAATATTACATAAAATATGGAATAAACATGGAATAATAATATTCAGGCTCAAGTAGTCAAGTATAATACATTACCTAAATGCTAAAATAAAAGTGTGTTTAATGAATCAAAGCTTCAAAACGGTCTTTTATATACTATAAAATGTAAAAAATGTAAGGGGAATTTTCTCATTGCTTTTCTCTCAGAGTAGGTACACCTATAGATATGACATTTTTTACAGAGTAAATCATTTAAGTGGCTACACTTATGCTGGATTACATAAACAATTCCTAAAAAATTAATATGTCTACAGTAAGCTAATGGTTCCATAAACATAAATTAGTGGCTCGTGATCCATTAAATTTTAATAAATCATTATATTAATCAATTTTTTATCCCACTTAGTATTGGGCTTTAAATGGTGTCTACACACCATGCTTTTGTTTATACTTAATATACGTCAGAATATGTGACATGAAGGTACATATGTTGAATATATTTCAACTCGAATGATATGATGAAATGTAAAGGCGTATCTTAAGTAGTTTTAGAATTTTATATTTTTGAAGAAGAAATGGTTTTTTTCTTAAGTTTGAAGTATTTAAAAATTTTTGAAAAAAATAACAGCAACAGCCGACCAACTTAGAAAAATATATGGTCCGCTATCAAACTTAACTAGTCCACTCATTTAAACTTAAGTTAAATAACATATCACCCTGTAATGCTTATAAATTTATTAATACTATATAGTTAGACCTTTGGTAGATACTACACAAAGAGAATAATATATTAAAAATCGTATAGCTCGTGTAGTATAATTTTTCGTCTAACGAATTCTATCTTTTACAATATCCTAACAAAGTAATGAACTTTAATATGAAGCTTTCTGGAGAAGGAAGAGGAAAAGCAGACATTTTTAAGCTTAAAAATCACTAATGGTTCCACTGTCGTCTATAACGTGTATAATAAATCGCATTTTCAAAAAAAAAAAAAAACATTTCATTTCATTTCTAAGAGCCGATAACAGTAAAAATATAATATAATAATGTATAAGAAATAGTGCCATTATAAACATCGAGATGAGCTTTTCCAATTGTAAACTACACACGAGAGAAACGTATACATACTCGTACATATATATATTATAATATACGTATATTATATAAGTTCTATGACCTGCAACTGCAGTTGTATAGATGCATTTTATTATTATGTATAATATACATTATACATACATATATTATACACTCTGAAAATATAATATAGTTCTTGTTGTATACACTATATAATAATAATATACCTTTATAATATATATTATATCTTCGGTTCGATACGAAGGTCATCATCATATTGTATTATGTACCGACCAATATCGCATTTTCTTTGGATCAGACGACGTTTCGCGTACGAGTGCGTATGTGTGTGTATGCAGTGGCCAGTGTGTAAGAGGAAGGAGGGAAGGGGTTCAACAAAACTCACATCATTTGACGTGTGCACACACTAACGAATAGTATTATGTATTTTATTATTTTGTATTGAACTGCCGGACAATCGCGAAAAACATATTTTTATGTGAAAAAAGAGGAGATTCTTCTTTAGAAAAAAAAAAACCTTATACAATACATATTGTGATGTGGTGTACACTTATATAGTATACCTATATGTATATTTTATAATATATGTTTACTTCTTGGAACCATTGACCCCTTTGAATAAAGTTCAGCTAGAGAAAATTTGAAAAAAAAAATACGTCAACGTCGTACGTTATGTGCTCGCTGTAGGGACGATAGGCGGTTATTATATTGTGTAATCATTTTCACGTTAGGGCATTAACGCTATTGTGTCGTACCTATAATATAATATAATATACGTGTCATTTCGACATGGTTAGATGATGTGTGATGTACACAGATGACCATAAAATATGTAAATCGAAAATAAGCTAATTTTATTCGAAATGCTTTAAAACATGTTCAGAGAATATGATGCGTTATAGATAATAATAATAATTCATCGAAATTGATAAATTTTAGTATTGAATAATTTTATTGATAATGTTAAAGTTTATTTCAAATGAAATATATGGTCAACAACACTCAAATATTTAAATTTTAAGTCGTTATTGAATTAATAAACCTTCAACTGATTTTTATATACATTATATTATGTAAAGAACAGATTGATGCTGATCGAAATAATCTTCGTCGTTATAATAATGCCTATATATCCTATATAATTTAATACATAAGTAAATATAAATAACGTTACTCAAAGGCCAAGGACTTAAAACTAACAAGAAAATTGTTAATTGGATCAATTTTTATGTTGAAAAAAAATGTACAATATAGGTACGTTTCTAGTTTAAGACAGATCTATAGCAAATAATTCTACTGATTTTGTGTGAAAATTGTTATTTGTCATAATTTTTTTTTTTGTTTTCCCAATTATTTCACCGCTACCCACTTCCCTACCGAAAAATACTAATTTGATTTAATTTGTTACTAGAAATCACCCTTAAAATTGAAAAAAACATTTTTATCATCTCTAAATGTAATAACATCAACAATATAAAAATAATAAAAAAATACACTATTATAAAATAAATACATTCATCATTCTGCTCTAAAATCTAAAATGATAAAGGTTTATAGCTATTATAATTTATAGGTACTTAAGTGATTGAATTCATTTATCATTAAATCTAAATCGTCCATTCGTATTCTTTAAATACTAAAATTTATTAATATTTCTAAGTGGTTTTAGACTTACAGTACATTAAGATGGTCTTTAAATGGAAATGTACCAATTTTGTGCGTTAGGTACATTACTTATAATGCCACGGAATATTATATTTAATAATTTTTTATCACAAATTTTAGAATAAAAATAAATTTTATTTAGTGACGATAATAATTTACCTCCTTAATTTTAGTGCCCTAATTTTAAAATATCGGGAGATGCCCACTGCCCAGTCACACCCGGCATCCCTTGCGTATGCCAAAATTAACTTACAAAATACATAATTAAAAACTATATAACAAGGGTAGCTTTTGTATGAATTCTACACTATTTAATTGTTGTAGCCTTTGGCTGTAAACGGTAATAAGGTAGGTAACTGTCATAAATAGATTAGAAGAATAGGTCACGCTAGAATCGCTTTAAGTTACCTATAATAACTCCCGAGGAATTTCCCATGTGTATATGGCATTTAAACTCTCAGTTTAATACGATTTATTACTTAATCCTTTATTGTATTTTGCTATACATACATAATATTTATGTAAAAGATAACAGTTTTCAAAGGCAAAACGGTTCCGAGAGTTTTCTTTTCTCGAATAAAAAAAAAAAAAAATGGAAAAAAAAAAAGGACAATAATATTATTACAAGTCAATTATAATAATATCGAATAATACTCCTGAACACTATGGACTGCTGTTGTTGTAGTCGTATAATAATAATAATACGCGCGGTCCGACAAGACTGGCAGCACTGCGCCGCGCGACTCTCATCCCTTTTTCCGAGCGCTCTCCTCGCACGGCGGCGGTGGCGTAGCGGACGACTGGTGTCTACACTACATAACTACTGCCCGATGACGAGGACGGCAGTTCCTGTCCACCTGTCGGCTACGACAAACGCCGGTGCACCGATACCGTGGTCGCGGCGAGTAACCGCACGTGGTCATTAGCGCGCGCGCGCCGCACTCGAGCATACACGCGCGACACTTGTCGTGTACGATAATATAATAACTGTTAAATACGCGCTTTGCGATCCGATCGATTTCGTACGTAATAATAATAATTATATCGTATAAATCGCAACTTAAACGCAGGCTGCAAGCGCATTATCGTCGTCGCTGATCGATATCGCTTTATTATAAACGCGGCGAGTTCACCCCCCCGTGAGAGGCGATCTTTTTTTTTTTTTCTCGCTCCCGCGAAAATCACAGCTATAAATCGACTACACGTAATTGCACGACGATAAAAAAAGAAAAAAATAACAGTAAAAAATACATAATATACATTTATCGTAATCCGTCCCGCGGGATATACCCATAACGCGATCCTTGCCGTGCCGAACTCGACGACGCATCATGCGGTGTCGTACCGCTGCCGTAGCAGCCGTCGGTGCCGCCGCGGCCGTTTTCTTGGCTCTGATCGGCGCCGCCGACGCGGGCAGCTGCCTCGAAGCCAAGCTCTGCTGTCCGGGCCGCGACTCGGCGTGCGTCGTCCAGAAGACGCCCATCAACGCCATCATCGAGGATCCCACGGACAAGCCGTGCTACTGCGACCACGCGTGCCTCAAGCTCGGCGACTGTTGCACCGATTTTAAACCCGCTTGCGGAGGTTAGTGCTACAATATATTATATTATACTCGAATATTACGGTGCACGTTATACTTATAATATTGTATTGGTTCTTTAAATTATTCGCAAGCTTATCGCTTGTTTTTTTTTTCACTCGTGATACGTAGGCTCGCAGGCGCGTACAAAGCGACTTTGACGAAGGTGCGGGTTGACGAGAGCACCTGTCTGGGGACAGGAGTTAATTTTATTTTTTTCATCAATTTTTGAGCGGAAAAAATGAGTTTTTTACGTAGTGCCGAGTGCATGTTTAGTCTATCATACTTTGATACGTATTCACCGTTTTTTTTTTTTTTTTATTTATTTCAATATTATACCTATTGGTTTTTTGATTTTTAATTTCACAATAAAAAGCAAAAAATATTCCTAGAACATTGTTTGACGTATAAATAACGAATAAATATTTATTTTATTAATAATAACAATTACATTTAAAAGTTTAGATGAGCTGAGTATTCAACTACTGTATCCATCTATTATAGGAGGTATTTTGCGTTTCACTATTTTATTTCACCGAGACATAAATTTAAAAATCTAAATCTCTTATTTGATAAAATAAGGTATATGTACCTATATAATTATACTTGTATGTATACTTTTTGTGTTTAAACTTTAATTAATATTCACACAAAAATAAAAAATATACTTGAATTTTAGTACAGTCGTACAAACGAATCATACCCTAAAAACAATAAATTACGAATATTCATCACTTACTGATGAAGGTTTTCGTAGAAGTCTTCGTTTTATTATATTCAAGCAGTAAGTTTGACTATATGTAATAATATGATTGACAATTTTTTTTTGGACCCATAAGTATATGGAACCTAACTAAAATAACTCTCTAAAAAATAATGAAAACTAAACGAATAAAACGTTAAACGACTACTTTTTTCTCAGTCCACTTATGATTTCTTTTTGTTGAATACCTACTATGTATTCCAATAAAAAAAAAAATAATAATACTTACCTATACTATAACTTATAACTACATATTACTAACAGTTTAATTTAAATAGTATTGTACCTATTATGTATTATTTATTAAAACACATAATATATTATACACATTAGGTTTTTAATAGTTTAAACAAATATAATTACGGGTTTACTTTGTAAACAAAAAAAAAAAAAAAAAATAATAATACTTACCTATACTATAACTTATAACTACATATTACTAACAGTTTAATTTAAATAGTATTGTACCTATTATGTATTATTTATTAAAACACATAATATATTATACACATTAGGTTTTTAATAGTTTAAACAAATATAATTACGGGTTTACTTTGTAAACAAAAAAAAAACAAAAAAATCAACTTGCAATTAATAATAATTGCTAACACTAATCTTTCTTAAACTTGTGTTCATAACTGAAGAATTCTTGTAAACTCTAATGATTTTCTATTTAATAAAATCTAAAGTTTATGTTTATTGATTTATGAAATTGATTAATCTAAATAAAAAATATTTAATAATAATAATGAAAATAAATTGTGAATTTTCATTTATAATGATTTACGCAGAAATAATAGTAGTAACGATAATAATTACTCAACCCTTATAGACGAAAATCAAATAATTTATTATGCATAATAAACGTAAAACTATTAAAATTTAAATGGAGAGCTTTGAAAAAAACTCAAATTTAAAATCATAAAATAATATATTATATTAAATACCTATACATTAAACGACGGCCACAATATAAAACAACGATTTTAATATTCATAAATAATTTTCATTATATTTTTGTGTTTTATGTTTATAATCACATCCAGTACTTACACACAATATTGTATTTATTATATATAAATTCATGTTATTACCTTTTTATAGTGATGTCAGTCTGAATAGACTGGTACTTATACCGACCGAAAATTCGTTTAGACAATGTTATAAATTATAATATGTAACACTAATTTAGTAATATTTCATTTTAGGCTCGTAAATTAGACGCACTTATATGGAAACCAGGAACTTTGCATGCAGCACGACTACGATTTATGTTGGTCTATTATTGTATAACGTGCGTCATATTAAATGCCTTATTGGTATTTTTTTATTTTTGTTTTTGACATGTGCGTTATACGTGAATTGTTATAATAAGGCTACACAGAAAATACGATTAAACGAAATTGAAAAACTACAATAGATGTATAGTGCATATAGTCATATCGACTTAAAATTTGATCACACTCGAATAATGGTTGTGAGAATGGAGTTCGGTTAATTCAATGCGCGTTATAAATGGTCATTTATATCGCTTACAATTCTTCAGTCGTTGTTTTTTGTGATTTTCTCGAAAACTGTACGCCTATAGGGTTAGGCGCTGCTGGGAAATTCGAGAAAACGGCTTCTTTTATAACTACAATGGGTAGTACAATAGTATACAATACAACATTACGGCGTACAGTGTTCCATCTATGTGTAGTATGTATAGGTAGGTAATGCCGAGGTGTGATGTCAAAAATGTCTTGACCGTTTTTACCGGTCTGAAACTCGTTTTTATATTGCTGAAAGGAGAAAAAACAGCACGCATTGTTGTAAAATCGATGTACACAGGATTTGACCAGCATCTAAAACGTCCGAGTTATTCGCAAAACTAAATAAGTGCATCATTGTGCCAAACAGCTATTTATTTTGTATTTTATGGAGGCGAGAATAGTGTTTAAAATTGATTACGAGTAAGGGAGAAGGCTGAGTTCATGCTGTCAAATATATCATAAAAATAACAAGGGATTTTAAAAAAATGTTCCCGTTCAACCCAGATTAAGACAGCTATATTTTATAAGTACTAAGTACTTAGTTATATATATATTTTTACCAAATAATTAAATTATTTAGTTTATGTAATAACACCTATAACTGTAATGTTCATAAGAAATAATATACGGCTGATGAGCTCGATTAATCAAGTTATTTCAATATAGAGGTAATATATTATACATAATTATAAACCGGTAATAATTTATTAAGATTTAATCGTATTACATGAATCATGACGTATCGACAAATTGTCTATAGTAATGTTAACATAATTTTATAAGTAGAAAATATAGAATAAATCGGTTGAAATGATAAACCGGGTCGTCTAATGACCTTAAATCAAAGATCCTGTTAAAATTCTTATTTTTTTTATGTTAATTTAAATCGGTTATTATGACGTTCTTAATGACGATTATTTTTTGGTGGATTAACAAATATGTTATCTAATTATTACAACGGGTCATATTTTCAACTTTTTTGAGAAGAAGAATTATCAAAATAAATGAGAAATATTAAATAATTAATGTCAACTTATTTAGTCATTAATATTACAAGTTCAAAAACAAACTTTGAAAAAGTAGAGACAAAAATACGTGATTATTATTTAAAAAAACATGTCGCAAAATAAAATATTAGATTTTTTTTTAATATAATATACTTAATAAATATTAATATGTAATAAAAATACTCTTTATTTTTTTAATAATATTCAACGCATGGGTAATTATTAATTATTAGAGTAAACATTTTTCTATTAAAATATAATATGTTGTACCTATACTTATTCTGTTTGAATGATTTTAATAATTTTTTTTTTAATGTTGGTTGTTTGACCTATTTTGCCTTGTGCCTTGAACATTGTTATAAATAATAACACACGATTTTTACTGTATATAGTTATAGCTTATATACTATAAGAGTATTTAATAAGTATGTGTGTACCTACATAATATTAAAGTATGTTTTTTTCTAACCCTTAATACAATTAGATTAAATGCATAGGTACAGGTTATATTATAACACATACAATACATGTATTTCATTTATTCATTAAATATTTTTGAGCTATCTTTTAAAATGTTTTGTCCCTCTCTTGTCTGTGCCTGTGAATAATCCACTATACGTCTGAAACGTCTGTGGCATAGCCATACGAGAGAACCGAGATGACTGCAGCCCTCCCGGAGATAGGACAGTTTTAAAATGCTCTCAGAGTTGTGTTAATGTGTAACTTAAGACGTAACCACGTATTAAAATTATAATTTTTATGAAGAATGACACAAAATGTTATACACCCGTGGCATCAATATACCAAACATAAAAGGAACTCCCTCGCCACATTCCCTGAAAAATATTCCGACTATGGCATTGTTGTACGTAAATATATTATATTATATAACACACTTGATCATATTACATATATTATACAAGCAAGTGGTATGCGATTAATCTATTGCGGTTTTAGTACGACGTTTAAATTATTATTATTTTACTTGTGATAATTACCTCGTTTTTTTTTTGTCGTCGTGGTAGGAATCGGTGTTAAAGTCTTTCGTGCAATAATAACGCGCGTACTCGAAATACTTATACCTATACGATTCCCCCGACGCATTTGAAAAGCGACCGTCGGACGATTCCGTGTATATTATAATATATTCCTTATACGATATATTATAATAATATAGGTACCTATTCTATACATGCACCTCCCCCCCAAACGATTTTCAACACTGTATAAAACTTCTACACACGTGGTGCGCATATATATAGATACGTATAGTCGGTAGGTATCTATATACCGGTGTCGTCCGACGCGTGACTATATAATATGATTTACGCGCACACCAAGTTTATTCACATCTCGGTCACACGCACCGCGCGTCATCGTCGTCGCAGTTTCGATCAACGTATATGTATATAGTATATTATAAAGTTGCATTGTACGTAGTATAATATATTATTATGCATATCAGTATACGTTCTATTATCGTGTATGAGTTTTTGGACGGGGTACGTACGCGTTTCGCCGTTATATTTTTATTTATTATTATTTATTTTTAGTTTTAAACGCGATCGACTTGCATTACAATTTTGATAAATGGCTTTTAACTTATATTGCGCGTATTACGTATTGCGACGGGCACGTTAGAAACTGTATTATATTCTATATACATACCTACCTACGTACTATATGCAAAATGTTCAGTTTAATATCATCTACACGATTTCGCAGTATCGAAAATAACAATATTATGTTCGATGTATGATTATTATTGTTATAATATTATTATTTGAGTCGACTGGTAGTCGTCGACAAGAGGCGCACAACTATATATAGACGGTACAAATACATCGAAATTCTACGTTAGGATGTGGGCGTGAGGAGGGGTTGTAGATGTACATTGTACAATTATTTACATAGTTATCCGATGTATAAATGGATATAGGTACGTCGCATACCTACGTACATTATTTGCGAACGTACAGCTACGCTTCATTTACTTCTAATAGAAAATAATATTATATAGAAAAAAAATACAAAATAGTTACAACTTACAGGATATAAAAGGGATTTGCTAGTCGTGTTATACTCATTTTAAGATTTAAACTCATTGAATACATAATAAATGCTGTGATATTAATATAATGTTTGTGTACATAATATCTATGTATAATGTATTTACATATTATTTAATAATATTATATAAACAAACAATGTAGACTACTGTTTTCAATTAATATTTATACTTAAAATTGATACTATACAATAGGTAGGTGTTATTAGTTTTGTTAACTATTCGAGTATATTAACAAATATTAAATACTATATACTATACGCATTTATACTTTATAATTGTCAGTGATAGTATTAATTATTGTTTTAAAAAATAATCTGAACATAAATTCAGTTAATATAAGTAGAAACTATATTGGGTTTCGTAAATTTATATATGAGTTAATACAAATAAATACAACTCAAGTTTTAAAAACAATATTAAGCGTTTATATTAATGATTATTGAATTAATGACATATTATTATGTAAAAATAAATCATTTATTTTTTGAGTGAAGGGGCTAAAATGTCATAAAGGTAGTTTTTTTTTAGTCCTCTTCTAAGTCCCCTATAATTGTGCCAGTGCTGCGTACCAACTACAAAACCATGGTTGTATATTTCAATACGTGAACGCGGCACATATAGGATAAAAACCCGTTTGAATAAATTACATCGTGGATTAATAATAATTACATTTCGATTAAAAAAAAAAATGCGCTAAAAAAATCGTTTAATGACGTCTATTCGCAGTATTTGATGCACAAGCGAATCCCGATGAATCAAAAATAAGACGATAAAACAAAAAAAAAAACATCCATTTCGTCAAACCAACGTACTGCAGATGAACTTTTGTACGGTAAAAACATTTCTAATAAGATCTTTAAATGCACGAAATATTTTTATTCGTTATGAATATTATTATTATTATTCGTTTTATCACATTACGGAGTTTGATTTTGTTTTATATAAATTATGTAGGACATATAACTTTAGTTCCATATGTATCTAAACTCATACAATTAAAAAAAAGCTGCTTTTTCTTCAACAAATTTGATTTATTCAAGAGAAAAAGTTTTCAATCGTTAAATAAAGAAAAAAATGTACAGAAATAATAATATTTTCGATAAATTCAAAAATAAAAGATATAATAGGTACAGAAATAATTTTAAATGACGTATTGACAGTATAGTATATTGTAATAAAACTTGTGCTAGAGAAAAATGCATTTAACATTTTACCATTAGCGTGCATATTATAATACATGTACACGATGAACAACAAAATGAGAAAATACAAAATCAGTTTCAACTGCAATCTAATTATCTCAGTTTTCAATTCTGTTTTGCATAAAATTAATAGGCTTAAAGTGTAATTATTTATATACACTTGTATATAAACATAATATAGAATAACAAAGGTAAACTGAAACAAACTAAATAGTGAAATAGGATGTTTTGTTTTTTGATTTCAAAAATTTTCGTTAGTTTATTCGTTTCAACCAACAGATGTAGAAAAAATGTAAAATTTATCGATTGTATTTAATAAGCACATATATGTATACTACCGTTGCGTGTATGGAATTCTGCAGTGTCTGCATATTATTTACATACGGACGTTAAACACCAATCAAATTTTAACATTACCATTATTGTTATTATTTTACACGGATGCGATATTGGAAGTAGAAAATAAAATCAATTATTGTAACGATAAATTGCGATTGGACGTTTTTGAATTAAATAAACATTATAGAAATAGCGTTCACTCGTTATCATTACGTTCAAAATATATTTTATAAATGTATGGTGTCCGGTGCAGTGTTTGTCAGTTGCGTCGATATTCCAGAATATCTAATATATTAAATTTATATTTTGCGTTGATGTATTTATCAAAAACTAAAAAGGTATACATCGATAGCGCCAGAAAATATTCACTATAATAGTTTTAGACATTTAATTTTAATTTAATACACAATGTTCAAGTATATAACATTTCTAAACTATTATAAATCGTAATCAGTTATAACGTATGCGTTAACGTTATACCTACCTAGGTTAATAACAAAAATTGTAAAATTTCTAATTGAAAATCATAATTAAACATGAATAAACATATAAAAAATATTGCGAAAAAAAAAATTAAAATAAATAATAATTTATGTATAATAAACTTGTTATTTTTGGTGTAATCAACATAATATACCAGACCGCACGGCTGCTGCATTAACGCGATATAACTACTACAATATATATTAAATGCAGTACGTATTGTTAAGTATATATTATACCGGCAACTACCATCGCGCTACTCATGTACTTAATTAATTTTCTAAGCCAACCAATGACTGTGAAAATTATTTAAATATTAACTTTAAGCACTTTTAGTACACATTGGTTATGAAAATGTTATAAAACGACGACCATTATTATCGTTATTTTTAATTCCCCAAACCGTGTTACTCAATATAATTTGAAGTTCTAGTGTTATATACGTGAAATTTTCACGGATAATACCTAACCAAACTTTTGTACGATGATATATAATTAAAAAGGGTTGTAACAGGGATTGGAACGAGTTATTGTATATGCGTAACCACATCCCAAACATGTTATAAATTAGTATACAGGCACTTATAAGCAAGAGAAATCACATTTTTATACTTTATCGCCGAATTGGTTATTATTTTTCAATATCACATAAGACGTAGGAAACTTTTTGAGATTCATATCAGTTATAGGTAATGATTTTTAGCTGGAACGCGATTAAATAGAATTATTTAAGCGTAGACGACGTCTATCTCCATCACGCTATAACGTGTTGTTTGATCTTCTCGACATTATATTTATGTATATTATTATATCAGAGAAGACGAAAAAACCTTTAGCTTTATAGTAATTAACTTTTTGACACGGGTCTGGTAAACTTTTGTATAATCGCGGTGTACAATACGCGTGCACACATACAATTTTAGTATAATCTCGATTTTCAAACTGTATACCATACAGATAGTAGCATTATACTACCTATATACAGTCTATACACACTCGAACCTCATGTCGTATATATAATACCAGTGGATGGATATTATAATTCAGATTTAAAGCTACGAGCGTAAAAACTAAACATATACGTAACGCGCGTATATGATATGATTTAATATATTTAGTATCTTTTCGCGTCCACGGTCGTCTGTACGCGCAGTGCGAGGATCTAGGAATAAAAACCCGAGTGGAGATAGACACAAAATATTAATTTGATCGTCGTACTGTAATCGAGTGCTCGTACAGTTTAAATAATTAAAACGATCAACAGCATAAAACCATAAACATAAAAACTATTTTATACCTACGTAATTACTATAATATAATTATTACTATATTGCTGTTAAATTATCATATTGAGATTTGAGACTGAAGAGTATTACGTGTTTTTATTGAATAAAATAACTGTTGAATGATAAAAACATTTTTGAAATAGTATTTTCAATATTATTATATTATGTAATAATACATAATATTATATATCTATAAAGTGGTCTTTATACTATAATATTTTTCCGTTACAGTGCGTTATTACAAATATTGAAGACACTAGTATAGAGTATGCCGACGAAAAAACACGATTGCACTATTATATTATAATATTTTACAAGCGAGCGCCGCGGGCCAGTTTATTATCATACATATTTGATACACGGGGTGATTTGCCATTTATGCTTACCACTGTTTTTTAATGTAGTATTAATACAATTAATTTAATCCAATTTTGATTCTTGGAATATTAAAGACGTATACATTTATGGGCCATATATATTTTAAAGACATTCAAAACATTTAAATAGTGTCCCGTGGAAGTACTAGTAACTTATTTTTTCAAATAAAATTCGAAATGAAAACGAGTAGTTTTGAGTGATATTTAACTAAGGATAATAGGTCTATGATAATAAGTTTGTAGTACATGGAAGCAATGTCATTAATAATTAAAAAATATTTATCTAACAATATTGAATAGCTTGTGACAATTATTTGAGTAGGTACCCATAGTATATAGGTACTAGTCATATTATACATTAATTTTATATTTTTGTAAAATTATTTTTAAGAATTCATTTTGTATCACGTCATGTCACTTTCTTAAATGGTGTAAAAATCAAAATAATTTAAACTATTGAAAGTATTATTTTTTAAACACAAGCACTTAAAATGTTTAAAAATAATATTTTTAATAAATTCATTATTAAAACAAAAAATGGAGGTGATCATGGTTGGAGAATATCACTATATATATTACCTAAATATATGTTATGTGTTTGCGTTGTATTCGTGGCGCTTTGATTGTTTTGAATAGCACCGTGTATGAAAACATCTCAGTTTTCTGCACAAACTGTGCCGGGATTTGAAGAGGTTACGCAGAAAATAGGCTATTAAAATAAGTTTTAATGAGAAGTTCTACGCCAAAAAAAAAAAACTTTTCTCGCATAATTGCATTTAATTGCTATAAATTTTAATATTTTTGACTGTGAACTTGCAACGGTATTTATGATATTATTATTATTATTATTTATATTATGTATAATATTATATAATGATAAAAGTAATAGAGGAAAAGATTATATTAATATTTATAATTGTTTTGGACACGAAAAAGGCAACGGAACTTTTAATTTTGACCTATATCTTTATTATAAAAATTTAGAGGTTATAATACGTAGTGCTTATAACAATATGTAGGTACCTGCCTCATTTTAACATGTCAATTTTAGACGGACACGTTCCTTATTTTGATTGACATTTTGTACAAATATACAATGCATTTAGTCGGGTAGTCTTATAGATACAATTCGACGATAAAATACCGCTTTATTTGAGTTTCTACTTTTTTTTTTTTTTTATCCTTTAAGCTAACCTCTATTTCGAATATTCGTCTCGTGATTCGATCGATTGACGACGAGAATACGACTATTGAACTATGTGATATTAGTATTAGTATTTCGAAACGTAATATTAGATATGTCATTAAAATATATAATATGCATGGCAAAATATTGATAATAATAACGAGGTGGACCTAGGCAAACCTCGATTCTTGGAGACGAAGACTGTTACAGACGACTATGGAGTAAATATATTTCTATGATGAAAGAAGAGTTCTAGGTATAATGGAGGGTTTCATAGAGAAAAGTGGCTAGGTATACACCATACAAACAGAGATATATAATATTGTATATCTCGTGATTTGCTATTTAGTTAAGATGAATAAATTAAAATTATAAATTTAATACGTATACATCGTATTCTTGGTTATTAAGCTTCAACACATACACACGCGTACTATACTTCTGTACAATGTGCACACGCACACACACACACACACACACACACACACACACACACACACACACACAGTATATATACAATGACGCGTACACGCGTCTTTCAAAGAGTTTGTCTTCATCTGACGGTGCATATCGAGTAATGGGATTATGGTTAATCGAATTGTGTTCGTGTCGTACGACACGGTTTCGAAAGATTACTTCAGTAGCTTCGTCGCTGCTGTATATTTGTACACAAAAACCTTGTATCGTCCTTTTCACCACTCGTACTTTATTATAACATATTATATAAACCCTTTATATACGTACCTACACTTATAGACACGCGAAAACATAAACCCGTGTACTAAATTCACAATTGACTCGTATAATTATTGATGATAAGTATAATTCATCGAACACGACGTTATTCGTCATATTGTGCCATACGGTGCGCGATCTAAAATCAATATATTATATTATTGATTTTAGATTATAATCGCCAACGACTATGACACGTCGACGTGTCGGGTACGGATATATACTTATGTATATTTTTAATGAAACACACTCTTTTGAGTTCTCAGGTTATCTATGTGTGTACCTATCGCTATAACCTCTACTCATTATCGGTATTTTTCAATATAATACACATTCTACAGTCACTGATTTTATCGTTTCGTTATTTCGTTTGTATCTACGTCGACGACAACTCGTTTCTTCAGTTACATTCTCTACCTATATATGTTATATTTTCTCTCTTAATTTTCCAACACACAAATAAATACATACATATTATATATATAATATTTTATAAGAATACATTGTTCTTCGTATATACACTGCGCAGTGTATCTTCAGAATAAATACTATCTATATGACATGGACACATTCCTGCATTCGTTTATCTGTCCAATTGTTACGTTACGCCCTTGATTGGATATCTCTGCACCCTAAACAAACACGTTTTTGATTTACCGAACGTCGGTCGGACCGCTTTTTTTCTTATGTATATATTCCATTTATTTAATGTAGGTTTTTTTAAACTCATTTATTTTTTCACTCAGCTGTCGGCACTGTTCTTATTCCAATATATCCAACGGTCTGGCGCACCCGACTTTAAGATTGTGCAACATTTACATTAATAACAATTTACGATTAAACGTTAAAACGATTGTTTTGTATTTATATTATCGGAATTTTTTCTGCACTACTCGCTGGCTGCTACATACCTATATATTATGTTATATTGTAATTAATTATTATACGTTATGTGTAACATGAGTTTTTGAACATTATTGTATCGGATAAATAAATATTTATAGTATTTTTTTTCCCTATACCTACAGTTCATAAGAAATATCACAATGTTGAATAACCACTTTATTGATAATTCTGCTGTAGATGTAGAGTGTACTTCGTTATTGAGAAGTATATGTATCGAATTTTAATTCAATGATACATTCTACCTAATTTTGTTCTAAATACCTATAACTTATGAGTAAAAAATAAACTTAATTTGTATGTGTATTTAAATTTATCGGTTACATAATGAACTACATAAAAAAAATTTGTATTAGATTTTCAAGCCTTAGCTAAATAATTTTATAAAATTTTTAACTATAAATTATTTGAAAATTTTTACTTTAAGCTCTTATAAAAGTATTTTATTCTTATTCATTTTTAATCATATTTAACAGCTTATGAGACACCGTGTATGAGTTTTCAAGATTTTAACTTAGCAAAAAGTGATATCAAATGTTTATAAATAGCTCAAAAATAATCAAAAATTATACCATATGTACTTACATAAAATGCTGTTATAATATTAATGCTTTTGGTAAAAATTTGAAGTATCTACTGCAGATACTTGTTTTTGATAGTCACATCAAAAAAATAAAATCGATTGTTGAAAACTGGTTTGCGCATAAAATTCCCGTTTTTCTTTAGTTTTTTGTTATTTTTTATTTTTTTTTTTCAGTTGTTTTAAAAAATATCTGAAATTATTTATTTATACTATAATGTGTACTTAGTAAGTCCAGTTTCAAAAACCACCCTCAAAGTTGAAAATCAAAGCATTTTTATTGTTTAAATAAAATTATGATAGAAATAAAAATAAAAAATTACTCATCATTCTTGTAAAATCAATACATTCAGCACATATTCTTATCTAAAATAAAATAATTTTTATAAATTATTAAGCCTAGTATCGGTTTAATATTATACATTTATATAGGAGTGTATTCTAGGCTCTTTAATTATTATTAGAACATCTGTAAGAATCATCTTATTTTTTTATAATTATGTCTTATGAAGTATATTTACATATTGAAGTGTATACCTACTTTTAAATAGACTGAAGACTATCGAAATAATCCATTTCATTAAAACATATATTCTACTTAGTCGTTTTCAGATCTTGTTTCTCTTTTAAGTTTTAATGAATGGATATAAATATATACTCTAAAACTCGGAAATATAATATATGTATACCTATTTAATCAGTCATACACTACTATAACCTATAAGTACTCAAAGGGAAAAATCTATCTGATTAAAAGTTAACTAAAATAAAACAAATGCAAATATTCTTAGTTAAAAACTCCAACATGATTAATGATGTCTAAATACCACAATTTGCCAATTACAAAAAGGTTAAGTCGTATAAGGTAACTAAACAGACTATATTATATGTGTGTGTAAGTCTTAATTATTATAATATATACACCTATATTACATTATATTTTATATAAATCTCCATAATATATATAAATCATTTTAATAAATATATAAATAACATGAAAAAATAAATCGTGAGTTAAAATCAAGTTTGAAAATTAAATTTCAATAACTTATGACTGAAATAAATTTTATAGTAATAGTATAATGGGTTTTTATTACTAACCCAAAATTATAATATATAAAATCATAGCCGTCATATCGTTTGCTTCATATTATAGAAAGAATGAGACACGTATCATGAATCATTTATAATCACCAATTATTTCATGTGAAATATTAGCATTACTATTTTTTGTGTTACTAAAAAAAGTTTGTGTAACTTGCAACTATAGGGTATAATAATCATAATTATAATAATAATTAATAATGAACTAATGACCTATCTATACGGATTGTTTGAACAATATTATATGACGATGCATTATTACAGGTGTTTCTATACGTTGTATATTTATTATTACTTGATCATGTAGAATGATGTGATATTTATTATAACGTCTGCTAATACATATATAGTATGTATTCATAAACCGATAGATGGTAGTCAATGAATTATATGTTTAGTCATAAACTGAAACAAATGTGACAAATGCATGTGTTTTTATTTATAGATTAAATCAGTGATATAAATATTCGTCTAGACTTAAAGACATTAAAAACGCACTTTGCAAAATTATAGTTTATTAAATATTAATTTTATGATGTTCCATTGAAATGAGGAATTAATATAATATTAATTATTTTATATTATTGTTTATAATCATAATAAATAAGTGAAGCCTAAACAATTGATGAACGTATTATGATGATTTAAAATACTCGAACTATACCTCGATAATTTTATCAAATAATATATATGTTTTTTCAAACGCTTAATACTGAATTATAATTTATGATAAATATTTTTTTATTTTTCTAAAACATAAAGTATAGATGTATTATAGATTTCTATTAATAAATTTATTAATTTTGATTTACTTCAAATATTATTACAGGATGTCAGGATTACTCGTGTAGTCATTTATATTTAATAATCATGCTTTGTTTAATACATTTTTAAAAACCATTGTTCATTAATTTTTTTTTATCCCAACTTAAAATTTTAAATCTAACGAGAACATATTAAAAGAAGCTGAAACGCCACGCGTAATAGTATGGTTAATGAACGACAATTTATCGTTTGGTGTGTTGGAGAGCTATTTTAGAATTTTATATGTTCATAATTATCCGTATACTAGGTACTTAATAAAATCTATTGTTATAATAATAATTACACTCATAAATTTTTTTATAGATTTGATGGAGGTAATTAATCTAGGTAAAAACTACTAGGATTTTTTAAGCCACAATGTTTATCAACTCTTGGGATTATCTATATACAGAATATTGCAAGTATCTACCAAATAATTTTAACTTAATGAGAAATGTGCAAGTTTCGAATATAATACTATATTATACATAATTAATAATGGTTTATATAAAATATACTATATAGATATAAATATTATACACATGGAAATGGATTGATAGGATAATATTTTGCGGTAAAAGTATAACATCAGTTAGATTTTTATTTTTTGTACAAAATAATATAGCAAAATATATTAACTTTGCTATGACTATCGTGCCCTCAGTATATATTTTGCAAACTTCAGCTTCATAATTTAAAATATATCTAATTGGTAAATAATGTGGTACCAATAATTATAAAAAATAATTTTTATTTTGGTAAATAGGTACTATTAAAATTGTTGTTTTTACATATCCCCTAATCCCGCGGAGCGTGATATTGGAATATTTGTAGTTATTGCGCCATAGTCTGTACAATATATAGAAATGAAACAATAGATAATCGGTTTTTTTTTTCATTCAATGCGATCTATTTTAATTCTATTATATTTTATGGGTGGTGTATTTGATAAATGATACGCGTTTGCAGATTAAAGAATGGTTTATGTAGGTTTAAAAAATAAGTTTGTTATTGAATTATGATTGAAATTTACATAATGCCGTGAAATACCTTCGTATTGGTGGAATAAGTAGATACTAGGTAGTATGCATCCAAATAATCGTGTAATATATATATATAATATACATTTATAATAATATATGGATTCGGTGGGACTGCATGGCGTGCACGTGTGTATATATTGTTTATGCATAGATATATAATATATAATATAATATAGCCGAAAGCTTCAGAGGCGTAGGGATTTTCAAGTTTAAGGGGAAAATGACGACGGTGAGAGATAAAATAAATTGGAAATTTCCGGAGGGTGCGCCGCGAGAAACGTGTAAAAAACGTACATTAAAAAATGTGACAGATTTCACGTCCGTATCGGGAGAGTTTGACAATTTTTACCACCGCTGGACGACAGCATTTACTATACCTACGTAATATACTCGTGTGAGTATATATATATTAGATACCTATCTGGCTGCATAAACCGTATAAGTACGAACTACGTATATGTGACGTGTGCGCAATATATACCGCAGGGAAATACGTCGAGCATTGCAAGTCTGCAAATGTAATAGTTATAGTGATATAATACACAAAGTGATTGTATTTTATTAATGTATGACATCCAGTTTACAATAACAGATTCGTATGTTGTTTTTTTTTAAATACTGAAAACCATAATATGGTTTTATTATTTTGTAATTCATACTCTGAAGTGGAATATAATACGCGAATAATTATAAATACTGTAATTATAATCTATTATATTAGGTAATGAAAAGCTAAAAAAAAGAGGAGTAGTAGCTACTATAGTGCAAATTTTAAGGGAAGATGCATCCACTACTTTAGTTTAATATTTTTATACGACTCTGATACAGGGGCATAAATTTAGGAGTAACGTCGTCGGCCAACGGGTGGTAAATCCTACAAAGTCTTGTTTTTTATCTGCTATAGGAACTTTTCTGTATTTCAATCATAGAAATAATAACTAAAAAATTTTTTCTGATATAATAATAAAAAAAACCTTTTTATTTATGTTATGGTTTGGTGTGATAAATCATTATCCTTGAAAAAATGATTTTAAAAATATGTTAAAATGAAAACTATTTTAGCTGTGCATAAAAATATTGACATAAACTTAGCACACTAAATTGATGATGTATCGATAAAAAGTTTACAAAATTGGAAGTCGTTTCATCAAATGAGTTTAAAACTAAATTATTAAAATTATAATGTTTATGATGGTACCCAGAATAATTTACTAATTACATTAGTGACAGGGCTCGAGTCTAAAGGCCAAGAAGACATCGAAAAAAATCAGGCTTAATCGCTTAGGTAATAATATTATTATTGACACAAGTATTTAGACAAAATTATATCAGAAATAAATAAAACCGTAGGTACATAAAAATTCCAACCACAATAACGATGACGAATTACGGTAGTCGATGTAGCTCACCGTAATAATAACGAAAACGAAAACAAAAATATAAACGACAAAACATATTTCATTGCGTATCAATAATCCTTAAACTTTTCCAATTCTTCCTACACACCACGCTTGATAGAATGAGGTAAATTTGATATCTTCTTATATTTATTTTTATAATATATTTGTATTTTTACCGAACGATCCACCATGCTGAGCTAAGTATCATCAGTTTACGAGTGTGGACCACAACTAGTCTATTCTAAAATAGTACTATAATAAAAATAAAAGTACCTATATTAAAATTTACAATCAAATTTATAAAAATAAAAATAATTTTATTTGAATACATGAAAACCAAATAATTTGTCTGTATTTTAGCTGAGTAGACGTCTCATTATTTCCACGATGCCGCACCGTTCCAATATACGAATGTCTCTTGGCTTCAGAATTCAGTTAAATCGCAAATAAAATTGTTGATAGGAAAAAAATCAAAAAAAGAAAATCGATAAACGTGATAAAACCAAAAAAATAAACATAAATTGATTGAATAATAATAAAATGCGGTCTCACGACTTGCGATTGTTTAGCATTATATTCATAAACTATCCCTTATAATAACGCGCCGCTGTATACATTACAGAAATACTATTATACTAGACCGGTATAATATAATATACAATATAAGCTGTATTAGCTCACAAAATAATATTATAATAAACCGCACGTGCCGATCGTGTATTGCAGGAGTCGGTTGTTGGGGGTGCAAAACGTTTTCAACGACGGCCGGAATATATATATATATAGCAGTATGTATATAGGGTGATTATTTTATCACGAATTACTCATTATTTCTAAAACTATAAGCTTTTTAAAAGTGTGGCTTTTATATAATTTTTAAATCGTTACAAAACACCATTTTTGAAAACAGTTTTCATTTTTAACTTTTTTTTTCTAAGTATTTTTACTTTTTTGAATGACATCATAAATTGTTGATAACATATTTTGAAACAAAGTATTATTCGAGATATTTCATCAATAGGTACATAAAAATCAATTAGACAATTAGATATAAGTATGAACATTTTTGATGTGCTTGTCTATGAGTGAACTAACATTTTGCGGAGTATCAAACTTTACGGTACTTACTCCACTCCGATCATCAAAACTTTAAATACCTGTTTGACGTATAGACTATTCGACTGAAGTACTCAAATACGTAATTGTTTTTTAATGAATTAAAAATATGTTAAAGATATATTTTCAAAAACGTAAATCATTTTTAAAAAACGAGTGTTCTCCAATAAAAGAATCACTCTGTATAATATACGTATATATATATATATATATATATATATATATATATATAGTATTTAGCTATAAGTATACAAGTTTTCTGCAGCAGGTGAGTGTCTGAGGTTTCTTGCCGTCTGCACAGTCGCTTGACGGGCAAACGAGGAGATAAATTGAACGCGCCCCGCCGACGACGAGAGAACGCGACGACGAATTAATAACGCGAGATCCGCAGCATCCGCCTTCGGCGGCTATTAATAACGCGCCGCGGACGACTGTGCGATGGGCTTTAAAGCACACTCTACCCTCTCCCCCCCCCCCAACATCACACACACACACAATAATAATAATTATTATTACTACCATTATACAACGATTTTGTTCGGAAATTGTTTGCAGCGTACGCGTAAACTTTAAATTATTATCGTTATTAATTTTTCAACCGTTAAATTTAATAACAATTATTATTATCATTATTATTATTATTAGTGCAGTAATCGTATCACGCGATATGATGAGAGAGAAACCGGCCGTTGTGCGTCCGTCAACTCGTTCACGCGATTCGAACTTTGTAGCCGCCACGCGTTGTATTATTGTGGCTGTTATATATGTTTACAGCCACCGTTGCGGGGCGGCGGTCGAGCGGGTTGGCGGGTGGTTGTGACACATGTTGCTCGGTCCTCGGGGTAAATCGTATTAAAACCATTCGCCGACACCCTAAGCCGCGAACGCTGCAATCCCACCGACGCTTACCCGTTACAGTGTTATGTAATAAAATACTAGACTTGAATAATATACAGGGTGTACCAGGACTGTTTAAGAAATATATATAGTAACATTTGTAATGGAAACTGGTTAAATGGTCGCGTTACACCTCATATAAAATAATATAGGTGCGAACAGTTTAAAATATAATAATTATACTGCTTGTATTAAGTGTATTTGCTACCTATATATAATATGATTGTCTAAATCTTATGTGCTTTAATTCTAAAATACAATCTTATTTATGTATAATGATTTTTTTTTAAAACATGCGCACAACTTTATTACATTATTATTATTGCACATTTATTTCATTAATCTAAACTAATACCGTGTAACTATACTCTACCTGCACATGCATTATGTTACTATACATTTTTCTATGTCTTAATCTTAGACGTCTTATATAGTGACATTTTAGTTTAATTTATTTATTATTAAGATAAAACGTATCTATCTAACTATACAGTATGCACATTGATTAAGTTGGAATATTTCAACTAAACAGTAACCTGTGGTATCTTAAATATTGGCTTATAACATTAATTGACCAACCAAAAAAGTATTGTTCAACATGCTTATACGTGATTCGCCTTTAATAATTTCGTGTTTGGTGTATAAATATTGTCTATAAATTATTATAATTGTGTTAGTTTATAACACATAATATTTAGTTTCGATGATTTATTTTTAGACTTTTCTAAAACTATATAGGTTAGAAATATTACAATACAGCATATTTATGTATGTCAGTTAAATAACATTAGAAAATAGGTAATTACGCATAATTGAGAAAAAATATTATTATGTAGGTAAACTGAATTTGAACAGTGGAAAGAAAGGTCGTCAATTTTGGATTGATTGGCATCTGCCATCTGGTGTATTAGGTATGAACTTACGAATCTGTCTATCTTATTAATAACATATCGGAGAATCATATTTCAGTATTTTCATGCTTTTTTGTAAGTCTAAGGCCCGAAATGTCATACAAAAGCGCGAGGCCCGGGACAGAGGCCCCGTTGGTCCTTGCCTAAGACCGACTCTGACGTATACCAATTATTTTCAATTTAAGTTTACCTTATACATAATGTGTAAAATACCTGCACTGCAACAGTCTTTAGAAAAAAATAATAAAAACCGTATAGTTGTTATTAGTTTTACATAATATAGACGTACATTACAATATAAATTCACCTTGCAAATTATATATTATAAAATTATAGTATGTAAACTCGTAGTATACCTACTTTATTTTAAACAGCCATAGTATTTTTAAAGAAATATATTTTCAGACAGACTGCAGGAACCTTTTACACTTATGTTGTGAAGATAACCCTTAAAGAAGTATACATATAAGATATATTATACGCTTAATACGAATCGTTAATTAATCTTGATCGTTGGATACACGTCATCATAATTATATGTTCCACACTTCAAATCGAGTGTTTCCAAACTTTCTAGACAATGTGGATATATTTATATTATAATATAATATTATGTAAACAAACACTTATACGGAAGAACTGCAAGCTCTTCAATACTCGTGTGTCCGGTTACTAGTTACCCGTCATAATTATTAAATCTTAGGCAAACTCAACCCACTTGAATTGAATGAAGATTAATTAAAAATATCATTTTTTCCATTATATTTTTTAACACTTAAAACGTATAGAAATTCCAATTATATATTATATTTAAATTAAAACTAGGTATTTATGTATGGACATTTTTTTTCCTAGTATGATTATTTCGACTTTACTTATTAAATAGTGTTTTTTTTATATTTTTTTGATATTACGTTTAACCAACAATAATATATTTATATATATATATACTTATATTTATGGTTTCAATAAATATTTGTAATGAATTAACGTGGACTAATAATATGTTACTCCCAGGGTTACCTACCAGCTAACATTTAATGGTTCGTGAATTTTTTTTTATTTTAATGAGACTAATATATTATAAATTCTTATAAAACAATATCGTAGCACAAAATATCGTGTTTAATCATGTAAACATTTTAAAAATATTTGACAAAAATACAGGTACTATATTATAAACTAGGGTCTTAATTTTAAATTATTAAAGGAAATAACGCTATACCAACCATTAAAAATGTATACGCGAATCGGGAAATAAACAATGTCAAAAATCGAAGTATAGGTAGTAAGTAACAGTTTGATAAGTCTCACAATGTCATACTCATTATAAATCATAAAAAGTTCTTACTTTATTTTATAAATAATAAAGAATTGAAGTTTACAACGTAAACTTCATCAACAATGTTCTTATAATATATGTATATAATTTTTTTCTAATATCCCGAAGTAAAGCTTAAAATATATGATTCGGATTTACTGATTGCCACCATTCTTCTTCTAAAGGCTATACATTTTGTTTTGTAGCTTTTGATACCGTACACTAGGTCTTTAAATTTCAACAATTTTGTTTTAGATTTTAGGTTTCCACTCCAATTTCAAGATCAAGAAAAAATTTACTACGGTATACATCATTTACAGTATGTTGGTATGCTCGTATAATATATATTACGATAAAATAATGTGCATAAACTCGATTACTAACAACTACATATTCCATATTCTTTTATACTGTTACAGCAAATAATAATTACATTCTTCACCTTTAATACATCTCGGAAGTAGGTAAAATATTTCTTTGTTTAAAAAACAATTGATATGTTTTTTTTTTCATTTTATAGGTATGTCGATAAAAAATGTATAAAGAAATATAATTATAATTCGTTTAAAAATATAAAAAGCTTGTAAGTTGTGGGTACATTATAATTTATAAACAGCATACTATATCATTTATATCTTCAAATCTGTTAATCTAGCATTCTAGCATATCCAAATATTACTTATTCTATAGATATAATTTTGTTAAAAAAAGTAGGTATTTATTTTTTTAAACTTTCCACGCTGACGATCCCCTGTCCTGGGTTTTGTAACAAATATTAAATTAGAAACGTTTAGAAAACTTTGTGCTACGCACGCGAAGATTGCGCTTTACGTAGAGTTTTCCTATTTTCATTTTTATTATAATTTACTATTTTTACTCGTTTAATATATCCTCCAATGTATTACTGATAAAATGGTAAATATTCTTACTCGTGGTTTTTCTGAAGGCGTGTACTTAAAAATTGTCAATAAATACTCAAGAAGCGATGTATATAATATATATTACACACTTACCGATCACTATACTATAACTTCATACATACAAAATACACTCACAAACACACAACCCTTCTCTTAGACGTATTTGTTCGACCCATTCTTTTTAAACTAGTTCCTTTGTTCCAATAACCACCTGAACCACCTAAGTTTAAGTCATGTGACCATGGGGTATATAATATTTCGTATGTACTAGTATGTATATTATAAAGTGCATACAATATAATTATGTTATATTGTATTCGTGTTGAAAATTTATCGGCTATACAGTCACGATGAAAAGTTTTCATATTATTTTCGTAGGTTGATATAAATCGTCTTTGGGTGCGGACGTCAGGATTCCTATCCGATAACTACTTATATGAATACACCACATTCGTGGATGTATATAAAACTATACTATAAATCAGAGAATATATAGAGATAACTCGATTAAATACTCTATACACATTGTTCCCATCCTAAGTTCGGTATTTCAGTCTTTTAGAAAACGAACTATTATGAAGTAACTCTTCCTCTTAATTATTAAAAATAAGTAACTCAAAAATGAATTAAAATAAAACAAATACAAATTTGCTATTATATCAAAAATTTATAGGTTTTTGCTCGTATAATTCTTCCTAAATAGTTTATTATGTATATTATGTTTAACTTGATATATTAACTCTAGTATAATGAGGCAGTTATAATGATGGACTTTTAAATTTTTTTCATTACTAGTATTGCACTTATCAGTTATCAGTGCTACTCACATACAACGTAAATACTTTAATATAGAACAGCGGTGTAACTAGGGAGGTGATATGGGTAGATATATCATCTCCAGAAAGTTTTTATTTTTACATTTTGTTTTAACTGATAACCGACTAGGAAAAAACTAAAAAAGTTACTATAAAAAAAAATGAAAATGTGTCATGCCTATAGATAGCTCAAAAAGAATTACTTATTTCAAATAATTTGAAAATTGTATTATTAAATGAAATGATAATATTATAAGCACTTAAGTACTTGGTAAATATCCCTAGTACCTATCTACTGTTATTTATTTATTTTTAATATAACAAAATATTAATAATAGTTAGAAGAGAAATAATTATTTTATGGGTGAATAACCAATGTAAAAATTGTAATAAGTTCAAATTCTCATAAAAAATTAGTTTGCCTTTCTGTTAGATTTTTTTTTTTTGATATCGGTTGAAAAATTATATTGCAAGTATCTACGGTAATTCGGGTTTAAATTAAGTACACAAAAAAAAAAAAAAAAAAACAAAGTCAATTTTGTCCAAATTGGATTTGAGTAAAAGTTCACGATTCCATTATTTTTTTGTTTTTCCTGATAATAAAAAAAAAACCTAGAATATTTTACTTTTGTCGCTCAAACTTCAAAGTATCAACTAGATCAAATTTTTAATAAAAACCACCTCTATTTTTTAATTTATTTCGTTTATTTTACTCCTTATAATTTGTGACAATTAAGAAATATCCATATTTAGCCCCATAAAATGGTCCTAATTAACGTCACTTACATAGAACAATATATAGGTATAAAATATTTATAAATGTAATATATTCTTCTCTCATATAACAGACAAATATTTATTCATGGAAATGGTGTGAAAACGTACATTTTCTAAACGTCAATACTATACTATACTATATTATAATGTTACATTATTTCTTGTGCGTGGGTTGTAAATGTGTACCTGTATATATTATAATATGATACAGATGTAGGTAATTATAACGAATGAAAAATTAAATCTTTCGTAGCGCGAAGCATTCACGGGGGTGTATAAAATATATTATGCAAATTTAAATTATGAAATTGAGCCTATATATTTATATCTACGTACATTCAAACATTTCAAACACACATCGATAAATATTATTGTATTTTCCGTATTATAATTGTATTCATAAACCATATTGTCAACATGCAGACTATACTATTATTTATTATATTATAATATTACGTGCATAATGAGCTAGTTTACATGTCAGGACCTCCCAAGTCATCTTTGTCACGGCAGAACATTAAAACTTGTTTGAATATAATATTTAATAAAAAAATAATGCGATATCTCCCATATTTTTCCCGGTATCTTGAATATTACTGATGTGTAACTGTTATATAGTGTAGCCGTGTAGGTATAGTATTTATATGAAATTTCAAATAATTATTATAATTTTTTTTTTCATAAGATTTATACGTCATATAGTTTGCTTAAATTAAATTTACCAGTTTTAAAACCGAAAGTTTTTCCATCCATCCACTCAAATAAAATGTTTTAAGTAATGTTTGTGTTTTTTTTAATAGATTTATACATCTATAATGATAACAATATAAATCCGACCTCTCGTAGTATAATTAATATTAGGTATTATGTGTATAATAGGTATGTATAATGTGTACAATACAGAACGAACAGTTGGGTGGTATATTTTTAAATTTATAATTGGTTCAATTAAAATAAGCTCATGGAGAAATGGATCCTGCAGTACCCCCTGTGGCTTCGCCGCTGGTGTACGTACAATTAAATATATATTATATTGTGATGTCGGAGATTCATATTCTACGTTCGTTATTTTCAACTGCATGACATCTGCAATTCGTATAATAAACCGCACCTTTACAATAACCTCTTCGTATTTTATTGTACGTCTTTGTGACATTGAAAATACATACCATTCTACAGTGTTATTATATTATGTATAAGGTATAACTCTACCTACATTTAACGGAAAACCAATGGCGCCGATTTATTATTTTCGGCTACTGTGAGGTACATAAAACTGTTTAATAGGTTATCCGCCCTTATTCGAATTATTTGAACGCAACTGAGATGACTACCGCCTATTTTTTAATTCTGAACTACCGGACAGAGGGTGATTATAACAATATGAAAAATGTATACTGTAATATAAGAAACAAGGAAAGCGTTAGTAATAATTTATATATTATAAATAAATAACATGCGATATCATATAAAATTACATAAGACCTGTTCTACCCATCTACAAGATTTATTTCGTGTAGTTTAAAAAAATAAAGATAATAATCAGGTCAAAAAACGTCAATATAAATATTTTATTACAAGCAATTATAGTCAATGTTTACGCTTCCATGTTCGAATTTTGCGCTGTATAACCAGTGTTGTGCATTATCAAGATTTTCAATTTTATTTTTATAGAAAAAATGTTTTTTTTTTTTTTTTATGACCATTAAGTAATTTAATATGAGTACAAATAAAATGTAAACTTAAATATAAAATATTATTATATTTCTAGCGAAAATGATATTTTAAAACAAGTGTTATTATAATATCTAGATAAAATTGTAATAAATTATCGTTTAGCTTATTTGGATAATTATTCGGTGATCAGTTATCATTGTACAATACTGACTGCAGCGATAATAATAATATAGCAACGAACTATGATTTTGAATATAATATATTACCTATTCTAATTACCTAAAATATGTATTGTTTAAATTTTACGTGCGCATAATAATTATATCGAATAGTTTGAAATTCAATATGATCGCTATTATAATATATATTTTATATAACAGCAACTTACACTCGAATGTTTCGTCTTTAAAAATCGTTCAAAATTAGATTAGAGGGTTCAGACGCCGCAACGTTTGTGTACGCCAATAGTAATGCCATTTTGAGGCGCAGTAATGGCGTTTTGAGGGGTGGCAAAAGCTTTTGGCTCGGTGGCCGGACGACGAAGGTATTATATATATATACTTATACACACGTATACCGCCATCGCCACCACAGTCACTGCGGGACATTAGTTTTCGTTGAACGGCGCTTTGGATCGGCGCCGTGGCCTATTCATTAGTACAGAACAACGCGGTCGAGCGGGATGGGGTAGGTATTATATATATATATTATTATAACCGTCTTCGACGCGTAAACTTTAAATTACGGTTGATTTCTCCCTTAATGTTGTATAAAATTTACAATTTTTATGTGAAATTTCGTCGATCGTTACGACGTCGCTTCGTACGTCCGTTCACACACTATATATAATAATACCTGCATACGTTATGCACATAATAATAAGACAATTAAATAATACATTTCCGAACCTTAGCCTCCGACCTTTTCCATATTATATTTCACCTTCCGTCACAAATTATGATTCTAATGAATCATTGATTGGCTGCATGTACCATGTACGCTTTGCCAATATTACCGCGACCCGCCGTATCTCGATTATATACATAAATTATATTTCGGTTCTGTTCATGAACTGTTGAGAGTAAACTTGTGGATTAACTTTAGTTGTCTACCCGTGTCATTTTATTGTATCTCCTAATTTATAATTTACAATACATGCCCACCCTCTTTCCTTAAACATAAATTCACAAATAGGTACATAAATATGTGTTACAACGTAAACGCTTTTGTTCGGACAAGCCACACGTATATACGCGTATGTATTATAATACCAGCTATTACTATATTCAAATTGCCCGCTTCGATACTATACGGAAATTCTTTATTAAATATTATACGATTTATGATTTTGATAACGGGCTGCGTGAACAGTGAGTAGATGATTTTTTATCATTAAACGATTTAAATAATTTTAGTACACCGACTTAAAATATCGTAAATGCATAATATATAATACAAATTAATACGAACTACGTAAACCGTGAGTGATATTTTTTCGATTGACTTTCCAGATACGCGATACTATAAATTAATATATGAGATATGAAATTAATCGGAGATCTTAAGCTTCAACTAACAACTATTGTAGTATGAACATTTGTTAGTAATAAATTTACATGAACATTTATTTCACACATTAAATAAAATATCATGCCATAATATTAATAATATTATTATTAATTATTACTTATTATACACTTATATTATATTTATAATAAATATTATTATTATGTCGATGACTTATTAGGTAGTTATTTAATGTTGATATAGGTTAAGTATTTGTTTTAATTACTTAAACATATTATATTATATAGTATATATACTGCGAACATATCTCAGCTAACTATGGTAAAAAGAATCTCGTAATTTATCATGTCGGATTTAAGAAGGTGAGAATTGATTAATAATAATTAATCAGCGGGGTTTCAGAAACACTTAAATTGATGATCTATCAATATTTTTTATTTTTGTTTTGTATTTTTAATTCACTAAGAAGCCTTCTATTGAAACATAATTCAATGTTTTATAAACTTATTACCATAGAGTAAGAATATTAAGTATTATACAAGTTATTGCTTGTATTCGATTGAAGATAATTGAGGGTTTAGTTGTACCTATACACTATTATATATACAAAGAAAATTATATTTTAATTTACAATTAATTAATTTCAGTTGAAAAACAATGAGTAATATTATAATATATATTATTTCCCGCAAAATAATTTATACAGTTTGTTAACTAATAAAATTAATAGATTTTTTTGGTATTATTGTACACATGTTTGTGTAACTGGATATTTCGTAGAGTATTAATATCTGTTAAAAACAAATATTAAGAAGCCATATTAATTTAAAAATATGTATAAGAGTATATAATCAACAAAATATATTTACATTTCGTAAACATATACAGTTAAAATAAAATATTACTTAAAACCTGAATTATTATTATTTTAACAGTAATTTAAAAATTATGATAATTAGTTTCTCGTGATTATTATAAGATTAAATTCTATTGTTATATGAAAATAAACAAAAAAAGGAATAAAAAATCTTGATTTGTATCCACAAAATATAAAAACTACCAGCATCTATAGATGTTAAAATACTTTTAAAATGCTTAATTTGATTTCAAAACAAAATTTGAGTTGCAAAAGTTTTCTACCAAGCCACAAGATAATGACATTACAATTATTGTCTTCACCCTATTTTAAATTAAGCGTTTTTGTTTGTTAAAGTATACTATTATACTTAATCTTAAATAAAATAAAAACACATCCTGTTTTTATAAAAAGGTTGATTACAAAATTTGTTTAAATAATATCAGTGTAATATTTTAACTTTTTGTATTTGCTCACATAGACAACCTAATTAATTATTATACATGTAGTTTATAAACGTACAGATTGTTTTATAACAATGTATTTTAGAATTTTAATCAATATTTTATCATAAAATGATTGATAACTTGGCTTAATATTAAAAATTCATAACAATATTATTATTAACTATCATTTAAGCTGTAATTAAATAAAAACTAAATAATATGTACAACTATTAAAACCAAGTACACAAAAGACATATTATGGTAAAATATTAATTATTTAATGTTTATAAATAATTAAAGATTTCATTGTCAGTAAATATATCTAACATTCATAAAAGTTAGCAAAATGTTTAAAGTCAAACTTGGAATATGTCAATAACCAATAGAAACATTTTAAAAGTCGTTATGAGGTTATGAATTAATAGTTAAGAATTAATAATTTAAATAATTTAAAAATAAAGAATTACTTGATAAATTTAAAAGTTAAGTATAGGTTAATCAATGTTGATAATTATGATACCTGCAGTACCTATTGAGAATAGTCAATATATTTGAAACATCTTTAAAATATCAACTAATGTGGTTTTATCGATTTTATTTAATAAATATCTACTGCAGAGATACTTATTCTGTTTAAAGTTTCTATTATTAATATTAATTTTGATTTAAATTTGTAATTTATTTATGATAAATATATTATTCACTTAAATTTAAATTCAAATAGCATTAAAAAGTATCGTTGGACTTTCAAAAAGAAACATTAGATGTAAGACAAGTACTAAACATTGAACGAAAACTTAACTTCAAATGAAAATCACTTTATAGTTTTTCGGGTACCCAAGAACAAATTCAAATTAGAAAAAGTTTTAAAAATAAGATTTATAAATCTAAATAATAAATATTATGTATATAAAAACAAATAATAAAATAATTATTATATTTTAGTACAATTTGTGCGAATTCTGAGTAAATAAAAATATGTTCTTGGAATTTTTATATTCAAGATATAATTACCTCTATGACAAAATTACTATCAGGTGAGAAAAATTATATGCTTTGAGTTAATCATTTTACTTTTTTCTGCTCCATCACTTTTAAAGAATATAATGTAGATCGCGAGTACAGATTGAATTTGATTAATTTGCCCCTTATACATTTATTTTTACCTCACTTATCATTAAAACAGCTGAATAACGAAATAAATAATCAGTTTTGCTTAGTGTTTTCTAATGTTCCAAAAATAAAAACAAAAACATCCGATGTAACCGATGTATTAAGCTAAAATATAGAATAATATTTTAAAATATAATACGCATGGATACATTTACTCCTTTGAACATTTTTTTAATGGAATAGCTTAACTATTAATCATATATGTATTTTTATAATAAATATTTAAACGTACCTATATTTCACGCATACCTAATTAATATAGGTAATTTTAATCATATTTAGTAATTATTACTAAAGTAAAGTTAAGTAAAGTATAGTAAGTTTTTACCTAGTATTTACTAGGTATATAATATGTACGAATACTGGATAAGTCATGAAAACATCGATCTTAAAAATAAAAATGTTATCTAATTTATTATTTTACCGTTATTGAACATAAAAACGAATCACATATATTAGTATGTAATTTATATTTCACAAAAACTTTTTATAATGGAATAAATTTTAAAAAAGCGTTTCTGAATTTGAATGAAAAATATGTATGCCATTTATTTTCATACAGTTAATATTACTTTATACAAGCTCACGTAAGCGGTAATCATGATAGTATAATATAATATAATTAATATATTTTTAAATCGTCTATCTCAACAGTTAGTAGTTTCAAATTGATTGCGATTGAATAGCTGTGAATGCTGTGATATTAGATAAATGATTTAAAAAGAAGAAAAAAGTTTTCGTCTAAAATTTAATTTTATTGCATGTCTGAAGGTCCACAAAACTAAAACAATGTTTCTTCTCTAGTATTTGTCGAGTGTCCAAACAGTGAATTTGTTATATAGTAGAATTATTTCTATTGGCCTGAATCTCTATCAGGACGCTTTTATCTCGACTTTCCTTACACTATCTATGTACTCTTTCACTAGTATTGCCACTCTCTACAATATGTATAAAAGTTATACGGTTAAATAATTGTACGCACACAATTATTTGTGGTCTTCGATCGCTCTTTACAACTGAAACCATTGCGCAGACGAGACGACCAGGCTCTAATCGACATCAGTCGTCATTGTTTCTGTACAATGCCCAAACACTTTGTACCATTACTCCGCTTGTTCGTCTCTTGTAGTATTGTTTCAACCATTGTACCACCCTGGTGGGTTTTTATAGTAATGGTCCTTTCCTATTGTTTTCGGGATTTTTCTTTATTATTTTTTTGACAGAATGAAACATCTAATTTTTTCCACCCTAAAATATGTATGTATACTACCTATATAATATAATGCATACATATGTGTAGACCTTTCAAAAAATGATATTATAAGGTCGGGAGGTGTATGCATTATTATATTTACATTCTCGGACATGGTGATTCGTGAACGTGACAAGCATATAGATGAGGGTTCAAAATAAAAAAAAATTAAACAGCGAGTCACGTTGAATGCTTTAGATATACATTTTTCGATTCTGTTGGAAAATAATAATTTCACCACCGTTGGGGATGAAATATTATATAAACGTTGCGTAATATTGCTGACAGAAAACAATATTGGCATGTAAGTACACATAAGTAAATTCGTATGGATATACATAATATAATATATATATAATATATATACATATATATGTGTGTGTATAGAGGGAGAGAGAGAGAGAGAGAGAGAAAGAGTAAGAGAGAATATGATGTCTTTAGATGACTGAGTTTTATAGACAGATCATATACTTACTATTGGAAGTTTTCCCAAAGAAAAACAGAATTCATTCGATTTAAACACGAGAGACGGCTGATCTCAAAATAAAATATGATGCAGTTTTATACGCGTTTTTCATTATTTGTATGCAAATATAATATGACACATGACATTAACACAATTTATTGATTTAATAAAAAAAGTATTTTCTTTGCTGAAATTTATAAACGATTATTAAAAGTAAGTAAACGTAAAAAATATGATGATAGTGTAATTTTTCATTTTTCATTCTTGAATAAATTAATTTTATTACTAAAATGTCTTAAACTTAAGTAAATAAAAAAATTCACTTAAAAAAAATGATGTTTTTCTTAGTTTAATTATTAATCTATTAATCTACTTAATCTACTAAACTAAATGTGTTATAGAATATATTTTACAATGCTGTTTGTTATAAATATTTATAAGATTTAATTTTAACTCACATTATAATTTTGTATAAATTATTTGTTCACCTTCATTGATCCTTTATTTGCTTACATTTACTGTACATGCATTTTAAAATTCAACGATATCATTATTCCTAAAGTACCTACTTTAAATATTTAATTTAAGGCAACAGAAAACTCACAATATTGTATTAATTTTATGCTTTCCAATTTTCCTGAAAAACAGACTTTATTAACACCGATCTCATTAAACCTATTCTAGTAAAAAAATATTTGCCATTAAATGATTGAGTTAAACTAGCTATGTTGTATTCTATAAAAAATGTCTTTTCATCATAAAAAGTTGTTGCCAGCCGAAAACTAAAAATACTACGTGGCGTCAACAAAGTTTAGAGACGTTGTTAACGGATTCACATTCTGTAAGGGATTTGAAAACTAACAAACTAAACCTTTGGGTTTCATTTTGATATTTCAACCTCCCATTTATACCTTTGAATATGTTTTACCAATGGCGTAATAGCGGTGTAAACATTGACCAAAACGGATTTAAAATAACCTCTGTATTACCTTCAACTTGACTTGTGTAACCGTGTTTATTATGTTTGAAACAAAGGTCTACTTTGCCAAAAACTTTGTTTTGGAAAAATAAACAGTATTTTTCAAATAGGTATTACAAACGTCAAACACCATATAAAACTATATTTGTATTTGTTAGTCTTAACCATTAATGTATATACAATACATACGTCATACATATTATATAATTGTAGAAAATTGATGAATTTTGAACACTTTGTTGCATCAACTGAAGTAATTTGCTTACATTTTTCAAATAAAATGCAAATAAATTATAACTTCATCATACACCATCAATTTAGATTTATCTAAAAATTAACTTTGAAGTTTTTATTATATTTAATATGGTTTATTAATAAATTATAAACATTTTCTAATTTATATTTTTTTAATTATTTTATTTATTATTAGTTATCAGTTTATCACGTTTCATATAATTTATAATAATATTTATTACCTAAGCATATAAATTTATATTTGTTGAAAAATTTGAACGATCACACCCAAACAAAATATAAAGTTTATAACAAATAGTATAACATATAGAATATAGATATAGTATTATAGTAGATACACGAATAAATATTACATTGTTAATGAATATAGTAAGACGTTATCGTTCTTCTTCAAGTAAGACGTAGGTATATAGATAAGAAAAAAAGTCACAAACATAAATATTATCAGATTATAATAAGCATAAGTATATTGTTAATCTCAGTTTGTTCCTCAACAAAATCACACCCAGTAAATAATTTTTTACCAGAAAGGGTCACATCGGTTCGATATAAATCACAATATTTTGAGTTGACCACTGGGATTTCATGTTACGCTATTAACACGCAGTGGCCTTTGGGCATTGGGAAAGTTGATAGTTTCTATAAGCCATGTCTTTAATATGGTAGGTTCATTAAATAGAGTGAATCACTTATCATTCGTACTCTCTTTAATCCACTAATAATGCAAATTATTTGCAAATAATTACAATTCTTATACTTTGAATTTAAACTACCTATATTTAAAGTATTATTATCGAATACTAAAATATTTTATATTGTTTATAAAAAGTTTCTCAAGTGATACAAACATATATTATTTTTGATAGGTTCTTTATATAAGTGTACATTTTTAAGCTGATTTTCATTTTAAGTATATCACGGTTAAAATTCGAACAAATAGTTTTTGAGTTAATAAGCAGCTATTAATAATGGTGTTACAAAAAATATAAATAAGTTATACTTATTCTATTAGATACTTAAATTCCATTACTTGTATACTCTATAATACTTATACAATTTTTACAAACTAAAAGTTTCAAATCATTTTCTAAGCTTATTATTAACTATTATACCTATCTTGTAAACCGTTTGATAGGTTAAAAACTGCTTTTCAATTTTCAATTTTTCATCAAAATTAAAAAAAAAACATCTGTTTACGATTTACACTAAAAAATATAAGCTCTAAGTTTATTAATATAATCTTTGATCTATCACTTTGAGAATAATTTTTAAATGACTTAAAAATTTCTATTTTTCTTAAATGTTTCTCAATTATTAGTATAGGTACTTAAAAAAAGGAAAAAATCTTGAATTTGTACAGATACACATAATTTAAGAATAACATAAGAGTAATCATTTTTTGGTGAATCCCCTGTGTATTTATACATATGTGTTCGTTTTTAATATGATATGTTAAATAATATTTTAAACAAATCTCTCTTCTCGTGGTACGTTGAAGCTGATGACAGTTTGCTAATTCTTTTTTAAAAATGAGTCCCTAGATACTTTATATCTTCATAGAAAAGTATCTTTTAGAGTTACCACATATTTTACTTATAATCAGCTTCTTGTCACTTGTTTCTCTATCTCTATAGTAGTCATATTACTTTTTACTGCCATAGTATACGACCCCGTCAACGAATGTTCAGACTATTCAGAACCTGTATTTCTTGAACAACCTGTGCTTTTGAAGTTTTTATATAATGTGAATTTGAACTTCACCTATGTATCTGTTTATCATAACTATATTATAATTCTTAACTACACTATTAACTGCCGTTAATGTTTAAATTCAAATAAATAAATAAATATTTAAACGTATAAAACGTAATAGAATTTATCTATCTAGGTATCTATTATACAGATAATAGCATTGTAAATTCTTTTCATGATTATTTAACCCAATGCAAGTAACAAGGGTATCTTAAAATTCTTACATGATGATAATACATTAGATGTACTGTATACCTGAGATCTGACATGATCTTGTATCAGAGAGTGTAATCTGAGTATTCCTAGTGACTCAAAAATAAACCCACGTCATGTCGTGTGTCGGATGTCCAAGGGTAGATAGTAGACACTGGCTATAGCAGATATCATGCATGTCATTTATGATTTTACTACGTTCATCAGCATATAATATACAATATGATTGTTTAACCCCGGAGACCATCAACATTTTTTCGTTTGTAATATTTAAAAGACAAGTAAATGTTTTAGTTGAAATCTTATTTTTTCTCTCTAATGTAAATTAAAATGCATGTAATATTTTAGCAATTAAGAATAATTGTTACCATACTTAACAACACAATAATAGATAGTAGGTAAACTATAGAAAATGTATATTTTATAATACATATGCATCTTTTAATTTTTATGTTTATTTATTTATATTTAAATATATAATACATTATAGTATACTAAAAGTCTGTTAAAAAGTGCTTTCTTACACTTTTTATACGGAAAATCTGTAAAACTAGCCGCTTTCAAATTATTATTTATAAGCACACTATCCCCGTATTAAAATAATGAGAAATGATATGATTAGATAATTAATTGTTAAATCTTAATTATATGGCATATGAATCAAAAGTTTAAAATCATAACCACGTATCACTTAATTTTTATTTAACAAATTATTTAGGTTTAATAACAGCAAACCAATTTTCAAAAAATCAATTTTGATTTTTGTATAACTCAAAAATGAATAACCATAGATATTTGAAATTTTTTCTACATTTTTTAAAAATCAATATCTATAAATTATAAAGATTTCAAATGTTTGAGTTTTTAGATTTTTGGATTTTTTTTATTTTTATTTTTAATGTTTACTGGTCAAAAAGCTTGATAATTTAATACAGGTTTCCTATAAATATTTCGTTATGAAACCAAAACATTTAAAATATATATTATAAACAGTTTTTTTTTATGGAAATTTATGTTTCAATTTGGACAAAATTATATAATTAAATTAAGAATAACGGCTTTAGTTATTTTTTTTATAATTTAAAAATATTTTTTAAATAAAAATATCACTAGTTGGGAGACTTCTTAATCAAGTATAATATGTTGTTTTTTTTTCATTATCTTATCATATATATTTATTATTCTTAGTACCTGGTATAGATTGTATATTATTTATTATAAAAATAAATAATAATAAAAAAAATAAAAATGTAAGTAGCTACTGTAGAAAAAAAGTAATTTTGTTCCTATAACCTATAATATTTTTCAGGCTATATTTATATTGTTATCACACCAAAATATCAAAAAACAACGCCATAATTATTCAAATTCTTTATGAATTGTATTATTATGTTTGCATTTCAAATATATATAGGTATTAAAAAATATATAGTAAATACACAATGGAGATAAATAGAAATCATCAAAATTATTTTTGTTTCTTTTCAATTCATATGTATATACCTAGGTATGTATCTACACTGTATACTGTATACTATATAGTTTATCTACATTTCTGCTGATCAGTTAAGCCTAGCACTAAATGACGTGTAGCGTATATAACTAAGTAAATATATCAATATCTCAAGTCTGACTTCCATTCACTAAGTGAGGGATTTCCTTGTATTCCAATAAATTGTTTGTACTACCCACTCTATTTTATTTTATAGTTTTGTTTCATATTCATACAATATTTTAAATTATAAGTGAAGTAGGTAATGTATAAGTTTTGCAATTATGTGTAAGTATAGGTATAGGTATATTTTTATTTTTATTTTTGTGTACCTGAAAGCAGAAAAATGCGTCGATATTCAATATTAAGGGTAGTTTTTGGTATCAAATTGGTTCTCTGAGTGAGTAAAAATTAAAATCCTATTTAAGTTGTCTACAAAAAAACATTAAAAATATAATAATATTTGAATTTTATTTTATAATTACGTTAAGTTAGGTTAAGTAAGACATTTAAATGTACATCAAACATAGGTACATATTATTATTATTGGTTATAGAATAGTTCTATAATCAATGATATTATGTATAATTGATAATTATGTATAAAAATCTGGCACAGTATTTTGTTATAGCTTAAAATTTGATAGTAAATACATATTTTGTTTAATTTTAGCCAAAATTAAAAAAGAAAAATGAAAATACAATATTAACAATCATTTTGGGTTCAAATTATTATTATTGATGAATAAAAAATACATACCACCTACAAAAAGGTCAACCCCAATCAATAATATGTAAATTTAAGCTGCCGATTATTAATTCAATATATAGTTATGAAAACATGCAATTGAAATGTCATGTAATAATTTATATAATATAGAAAACCACAACTTTATTAATTCGTTCTATGTACATACAGGATGACAGACGTTACACAATTTCATAAATAAAAATTTCATTGAATTATCACTGCATATATTAGGTTATAATAGACATATTTTTAATGTCTCACAATAATTTACAAAAAAAAAAAAAAATGTTGAGAACTCTTCACTTCAAAATCGACAAAAAAATCACCAAAACTAGACTAAAACTACACCTACTTCCAGATAATATAAAAAAAAAATAAAATAATAAAAGATATTGAACTAGAAGATGAAACATGTGATAACTTTTAAATAAAATATTTCTTTCTTTTGTTATTCAGTATAATGTATTTGTATCATTTTTAGCATAAATTATGACTATAGATATAACATGCATAATTATGCAATAGTTCAATTTTGTAACAATTTAAAAATTGTATGTTAACTTAATTATTGAAATAATAACATTTTTACATTAGAATATGTATTATAGATTTTCAATCCATAACTTAATGAAAATAAGTAGAGCTAAAGAATAACCAATGGAAAAAGTAGCTTGTCAGTACATAAATTATCACAACTCTGGTAAAAATATTTTGTTCATATCAAAAATATTTTTTTTTCGTATTGTTCATATTCAGTCAAATATATTAATAAAGGTTATCGTATTCGAATCCATTGTTGTGAAAATGCTCTCTAGAGATTGTATACGTGTTTGACAATTCCTAATATTTTTCAACTAACAATGGAAAACTTTAAATAATAATAGTTAATATAATTAAGGAGTTTGTGGTGACAAAAGTTTTTCAAAAGTATAATATATTTGTGAATTGATAGAAAATGAAATGAAACGAATTAATTTTCAAACATGAAACAATTGATTTATTTGTAAAAATAAAGTTGTTTTGATTTGATCAAGCAAAGTAAAAGTATTAAGTAATATTCTGTAGCTTATTTAGTCAATTTTGATAAAAATCCTTATTAAACTTGTCAAAAATAGTATATCTGCCTACTTACACTTACTGGTTACTCTATACATAATGAATACATAGGTACTTATTAGTTATTACATCAGGATTTCCGTTAAAATGTATAAACGCGCACAGTAGGCGCGTTGTTATACACATACTTATATCTATAACTTAAAAAGTATCATGTGTATTATATAGTGTGCGTATATACTGTATATTTTAATACTATATACAAAGCTCGACAATGTGTTCAGTAAGCAGTAACTATACCTACTCACCGCTTGTATAACATTATAGTCAGAATAAATACGACTGCGGTGGCAATACCTAGTCTGCTCTTTCATTTAAACATTTTTTTTTCGCGCGTTATTGCTGTGTCGTAAAATCCCCGCAATATCCCGCTGCATGTGCGGTGAAAAAGTGCTTATGTGCCTGTGTCATCGTCACAAACGCCCCGCACTGCATCTCCGTGTATTATATGAGCGGTAAATAGTAATTCGAGTCGTAAAATTCTTTGCGCGACGCTGATAGTCAAACGGTTTTATGGTTTTGCGTATCTGGGGGGCTCGTAGTCGTCGGCGGCGGTCGTCGGTGGTCGTCGATACACCGCCACCCGAGAGCCAACACGATTCCGGCGATATTCTGCAACGGACTTAACGATGTTTTTCCTGCTGTTGCTCGATACCGGGAAATGTACATGTGTGACTGGTACTTATTGCATAGTTATTGCGATAATAAATATATACTATATTACACACACACACACACACACACACATAAACGAATACGTATTTTAGAGTTCCTTTTATACTAAAATAGAATTTGATACTTTCTATACATCGCTGGTATCCAATTATAACTTTTTATTTACTTAAGACATTGAGTTTGGTTGAGTTTGGGTATATACTTGGACGATTCATGTTTCTTTGAAATTCATACGAATGACAAACTTCATATAATATGATAATATTATATCATAATTCATAAGAAACTAAGAGAGAAAGATATCGCGAGAACAGTAAGAAGAATTTAGTTTTAATTTTTATATTTAACTAGCTGTATAATCCGACTTTTACAAGGAAAAATGCTAATTATAAAATTTGATGTATTTCTGTTTAATGTACTTCAATAATCTGCAGTTCACTGAAAAATTGATATCGATTTGCCTCGCTTTGTAAACTAATCTATTATACATAGATGGGAATTCCACCTATTGATACTATTCGGTAGATCTTCGAACGTTCTGAGTGCATCCCGTTTTTAATTTTAATTTTTTTTAATAGCCCGAGTGCGTCCGCAGACTTTTTAACAAATTATATAACTGTGCCCGAGTGTATCTTCGATCCACACTTTCTTAAGATAAATTAATAATTGAATAAACCTTTCAAGGTACAGGTTTGATGATCGATTATTAATTTTTTCATATGTATAGTCAATTATAATAGGTACCTAAAATTTAATTTTGCGTCGCCGCGGGAGTATAAGCTGTACCCGCGGAGTCGTCGGTTATAATCTAAAAAAAAAATAAAATAAAAGGTAAAATTAAATATAAAAAAAACCATTTAAAAGAATTTAGTACTCACTCAAGAATGTAAGCTAAAATAAAAAATATTATCATGAATAAAAATTACAAAATATTTTCGAGGTGCCAGTTCCCCCCCCCTAAGTGGTACACCATATTAGGTAACTTTAAATGATTTTTTTGAAGCATTAAGGCTATGTCAAAAATATGAGTATATGACTTTTTTTACTTAGGACACACTCGGATGATACCTTATTCCAGACGCACTCTGAACATTAAAAAAGGATCATTTCTGAAAACTCCTGTTCAAACTATCTAATCTCTGAAAATCGCTGAAACTTTCGTCAAAATCTGAGTAGTTTTTGTCGTTTTGGAGTTTATAAGCTTCAAACATAAGGATATTTTCTTATGTTATACATTTGAATAACAAACTATAAATTAAATATTATTTTCTTTTATTTAAGAAAAAATCCTATAGTAACGTAGGTACCTATAGCAGGTTGACTAATCCATAACATTTTTTATCAATAACCAATGGAAAATCTGTGTATAAAAAAATTATAGTAATACCTATAAGAGTTGAAAAATAAGTCTCATGAAATCTATTTTATTGTAATCGGCCCAGTAATTTCTGAGATTAATACAAACATACTCTTCAGCTTTATAAACCGATGGGCTCTTTTGTGAGTTAACGTTGAATTTCAATCACTCCCCCCCCCATATTATAGATATATTTACGACTGACTGGGGCGCTCTTGTCTTTTGTCCCAACCAGATTAATTTATATTGTCGTGGCGTTGTCGGCTACAATATTGTACGATTTACACACAGCTTGTATATCGCCACAAGCCCACAATGGATCTATATGCGCGTTATAGCAAATAATATATACAATAATACCACAGACAATATTTAATATAGGTAATATGTGGTACCTATTTCATATTTATATTATGATTATTATGTTATAATTTTTGTAAAATAAATTTTCATATATGCGTGACTATTTTATCAATATCTTAAAAATCTAAAAACACATTTTATATATATATCTGATACCTGAGTAATATATAGATACCATAACTTAATAATTTTTAATAATTTAATATGCGAATACTAACTACTATATAATCAAAAGATTAGGAAGAACCTTTAATCTTTATACTTATAAATGTACCTATAATATTATAATATAATATTATAGTTGACTATGGTTTATGTCATAGAATCTTACCTTGACGTGTTTTGACTAGAACAAAGTTCCGAAGCTTGGCTGCTTGAGAGAAGATACATATAATATTTACTCATTTTCACAATTTTCTAGAATTTCATCACACTTCACAACATTACTATATTATATTACAGATAACGCTCGTGGACGAATCGCTAAAACAATAATTTTACCAAGAATTTATAGTATCGACTATTTTTGGGAGAGAAAATGTCATAGTTACCTCTTACCAGATCACAAGTATGTTATATACTTATATATAAATATAAAACATACAGTGAAGGCGGGTTTCCACTATATACGTGTGAGTGTACGTGCATAAAAATACTTTTCTGTGATTTGTTGGAACGTATAAACTTTCTGGTATACCAAAGGCTTGGTAAATTGACAATGGTAAGTTACCATAAATACCAACCAATCACAGAAAATAATTGTCTAATGTCTATGCACGTACACGTACATGTATGTAGTGGAAACCTGCCTTGATTATCGTTTCAGCTGAATTTTTACCAATTTTGTGGCTTCCGCATTATACCTCAGTTGCGGTTTCAGCGTTCAATTTTTATACCGCAGTCTACGGTTAAGTAAGGTATACACGGTTATCGCGACGCCTGGTTGTCTACAAATATTTACGGCCATGAAAAAATTATTTTCCCGCGGACAATTATTCTTGATTTCTTTGGATTTTTTTGTCGTACTGTAAAATTCACGATAATAAGTATGAATAATATTGTATGCTATACAGTGCGATAACATTTTGTCATATTTTTGAATTTCGTAAGTTTCATTATTTTCAGTCTATCGAAACGCATCACCCATTTTGTGTAGTACATTAAACTAAGATGCACATCAGTCATTTACCCTAGTTAGTAGTTATAAATAAAAAATAAACGATTATTCATGTATTCACTTTTCTAGAGCCTCTATTTAACATGTGTCAAATTTGGACATAGTTTAATAGATATGTAAAATCTAAATAAACATTAGTACAATAGTCACGTAACATATACAGTTTACCTAAGAAATGTCTACTTCAATGAACTTTGCCGATAGACGCATTGGAGGTGACATCTAAAAATGTATTACCGAAAATTGTTGCAACTCGTAAATTATAATATTCAGATTCGAAATTATTTGGGTAAGTCTTAACCAAACTTCTTTTCTTTCTCCTTCTTCTTATATATATATATATATAATTTTGTTACAATATTAATATTATATTTTATGATGTTTATTGAATTAATTTTACTTAAAATGCATAGCTTTGGAAATTAATTTTTATTTTATTTATAAAAAGTTTATTTGGTATATTTGAAACTGTATACAACTTAATATATAATGTATAATATATTGAGAGTTGTACACTTATGAGTATACATTTTTTTATCAATTCTATAGAAAAACAGTGTTAATTTGTTTTATATTTACCACATACTAGGGAAGGGGGAGGATAGGATGAACATTTTTTTTTTAAATCTCTATGTCACATAAATGCATAGATTTTTTGACATTATATATTTAACTTGGCATAAACATATCATTTCATGATACCCTCAAAATAATAGATAACTAACCGATGAATATTTAAAGAAAATTAGTCATAATAGGTATGTTTTGTTGTTTAATTATGATAACGTCACTGATGGATAACATTTTAGTTGGTAGTAGTAAAAAAAAATTTTCTTCAATTTATTTTTGAATAATAATTTGTACAATGTACTTGTTAAGTTTCATAATAAAATAACGTTATAGGTACTTGGTAGTTAATTTTCAAATAAGAAATCTACAATGGTATCTCAGATAACCGGAACGATTTAATTGATTCCAAATAGGGTTAAGACAAGTAAAGAGATATGTGATAGAAATATGTATAATATGTCTGTGTGTTCAATAGACCTAATAATCTCTTTCACCACGAAAGACATCGACATCCGGTCAATGTACAGTTAAAAATAAAACAAAATTAATGGATTGATAAAAATGTCTTTTTAAATTTTAATTCTTCTACACATTTATCAGAATATAATATCCCGTTTAAGTACCAGTGTGGAAATTAATTTTACTTTAAATGGTTTTTGTCCTGAATTTTCTGGATGGATATTAGGTATCAGTATTTAAAATGAATTATATTTTCACGAAGTTAACAAAAATTTAGAAAGCTGTCTAAATTACTCTCCGAGGAGCGAGCAATAATAGGTGCCAATGAATTTGTAATTTAAACCAGCTGCAATGTAGTTATCAAATTATAAATGTTTTAAAGAAAAGTATATCGATTACTTTTATCTTTTTTATTTTAATTTTAATAAATTAATTTTGTTAAATATTATTAAATTTATTTAAATTCAAAAAAATATTTTTACAATAAATTGGTGTGTTGATATTTAACTAAAAATAAGCAAAACATTTAATAAATAGCTATTATTCACATATATTTGTGATAATATTTTAAATTTTGAGCAATATATTAATTTAAAAACTTCAATTCTAGGTACTAAAAAAATCCAATTTATTAAAAATATTAATTTGATTATTACAATATTATTATTGTATTTCTCCCTTCTTATAAAATGTCTTATATTTATATTAAAAATGATAACACTTTTATAATTGATTTATGAAAACTGAGTAATGTGTGACATTTGTGTTGGCAAATACAAAGTATACCTAATACTTATATTTTTGATATTTGAAATATTTATTATCAAAAAGACATATAAAATTCGTTTAACTGCCAAAAAATCCTTAACATAAAATGAAAGATATATAGGTTGGTTGATATATGAAAATCCCGTATTGGAATTTAATTTGCTCGCATTACACGTCGAAAGCAATATAAAGTCCTATTTGGCTGCACCATTTTTTTTTTTTTTTTGAATCCTGATGTTTTTCTCACCGTGCGGAAAACACCGAACGATTGATGATTATCACACACAGGTTGTACCTATGTATTATATCCACGTTTTTTTTCTTTTAAACATCAATATTCAATTTTGTCGTATTTCACAACTAATGCGTTCCGATCCGTAGAGAGGGATCAAGAGGAAAGAAATGCACGACGAAAAACGTAGGAGATTACGTTGACAACAGTGGAGGTTTTGGCTATATGGTGATGACTATAGCGATGACGATGACAACTACGAAACGATGATGAGGGAAGATTGGCGAGAGTGTGTTAGAAGAGAAAAAAATGGGAATGTTTGGTGACAGATCGATTGGTCACACGTTAATGAAGCAAAATGACCGAAAGAGAGGACCATGGCAGCGTGATGACGAAAAAAAACGTGCGCGGATGGACCTAATGTATTACACAATATATATATACTGCTGCTGTGTGTGGCGGAAGTGGAGGTGGACGGTCGTGTATATACGAGTAGCGGAAACTTAATAAGGGTTTGGCACTTTAGACAGATCGGTGGCAATTTAAAGGTTCTCCTCGGTCCTTCATCTTCTCCTTCTCTGCCATCATCCTTCCTATGGTAGCAGCCCTATCGTAAATCCCGTCGCTCCTCCAACCGCCAACACTCTCCCCGTCTGGCATGGTGAACCAACCATGGTTCCTCCTCGGACACCTACGACTCATCCACCCACTCATACTTGTATATAAGGTACCTATTCTCACTGCACACACACACGCACATATATTATATACAAGCTGCGGGTGAGTGGGCGACTATTTTATTTTCCATCCTCTCCACTCAATTAAACGAACGCCACCAGAGACGAATCGACGTCTATAAGGTGGTAGTTTCTCGCCTGAAAGGGGGTGTATGGAGTACGAGAGGTTTCAGTTATTTTAGCTAGTCCAGTTTAAGTTACCTAAAAGGATGGAATATTTCATCAAATGTCTAGTTTTTAACTAAATAAACAATAAGATCATATTAAATTAAGTATTTTTCTCTTTAATTAAACTACTTTAAATTTGAATTAAGAAATATAAATTAGTATTTTTAATTTATATTTTTTACACACAGAAAATATTGTTTTTCATGAAAATCTAAAACATTTATTATTACTAAAAAACCGCGATGGAGTATGTAGAGTTATATTATTATATTGGCGGATAGGTGTATATCAATTATAATTTATAAGTATAAGTATTAAGTACCTATAATAAAATTGATCGCAATCACATATTTCCCTTTGCTGACCTGATATTTTAGTTATATACTTGTAGACTTTATTATCCTTACATAATTTTATACTCTAAGTGTTATTTGTGTGTAATGTATAATTATATTTTATATTTTGATAGTACTTATCATAACTATATTGCAATATACTAAGAAACACTTATATCCAAGTTCGTAACTGGAGCGATCCAGTGTCCGAATTAAATATTATAACAACGACTTATGTTTTTAATAACGATAATAATCAAACTTTATTTTTTTAACATAAAAATGACAAGTATTCAATATCTATATTAATACTTTACAACAGCTCATGTGTAGAAAAAAACACGTGATAAAAATAAATACTTAGTCATAAAATGTTTTATATCAAATAAAAACTAAGTTAAATTTCATTCAATAAAATAAACATCTACAATTAAATATTATTTTATCAGTAAAAATAGGTGATCAAAATTTAGTTTACTTAGCCGAAAGTAAATCGTAAGTAAAAATTAAAAAATCATGTGTGTATAAAATGTATACTTCTTAAATAGAATATTATTTTATAGGATTTCAGCTTCCGGCTATAAGTAAGTAAACTAAATTTTGATTACATTTTTACTGATATTATATGATTTGTTATAAACATATAAGAATTTGGAAATGCCATTTCATTAAATTTATATTTTTACTAAGAATATTTTTTATTCTTATGATAAGGAGTTATCGTTCAGTTATGATATTTATACTAGTGTGTGTATATTTATATAAAACTGAGTCTTAGGGGGCGTAAATAAAACCTAGAATTCTTCATACGTTATCCCAGTATGTATAATACATCATATACTCATATATTAATAACATACCAATTCAGCACCGATGTACCAATAATTCATCTAATAAATTACATAGTTATTATTTATTAATGTTAATAAATTAACGTATAATGCTCATAAACATGCGTATATTAGTAATATTTGGACAATTAAGTGCAAGTGATTTCAAATTAACGTGAAAATATAATGTATGTATGATAATATAAAAATTATACTACCATATTTTGATTAAAATTCCTTCATTCTACAGATTTTAAACAAAAAATATTTTTATAGAGATATTTGTATATTAGACAATAATTTTCTGAAGAATATTAAATGCTTCGAGAGCTTAAATTTCAAACATTTTTATTAGAATAATTGAATGTTAATGAGAGATGCCCAGATACACTTACAATGACCATAGATAATATGATATATTGATATATATCTATATAATAATGACTGTTCACCTCGAACCGTCGTTGCATCTTGGAAACTATTTCATAATTATTATAATTTCTAAACTTATTTAAACGTAAACAATAATATATAAATAATTTTCTAAAACGGAAACATCGTTTGTACAATGTATAGTTTACTTTTTACAAAAAAAAGGTATGACGTAACTTGTTTTTCAAAATATATTTTTGTAAATATAAGTATACCTACATCACGAGTACAAGTTTTTTCAAGTTTAATCTATTTTTATTTTGTAGGAAATAACTTAATTACTAATGAACCATATTATGTTATCTGAAACCACTACCTAGTACCTACAATACTACCTTTATTTAATAAAGTAACATAAAGATAAGTTTGATTAAATTATATTAATATATAATTTTTTTTTTTTTTTTTAATAACAATGTTTATCTTATAGAAATATTTTTCAAAAATGTCGTTTTTTTTGGCCAAAATAAAGTCAAAAACAGTAATCGAGTATTATAATGGAGTTAATTCAAATGTTAAATACATATAAATTATATGATAAAGTAAAGTATTATTTAAATGTACATATTTAATAAACTTTGAAAGTTGGATTAGGTGAGCAAGCAAACAAAAATGTATTATACATTAAAAGTTTTTGTTTTATAAATTAAAATTTCAGATAATAATATTAGCTAGGTAATCAATAAGTTGTTTATTTTATAAGATTTCATTGAAAACATTGGAAACTGTTAAAGGAAAAGACAAACTTATAAAGTATACCTAGATTAAAACAAGATTAAAAACTTTATACTTTAATATGTACATAAACGTACATTTTATAGATAATTTGTTATTTTTAATAACAAATGTAATTTTGGCTCTAGCCAAAATTATAAATTATGACCTTTAAATATTACATAATCTTTTTAGTATTATAAGTACACATATATTATAATATAGTATATATAATATATATATACTATAATATACATTATATACATTATACACATTATACTTTATACAATATACATAAATAATGTAAATAGATTTATAAATATGGTATAATCGTGTATGAAATGTGTGTGTAAGTATGTTTTGTATACAATAATAATTATAGTTTATTTATTCATCTAGGTTAATAATATAATTGCATTTATTTACTGCAGTAATATTATGACATTATTCAATGTAGGTAATATAAAAAACGACAAATTTGTAAAATTCTAAAGTGATATTAATTAATTCAATTTATACACCTACCTAACACGAGAAAAATATATTTATTTTTAAATCAAAAACTAAAATTTCTTTTTTAGATATTCTAAAATTAATTGACGTTCCTAAACATATACAAAACAATTTATTCAAAACTGAATTATGTTTTACGAATAGTTATATTTTACCTACCTAACTATTATAATGTTGTTATTTGTTAATATACTTAATATACCTATAAAGATATAAAATATATATACATAATTTATATTAATATTATAGCCAATATACAAACGAATAGATGCATTGTATATAATAATTGTTTTTAATGACAAGAAAAACTATTTATTTGAGAATGTTATAGAATCATACTTGCAATAATGGACTATGACTATAGCGAATCTAGGACAAAATGTTCATAAATATTCAATATATATATATAACAAAATATTGTTAATATTAATTTTTGTGTTAATACAATATTTAAAAATGTTTGTACATATTATATAATATGTATAATATTATTATATTTTTCTTATTCTTGGGTAAGTAGATATAGTTTAAAATAAAAATAAATATAAATAACCAAAATTAATATAAATTAAATTTTATTATATATATATATATTATATATAGTATACAACTATATAATAAATTATATAATATTATAAATGAAAATTGAACAGAATATTTTGTATTTTCGGACTGTTTGTTCAACTATTTTTTAAGCAGACTTTTTGTCCCCGGACTTTTACCTACTATAATACTAACTTATACGTAAGTGGGATTATGTAATACACTAATACATGCATACATAGTTCTAAACATCAGCTAAAACTTAACTATATATCATAATAACATGTTTCCAATGTTCAAATAATAAAAAATTAAATCGTTTTATAAATCATAAAATAATAATTTATATTGTACTACGATCGTATGCTAGATATTATATTATTGTGAAAATCGAATTTGATGTCTAACTTTTACATCATATATTATTCGCAATGCATAAACTAAATTGGAGTAAAAATATTACATTTTACTGTGATTCTTTATAATATGGGTAAACCTATACGTTGGTACAATATGTGTATACGTGTGTGTGTATCATATGTATAAGCGAGTGTGACGAAATAGGATACCTCCAATGGAGTTCTTTGAACCGGCTTTAAAGACAGAGCTTCTGAAAAGGTAAAGGAATTCTATCGAGTTTTTGTTTTTTTCTCTTTTCAACGCCGTGTTTATCTCTGTCTCGCCCACGACAAGGTCGTAATCAGTCATGACTCACGACCCGAATAACACTGCCATTCTTTCCTCAACGTGTCACGACAACTATCCTAACTTACGCTTATCCCTACATTTGTATATTTTATATTCTATTATAATATTATGTATATTGCCGTATACATTTTATCTATTTATTTATCTATACGTAAATACATGTACATAAAATATGCTTGTAAATTGGATCATGATGGTAACTGTTATACGTTCATGTTATCTTACAATGTAAATAAAAATAATAAGGTAATATTATTTGAAGGAAAAAACCAAGGTATGGCTAGTTATTTTCAACCCTTCGGTATTAAACAACCGGATGTGTGACTACTCGTACCGTTAGATAGGTTAAGAAGGAAATATAAAAAATCTTTTTTAACAGAACTGAATGTCACCAGTGTCTACGATTTATTCTCGAACCTAATGATCTTGGGCAACACCAAGACTGGGAACAATAGTATCTTGTTCCGGGCTACAAAATGTACAATGGATATAATAGTTCGTTGGCTTTTTTCGTTAAACACTTGGATCCTTTTTAGTGAGATGACAGTTTCATTTTAAGAAAAAGGAGTAGAAGTCTTAATATTTGCAAAATCTTTTACTCGTTCTATAAAGAATTACATTAATTGAATATACTTATAAACTAAGTATATAATAATATATTATCATATGTACATTAAAATATCATGTATAGTATATTGTAAATATTATTGAAACTAATCTCAGTTGAATTGGAATTTAGGTATATTTTTATTATATTATTTAATTAAAAAGATTGTAGGTACACAACAGACATATTATATATTATACTATTTGTATTCTACATACCTATAATGATCACATTATTCATTTTATAAGCTCGGAGCTCAGTTGACTTATATAATGAAATTAATTTACATATATACCTAGGTATAATTGTAAAGGTTCATATTTTTTCTCAAGCCAATATTTAAATTGCTGTCTAATTGTTTGTGATTACATTTTTTACTTTAAATTTCGGAGAAACAAATGTAATGATTTTTTAATGATATATTTTAGATTCTGAACGGAGTGATAATTGTATGAATTATAAAATTATATATTATTTTTTTATCTGTCATCACTTTTTAAGCTTAGGGAGATTTCTATAGCGAATTGGATCTAGTTGATACTATGTAATACAAGTTTTCAACCTATATGAGAAAAAAATGTCTACTTGAAAATCAAGTTAATGTAAAAAAAATATTTCGCTTCTTTTTAATCTATTTTTAAAGTGATGAAAAATGTTAGGTTTGTTATATAAATATCGGTAACAAAAATTCTTGATAATTTAATACAAGACCTCACACAAGTTGTAATTATTTCTGTACACAAATATTAAAAATATGAAATCATAATTTTTTTATATGCATTTGAAGATCAACTATAAATAATCTATTATAATTCAAAAATATTATTCAAGGAGATATTAAACTTTATTACATATACACATATTATGAGTTCTAAATTCTAATATATACTATGATATTTTTTTAAACATGTAAATTAATTTTAAAATATTAACTACCTATTTTGAGTTTTTATCATAAACCCATTCACCCTGTTTTATGGTTTATGGTTGGTGGTATTAGCTTTAAAGTCTATAACAATAATAATATTATAATATATTCAATGTTTTTGAGAATAATTTAAATCTAATTACCGTAATACAAATAATAAAATAAATTATTTTAATAAGTTTAATACTAATATCAAATATCAATAAACATATCATGGAATTTAATTAGTGGTGACAGATCTTTGTATCCACTTAGAGTCGGTTTTCGTATACAATTATTTATATACTTGACACCTACTGTACAGCAAAGCAGTACCCACATGCTCATTTTCTTTTTATACTTGAAGGCACTTTTTATATAAGAAAAAAAGCACAATTTCAAGGTTTCTGGTAAAAACTGGATTTAATTTATACTTTTGAGTGGTTTTTGTGATTTTCGAAATAATAAGGTACCTAAAAAAATTAATTATAATTAAACAGGAATAGTCATGTAAATTTAGTTAATTTTATGTTATATTTTATAGTTTTAAATCTTCTTTTCTAAAATATTTTACAAATTATCTTAATTTACAAAATACTCCTAAAGTAAAATCATTTAAAGCTAGACCATAATATTTAAGATGACAGACGGGAATAAATTATTATTGCCTTTAACATATCATGCAATTAAAAGTTCTCTATTATAATATTGTTTACATTAAATATAATAATGATTACTCTTACTTCTTACTTCGGAGACGTTTTTTGCATAATTAAAACAATACTATGTTTAAAATTATTATACATTAGACAGCGTACGACTTAATTCAAAATTTTTCTTTTTGTTTCTTCAAATTACTTTACCATAAACTTTTACTGCATTTATGAAAATATTATTGAATGATATAATGAGTAGTCTATGAGAAATACTGGTGAAACTACTACCATAATCATTCGCTCGAAAAAAATTTATTTGAATTTCATTTTAAGTTATAAAATCTATTAATTATTTTAATAGGGTTGTTTAAAAAATATAATGTGCTTTATTTAATAAATTTAAATAAAAAAAACATATCAATTATTCTTTATATATTATTTATAGTTTTATGTATATATATAATTATTAATTAAGAAATAACTTCTTTTAATTTTTTTGATGCGTACTATACTATCACAAATATTAAATGCTGATGATCACTTTATTTAAATTTATAACTGTATATAATACATTTTACTATTATATCTTTAATATATATTCTTTCATCTTTGATGAATACGAGAGTTAAACTTAGATGTTTAGAGATATATTTCAAAAATTATACCAGTAAGGCAGAAATTAGAGTATGTTTTCTATTCTGTACCTACCTATCCTAAATTATAAAATATACATAACACACTTCATGTCTTCATCATACATAATTATATTAATATCGTAATATCGTATAATATTAAAAAATTATAATTTATGATTTTATGACTATAAAAATGGAATAACTAAAACTAAATAATAACTAATGATTTATTTAACAAAATAATTAGACATTGCCATATTATCCTATTGTTGCAGTCCGAAAATTTTTTTAAATTATAAATTCTGAAACATTGATACTATACTTACATTTTTAACGAAAACATTAAACCTAATTGAAGTTTGTGTACAACAAAAAATATAATACTATTGAATCCATTACGGCCATATAGTTTTTATAAATGGATTTATGATATAGGTACCTATTTGGGCGAATATAAGTTTCTACGCGAAATCAGATAAATATTACCCCTAGATATGCATACGTAAGTTCATACACAAAAAAATTCATCTATTTCAATTTTTTAAAGTATTAAATTAGTATTAAATTAAATTATGCTTAGTTTGAGAATGTAAACTAATAATTAAAATTAAGTACATGAGTACATAGTACTTCAACATAGTAGTTAAACAATTAACAAAATAGTAAACTATTTCAAAGTAATAATTTTATATACGTATACAAATGCTTATACTGCTTATAGATTATTTTAGCTCACATAGTAAATTATAGACATATTTTATTTGTATTTTTGTTTATAGTTAAAAACTATACTCCGAAGTTATTCTATGTATCATTCATATGTTATGAAATATTGTTATTGAAATGGAAAAATAATTGTATGAATGATATATAGTGGACATACGTTTAATTATAATACTACTATACTAGATACTAGAATAAGAATGCCCACAATTGAAATAATAATGATATGAGAGACGTAATGTAGTAGACCAACTATAATTGGAAATGTTCTGAAAGTATGTTTCATTAAAAAATAATATGGCTTTGCTATTAGCTTTTTTTTTTTTAATGTATTATTTGAGCAAAAAAGTTTTCCATAAAAATAAAATACCATATCTAGATTATATTATTATTTTGATTTCAATAATAGTATATGTAATATAGTAATATAGAAGTATTCGAGCAGTTAAGAATTTACATCATAATTTTTATGACGAATAAAAACATATTAAACATTTTTATAAATATCAAAACAAAAATAAATTGAATACAGTCATTTTTCTACTTTATGAATTATAAACTATCTTTGCATACAAAAACCTTTTGAATATTTCAGTGATAAAAATAATAAAAATAAAGGCAGAGTCATTTACTCAAACGCGTTTGTCATGTATAAAATATACAATTCGTTGTACAAATGAAAAAAGTCAAAATTATTCATTACAGATAAACTATAATTATTATTGCACTAATAAGTTTTAAAAGCCAGTAAAGTTAGATAATTAACTTAGAAATATTCGAAGTTTTAATATCATAGAATTTAGAGATTATCTTAATTTATTTATTGTTTTAACATTAAATGTTATTAATTTGAAAAAAAGGTTAATGTTTTTAATTTTTATTATATTACAATAATATAATAAAAAACGGGTTTTTTTTAAATCCCCATTTCTAAAATAAAATAAAATGAAATAAATTAAGTTTCAATTGTACATACCATAATAAAAACTTTTTTTTCTAACTTTATTCTATTTTTTGTAAACTAAATTTCAAAATATAGATAAGCCACAAACATCGATCATATTATATATTTTAAACTATGTAATTTTAAAAACAAATCATACTATTTGTTGCTAATATTATTATATAAATCGTTTCTTGGCTATTATTTTATTCTTGTACATATTTTTTTATTATCTACTATTTTAACAAATGTTATTACACTACAGTCATTAATTTGTGTTATGCAGTACCATGCATTTACAGAATTATAACTCTATGTTAATACAATTTAAATTATGTAGTTATTTACAGTTACATATACTTATCTGTTTAGAATATTTTTTCCTAACTTCATATATTCTAAATTTGTCTATAATCTAATTTTTCTTTGTTTTTTATGAGATGCACTTAAGTTTAATCAACTTTCAGATTTCAAATAGCAAATTTAATTTATTATTTAAAACTAAAATAAATAATATCCTATTCGATACCTCAGAGTTCATAAATTATTAATACTTAACAAACTTTAGGTAGTATAATTGTATAAATTAAAAGTTTAAATGAACGAGTTTAAAAAGTAAAAACAAGATTATTCTTCTTCATACAGATTTCTTACTGATTCATTTTATCCATATAAAGTTTAATTCCGTTGTTGTTTAGTTATTAGACACTAAATGCTAAAATTGTACGTTACTATATAGGTACGTATGCATACCTATTGCATACAATGTTCAGAAAACTACTCTGATCATAAATATATGTTATCAATGTACAAAAATACGATAAAAAAATATGATTTTTCAGAAAAGCTATTTGAATTAAAATTACATTTGTTATTTATAAATTATTTTATTTTATGGGTAAAATGTATGATTTTTTGAAATATAGTTTAAATAAATATAGTTAAATATAATTTTGTTTTCTGTATATGTTGTACACATATTTTTTTTTAAATGTCGATGTATCTAAATCGAATTTTAAACGAGTAGTTATTAAACTTTTATGTCAATGATAATAGTTTTTAATAATAATTTATTATGTTACATAACAAATAAAATAGATGTTATATTTAATCATACCCTTTACTAGACAATTTTTATAAATTATTATAAAATGCTTATCGATTAATATTTTTAAAATATCTAAATTATCATGACATTTTTACTGTGAATTATTATTTCTATAGTGACTTAATACACGTTAAATTTAGAACTTAGAAACAACTAATTCAAATTTCAATTTATTTACATGTGTTAAAAAACACAAGCTTACAGTAAAAAATACCAGTTATTATTATTATTTTTTAAGTAGTTTGTCTACGGATTGCTAATTGACATAAAAAATGGGAATATTTTTGAAATTTCATGCTTTGTAATAAAATATACTTATTTAAAAATCATAATTTGAAAAAATACAAAATAAATAGAAAAATAGATGTTAATGCTCTGTATAATACCTATAGTTTATATTTTTATAAAGATTTTTTTTTATTAATCATATTGTCTCATTTACTTTGACAAATTATTAGATAAACAACAGTTCACACTTAATAAAACAATAATACATACCTACTTAAAAATATTTGTTTAACGTCAATGGTGTGATCCTCGCTTCATCACTTTTATTGTGTATAATTTTTACTTTTCATCAAATATGGTGAAACTTATTCTTAGTATACTTAGGAACTTTTTATGAACAGAAATTCTTTTAACTATTTCCATTGATAAAGTATATTAATGATAGATTTATAGGTATCAGACTATTAACAAGCAGGAATATAACATAGAAATATAGATAAATTTTAGTTATAACTAAAAGCTAAATGTACAATATACATATTCTAAATAAGACATTTTCATTTTTGTTTAAACAATAATATATCAATTCATATCTCTTAATAAAACTTTGACAGAATTATATTTTAAATAAATCGTATTTAGGAGTCAAAATTATAATTTTATTGTTAATTAATGAGGTGGATGTCACATATATTTATTAATAATGTCAATATAATAATATATAACAAAAACACACTAGAGAATTGACCATATAGAATTCCAAAGTTAAACTATCAAATGGAATATATACAGTAAATTCAATAGTCACTATTCCAACAAACTAAACACACTAGTTTATTTTTAGGTTTTCGTAGTCACGTAAAATTAAATACTTTCAAGTAGCTTTGTGATTATTGTATAGATTTAAGTAAATACAAAATAATGTAGATTAGAAAGATATTTATTACTCAAATTATTTTTATTATTATTGCAGTATAAAGTTAATAACCAAGTTTAAATAACATTGTACTTTTTTATTTATTAAGTAGGGTTAAATTAATTGATTGATTATATTACTTATTGATGTTTCTAACAGTCAATTATTATTATAAGCAATTGTATTGTAATAAAATAGTTTATAAAAACTATTAAAGAATAATATTGAAAATATACGTAAAATTTCAAAACGAATACAAATATTTTTTAACAGAAAGTCAAATCATGTAGGTAGCACATTTAAAGAGTTTTGTTTTTATATATAAAAAAACCAAATTTCAATTGAAAACCGTTTAATTTTTTTTTTTATTATTTATACTATTATTATTATGACGTATTTTCGTTTTAAAAATCCAATTTTAAACATTTTCCAAAAGGAAAATACATCAAATAAAACGTGTTTAAAAAGTATAAAATATATAAACCAATATAAGGGTTAGTGCCACTGTTAAACGTATATTTTATTGGCTGATACGATTTCTTAAAACGATTTTTATTTTATTTTTTGGTAAGTTTCCAACTTCCGACTTTAGTAGGACGTTTTTCAGTACGATTATATAATACTAAGGAATACCTTTGCACTATAACAATAAACAAACATTATTTTATTTAAAAATATATACCATGTTCAAACCATATGTAATTTGTTTAAATACATACAGTAGTATATGTATGTATAGTGTATAGTGTATTTAATATATTATATAATATAAAATAAATCTTGATTATATTTTGTTATTATAATATTATAATATTTGCATTCTTTTCTGATTGTTGTTAATCTTTGTATCACACATGTTGATTTTAAAAGTCTATCTGTGAGATTATAATATCAGATTGTTATAGTTAAAATCTTTTATAAAACAATATTGATGAATATTAAATACCAACATAATTATAATTCTATAATTAAAATATGTTGATATCATAGATTTGAATTGGAGTGATGATTTAAGAATTGGTTTTATTATCTGTTTGTGTTTAATAATATTTTACAATAAACAAAATTAATATTGATTGGATAATATTAACAATTTAAAATTATCGACATTATGTACCTTTCAGGCAGTAGCGTATGCAGAATTTGTTTATGGAGGGGGTTACTATTTATGTATATATACAAAATTGTATATACATTTTATTAACGTAATATTTCAGAAAAGAAATCATTATCATATTTAACTTATGCTACCAGGTGCTAAACATTTGAAAACATTGGATATTTTTGATTTTTTTTTAGTTTCTCTCCACTAAATATTTATAAAGATATAATAAAATAAAATGATATTAAAAAAAAAAAAAAACACAAATCAAATTTTGTATTTTTGTAAACGCGTACCTATATATTATTATGTTACAACAAGTGTTTTAAGTAAATGCTATGCGTTAGTGAATAATATTAATAATTATACTGAGTTATCTATTGTTACATGGAAAAATACTGATTCATCGATTATTAATATTTATCGTCCATACTCATAAGTACCTATTATAATACAATTATTATTATTATTTTTTTTTATATAGAACTGTTGTTTTTGTTATTGTTCACTTTTCTAGTTGATTTATTTTCTCTAAATATTCTAAAAGGCTAATTAAAGTTCCCAGGATTAAAAAATAAATAAATGATCCCATGATGGTATTTTTGGATAAATAAGCTTTTTCCAGCACTTTTAAAGGTCTAATTAATGGCCACAGAATCATGTTCAACTTTTTTTCCTGTTGTTTGATTAATTAACTCTTCTTAAAAAATAATTTACACATTTACACAAATAAACTTCATCCGAGATTATTGTTGTATAAAACGGATTATATTTATTGATGGTTAGTTTTATATTAAAGCATCTGTATAATACCTATAGGTAATTAATTATAAATACCACAGTTTTTATAATCAATATAATAAATAATATTTTCAGATGCTTTTAATTTTTACTTCAGCGTTGGCCAAACGATGGTTTGCAATCGACCTGTAGATCGCGAACAATTTTAAAGTATATCACCCCTTTGTTATACCTAATTCATTATATAAAAAGTACGAGAATGTAAAATGTAGATAAGTCACATTTGTTTTTTTTATTTAAACCGATCCTTTAAAGGAAAAAATATGTTCTAGACTATATATAGTAGAATCATTACCAACACATAACCGTAATTCTTAAAAATGTGTAGACTTCATACAAATTAAAAATAAACATTTATTTAAAAGACAAAAGAGTAGTTTTATAGAAGTCCTTTTGTTTCAGATTTACAACATCTGACTCTAAATGCGTAATATAAATGCAACAGGCGATGTCGGCTATAACAAAAAGGTTTAAGGTGTATTTTTTAAGGCAAACTTTTTGATTCTGGGCCTTGGGGCTATAACTCGTACGAAATATATTAAAACTTTACCCTAGACTTGTTCTGTAAGGTGAATTATTGCTTTCCAGTTAATTTTGTCTCGAATAAAAAAATTAAATTGGTTTCGTATAATTTTATTCTGTAACCGTGCGATGCTATTTGAAATTATTGTTAATGGTACGTGTGTGGTCTGAAACTTAAAGAAACATTTCTGTAAAACGGCCAATTCTATACGTAAAACTTTTAAAATATTTACAAGTATATAATATGTTTTAAATATCATAACTGTATTTTCATTCAAAAAGCTTAATGATGTTTTATTATATTATTATCTCATTATAGGTACGTATTGTGTATCTTCATTAATATTATTGTAATTGTAGGTATATTAAATTGTCATTAAATTATACCTAGATTAAAAAAAAAACTTTATTTGTTTATCACATTAAATACCTATAGGTGTAATGTATATTTATAAATTAAAATAATTAAATGTACAATGATACAACTTTAACTAGATTAAAAATGGTAAAATAAAAAAAAACGGTACATTACAGAATCATGAGTAAATATAGTTTATTGTCTTTATAAATATTTCAAATTATTAAATAATTAACTAATTTGATTTGATTTATTTATAATATTTTTAAAGTCCTCTGTGGTTCAAACAGTTTTTAAAATTGAATTCAGGGATAAATGTTCAATCTTCTCATCCTCATCCAATTATAATGGTCACTACGTGCCTTTGCATTAGATTAACTGCGTGTGTGCATAGATATGCTAACAGTGTGTAAAAATATATTTTTTGTATCAGATGATTGAACTAAATATATTTTTTCATACATTTCAGTATCTTCCAGGTGACATTCAATATTATTGTCATTTTCTTTGTTGACCTTATAGGAAGTAGTTCAATAGAATTCACTTACTCTTCCAGACGCCATTATATTTCTATTTAACTTAAGCATCTCAATTTAATAATAGGTATGTATTAAAGTCTGTAGGTACTGTGATAATAATTTATTTCTAAGTTACATTATTTATATGGCATTGGCAGTAATATACGTTATAATTAGTAATTAGTGAATCATAAATATTTCCGATTTTTAAAATAATAAGTAATAGTGAATAGATGATACGGGATATATTCAACAAATTACTCATAAATATTATTAAAATTTTACTGTTGTATTATTATAAATTGCATGATTCGAAATATAGTTAATAATTGAATAGTTTTTGTGTACTATGAATAAAAACTTATACTTTATATAAGTAGTAAAATCGCAAATTGCAAATTATTTTAATACCTACTGCAGGCTACAATACGTATATGCAAATAACTGAAATAACAATATAGGTATACACATAAGTTACAATTTTAAACTTGTACGAATTGTAATTTTTATTTTATATATTCACTATTATGTATATATACTTTATAATTGTACATCTCAATCTCTTAATTTAGTTGATTCTTTTTTTTTTTTTTTTACTTTCCAGTGCTTCGAAAATTACAAATATTTTTTACTTGACAGTTAACAGATATTGAATTTTTCTAGTTAAGATATTATTTTTTTTTTAAGCGCCCCATTTTTCTAAACTCAAAGAACGATTTTATAGTGGAAATGTTAAGGCTGACAATACATTTATTTTGTTTCTGATGTTTTTATTCAAACTCATTTCAATCTGTCTCTGGAAATCATTCATATTCGTATTTTATATAATAAACACATGTGAAAAAATACAAATATTGTATTAAAATTTGATACAGCACTTTAAATGGAAATTGACAATCAATATAGAATCGTGAATAAAAGACTACAAGTCATAACACGCATGGTATTGCAATTTTTATCAAAATTGAGTTATGTATGAAATATAATCAATGCATAACTATATCTTCTTACTGAAAATATTGTGGGAAGTTTATTTTTGTCAATATCTTGATTCTAACTTTACTTTATGATATAGAAAAGTGTAATTATTCAAAAAGTATATAGTTTTGATCAAAACTATGTATTTTTATACTCATTTTTTCATAATGTACTAATTCCTATTTTGTATTATCTCCCATGATACATATTATTGTATCAATTTATATTTTTTTATCAAAACGTATTGGGTATTATGCTCAAAACATCTGAATGAACATTCACAGAACTAACAACTATTTTATTTTATAAATATATTTTTAAAACACAACAAATACATTTTAGTTAAATAACGACTTTTCTTTTTGAGCAGGCGATGCGTTTGAATTTACACGTATAAAAGGTACTATTTTTTAAATTATATAAATTTATAACAATCAAGTTATTTATTTTATGTAAATCCATAATACTAAAAACATGAAATATGGTTAAAGTCTAATATTATATTACCTAATTTATTTTATTTGATATAATCACTTACTTTTACTGAATAATTCATTTAAATTTATAGATTAATAAACCTGAAATATTATATATTATTATATCGTATTCCATTATTTTATCTTATTTTTACACCTATCTAAAAATATTTAAAATTAATTTAATTAGTTTTCGTACTAACAAATTAATAATTTAATGTTCTATCAAAACACAAAATTCACAAAACTTTATAGAGATAGGACGTTAAAAAAACCAACTGTCCTTTGAAAACTAATATAATTTGATTTAATTTATTTTGAAAAATTAATTTAAAATAGTTAGTAAAATGTAGTAATATATAAAATTTACGTTAAAACATAAAAATAATATTTTTAAAGAGTAGAAAGTGATAAATTGTTGCCTTACTTAAAATGTATTCAACAATTAAAAAAAATGAAATCAAAAAAAAAAAAGTTTATATTTATTTTTAAATTCTTAACACTTATGTATAACATGCAACAGCTAGTATACACTATCTGTCTTCTTTTGGTTATTCAGTCTCCGAGAGGCGAGGACCATCCCATTTTGCACGCTAACCTCCATCTTATCCGACGCTTTTTCTTTCCAATCCAAGCCTCCACCAAGTTTATATTATACCAACAGAAATAATATTTCAATATCAAAATTAATAAACATATTTCAATAACTTAAAAAATAACACATTTAAATACACATTTAACCTTTTATATATCAATTTTTTTTTAGTTTAAAACTAAAATATCAACATTGATACATTTAGAGTACAATACGTATTTCTGACTAGATCAATAAGTTTTATATTTCATTTACAATATAATTCAAAAATGTATTTATAAATATTTATTCATAAGAATTTATTCAAATTCGTATGAATAATTGTACTTGAGATAATCGATATTTAATCTTTAAAACAATAACTCTGTAAACAATAATATACCTATTATTACCTTATAATCTGGTCGAATAATGTTGATTCATATTTCTACAAATATACTTATAGGACCAATACGATTTTTTTTTTTATGTTAAAAGTATTTAATATTTTAGAACTATATTTATAATAATATGACTTGTTATAAGTTTCTTTTAAAAAATTAAGCAAGTTTCAATCATATCACATTAAATGAGAAATAAGAGTTCAGCATTAAATGAATACATAGTACATCCACTACCATAAAATATTACAAAGCTTATAATATACGAAAACTTTGCTTTTTACTTTTGTTACAAATATAAGTAAAGAATTCAAATATAATAATAATTTGTTTTACTGGTTCACTCATAGAATGTTGAAACAAAAAACTTAACTAAGGAATTTATATAAAGTATATAATGTAATTTGTAATATTTTAAAAATGTTAGATTGATTAACTGTTTCTAAAGCTATCCGTAGGTACATTAGGGAATGATTTATTTTCATTATTTATTATTTTCTTGAAAAAAAAAAGTTCTAGAGTGTTTGAATGTTAGATGGTAATGCAAGAAGTAAATAAGCATAATGCAGTGAAATAACAAGAAGAAAGGAAGACAGCAAAGTAAAAGAGGAAAAAGTTTTCATCTTCTGCGCTAATGGTTTTATATATACCTACACGGCTACACTTACCACCGGCCAATATGAATTAATTTGATATGATAATATCTTTGAGTTGTATATATAAATATATGATACTATTGTTGAATTGATTATACAATAAGTTTAAACTATGTGGTATATACAGATTTTCATTCCATTTCCAACTTGTGTTACAATAATATAGGTATTAGTTACTACGAGTAGAGAAACTCAAAACTGTATATTATATTTAAGTACTTAAATATTAATATGGTTATACTTAATACAATACATTATTTACTCCTAAAGGCTGAAGATAAATCATTTGTGTCAATAAATATTAGATAACTGTTATTTTATATTTATGTAAAACATATTCGAATTCAAAGTAACATTTAAAAATATCTGTGTTTATTGTCTGTTATTGTTATTAAATAATTTGCAAAATATAATACAATTATTTGATAGTAACATCTTATTCATTAAAAAAAAAAAAAAACGATTTAGATCAAATTTGTTCCAGATTTTATTTTTTACAAATATGAATATATTATGGCTTATGGAGAAACATTAATTATTCTACCATTATTTTTATTACTATATAGTATATAATATAGATTATAAATATAAAATGGTTTTTAAAATATGTTGATGAAAAAAAAAGTGGTTAAAATTCAAATTGTTTTGTAAATATTTGTGGGAATATAATATTTAGAGATCATTAGTTGTTATCAATATTGATAAGTTATAAATTAGGTATTATCTACTTAATTTTATATTATAATTGAAGTAACAATTTTATAATATCATAGCAAAAATATAAAAAAATGTTTAACAGGAAATTAACATTTTATTCAATTAATCAAGTGTTAATCCACATTTTCATCAAATTATTTGCTATTAAATCCTCTTTATATTTCATTATAAATAAACTTTATGTAACTATACATTAATTTTTTAGTTACTAAAATAGCTTGAAATGTAGTATTTTATAATTTATTCAATTTATAAAATAAACATTAATCGAATTTAAATACTATGGAATTCTTAGGAACATTATTAGTGTGTAGTTTTGTGCACTTTATGATTAATTTGTATAGCACTCTATATGTTCTGACACATTCTGTTAATTTGGACCATGTACTTTTAGTCAAACTTAATGTTAAATTATTTACTTGTCACTAAACACATCCACTTAAAAGTTTATTTATTTGGTATATACTTTATTTATTTAAAGTGAAAGCTTTGCTACTTAACGATCGTAAATACTAAATAATAATATTTTTTTAAAATAAGCTTTTTTAGTCTTTCTAAAGATATATATTGAATCTTGTTAGTAACAACCCAAAAATGTTCATTATTTTTAAGAATTTGGACCTCAAAAATTTAACATATTTTTATAGCTATCTCATCAGATTCACGTATTTTGTTAATTGTATGATTTAAGTTCAACACATTTGAATATTAACTGAATAACAAAAAATGATTTTATATCAGTGATTATATATATTAATTATGTATTGTATATAGCTAATATTTAAAATGAAACGAAAAATTTATGTACGACCAAACGTTTTAAAATGTAACAAAATCAATTTTTTTTTCAGTGATTGATTGTGTGATGTCAGAATGGGAATCATGGAGTGAATGTGATACGGAATGTGGAAATGGCATGATGACAAGAAAAAGACAAGTGATAAAGACACCAGTAAATGGTGGAAAACATTGTCCTTCGATGGTGCAGAAAAGGGCATGCATGGGAACTAGGTGTCCAAATTATCCTGGGAGTGCATTAAAAGGTATAATACTAACTTTTTTTTCTAAAAATCTAAAACTTTCCAAAACATCTAAAAGATTTTTTTAAAACAGTTAGGTTATTTAACAGTGTTAAAAATATCGTATAAATTTAAGAATCTAAAAATCTGATCAGAAAACCATTATATTATTATACTAAATTATTGGATAATAATTATTTTGTTCTAGTAATAATATAATCTATTATATATAAATACTTATTATTATATTATATAAACTGTATGCCCCTGGCTGTTAGTCGATTATATTTTCCGGTGTCAAGCAGTCTTCGGTGCTATAAAATTGCATACGTTGGTTGCCGCGCTATTATATAATAAAATTGTATTATTACATTATTCGAGTAGTGTGTGTATGTGTGTCATACGAGTATGACCAACTTTTAATTATTAAACCTTAAGTAATCAATATAGAAAAATGTATTAAATTATATTTATAAATTAATTTTGACTGAATACTATTGTATTTCTTTTCTATTTTTTGACAAAAATAATTTAATTATAATGGTCAACATTGTTTATGTTCAAAATGACACTTTAATCTTCTTGGGATTTTATTTCAAAATATATTTCTCATCACAAGACTTCAAGTATCCATCCATTTTTTTTCCTTTTTAATTTTAGAATTGAAAATTATTTGTTATTGAGTAAAAATGAAGTAAGCTTTACTTAAAAATCCATAAACCAACATATTTCAAAGAATTCTGTTAATTAAATTTGCTAACCTTTTTTGAATGGTTAATAAAAAATATATAAAGCATTTAAATTGCATTGTTTGTTACAAACATACAATAAAACATAATACATAACAAAAAGAGTTTTATTATAATTTTACTAAAATAAATTAATAAATGATAGTTGGCATTACATATAGTGGTTATTTTTATATGGTATATATATATATTATAAAAATATTAATTTGTAACCATAATGGTATTATTATAAAACTAAAAGATTAGCATTTTAAATACATTTTAATTAACGATTTTTTTATAATGCGTTTTAGCAACTATTTTATACTTCATTGTTCCATTGGTTCATTAATAAAATGTAAATATTAAAACAGTATGATTAAAATATAGGTACTTTAAAAAATACATTTTTTTCCATACATAAAAATGCAAAATTATAAACATATCTATAGTTATTAGATATGATATAAATCAAAAAATCTATGTACAATTATATTTTTATAATAACTACTGCACATTTAAAAAATATATATATTGCATATCTATCTAAGAATACAATGCTTTGTTATATTTATTGTGTGTATAAAAATTGATGAAATTTTGTAAAATGTGTATACTTTTTGACTTATTTTAATCAATATTTTACTAAAATAGTTACAACATAAAAAACTTTTTCAAAAACAAGGCTTAAATAATATTAAAAAAATAAATTAGACACAAATTATAAAACATGTTAATATGTTATAACCTCTATTTTTTTATTACTTATTTCATGCTTACATGATTATTCAATAAAAATGTTATAAAACAAAATCCTTATTTTATATTGGCCATAATTTTTAATATGTTTTTATACTAATGGTAATTTCTCATTGTATCTAGCATAATTCTAAAATGTCACATCTCTGTAAGATGCAACCATACCCTAAGTGACTTCCGTAGTAATAATAAATATTATTTTCTTCCACTATTTTGTTGAACTGAATTTTAACCACAACAAATATTTATGTATCATATCAAATGAAAAGTAAAATGCATCCTCTAGTAATATTTTCTTAGAATGTTGTTCATTTTTGGAGATAACGATCCTTAGTAACGGTTTAATTTATTGTCTGACTGTTGGCATGAAAATATTTTAATCAAGCAAAAAGTCGAGGCTCATTATTCACAACTTCCTTATATATAAACAAAAGATAAGAAAGAAACAATTGCAATAAAAAAAATGCTGTAATCATTCATTGTTAAAAATTATAGACATCAGTGCTTCGATTGTTTCCAAGATTGTTTTGTACATACTTATACTATACTTATTTTATGCACGCATACTTCTATCATTTATTGTCATTACTTTATCATTTTTATTAAATATTGTACATAATTTACTTTAACTTTACACCAACTGAGAAGTGAGAACTGTATAAATTAAAATTATATTAAATTTTATACTACATTTTTGTAGAGGATAAATCGTATTTTATAATAATTTTTTTTAATTATCATATGACCATCGACTACTGAGGCCATTATACTCATAAATGATTTAGAATTTATAAGATTAATTTTGTATATTTATAAAATATATATATAATACATATATATTATATATATGTAATTAAACTTAAGTTTTGACGTATATTTTTTATTAGAATGTTCTGACACTTGAGCGTAAATATTAGATCACACAGTTCTAACGAGCGCCAAAAAATGCATTACCAAAAAAAAATGTATTTTGAATAATTATTATGCATAGAAAATATGTAATTATAAATATATCAAATAAAATAATAGTTAAATTAATTAAATTTAATCTTAAATGTCAATAATTCATTTTAACTAGATAAATAAAACTTTAAATACAATATATTTTTAAATTGTTTAGAATTTTGCTTGATTTTCACAATATTTCTGGGAAGTTCAAATTTCTAATTTAAAATAATACTATAAGTGATACTAATCATCCTATTATATTAAATTAATTTAGAATACTTATTATATATTTGCATGCGCTTTTTATTGAGTAATAAGTTAATTTAAAAATGCGAATAATCAATATAATATCATCAGTAATAATAGTCCAAAGTTTCTTTACTTACTGTTCTTAGAGACATTCTGCATTACCAAAACAGTGTTTGTGATAAAATCACATATATTTGACCATAGTCACTGTAAATAAGATGAAAGAGATTTAGATAATTTAGAAACTATGAATCATTATGAAGCATTAAAGGTTACGAAGTCGAACGGTCAATGATCATTAATTAAACATAAACTTTACCTAACAAAAAACTGCAATTCGACGATAATCTGTAAAATAACTATGATAAATAATCTTTAAACACAAGTATATAATTCTAAAGAATATTATTCTTTTATATAAGTGACTAATAAATAATTTATAGAGTTAAATAGTATATTATTATAGATTATTATTTTCAACGTATAAAAACACAAAATTTGAAAAATTATCAATTAGGTAGTATTGATAAATTACAATATTTTAATATTATAATTGTTATGTGTATTACTATAAATGTGAAGAAAAATATATTTAACCAATTATATAGCAGCTTTTGAGCTATGTGAATGGCAATTATGTATATACTCTAAAATATACATTATTATTAGAAAATAATGCTTCTAAATAATACGAATTAAACGTGCTAAAACGTATTAATATTAATAAACATTTTAAAATGAATAATTTAAGTAAATTTAACGTGTATATGTGTTTAAAAATTTAAATGCTCAGCCCTAGATATGAATGGTTGGTTATACAGTAATACTTATGATAGTAATATAAATAGAATTAAAGAGATAAAAAATATTGATATTATATTTTTCAACATTCGTATATAGAATCATTATAATTTAAACAAAGGTTGAATATAACATTAGATTTTTTATTTATCTTCAATTATTATGTGACATATTATAATATAGTATCATGCATATTATAATCTATATATTGTGATAATTGAATTAACGACTCATAATTCACAAGTAATATACTATAATATAATTTATGTCTCAAAATTACCGTTTTATTTTTATCATTGCAATTTAAATTTACAAAGTTTTAATTATTAATTCTATTAATTTTCTAATACATTACGTTACATATTTTTTTATAATTCTCAATGACATGAATAAAGTCTTGTTGAAACTTTATACATATAGTATTAAATTTTCAGTCCAAAATAAATGAAAAATATACTAACATATTTTTAAGGTTTTTCTTGATTACTATGTGTTTATTTATACTTATATAAATATGTAATCTAATTATTTTCAATTATTATTTATTTTTGAATATAACTATGTATTAATCAAAATAACAACTAACAAAAGATGTTATTTAAGCAATAACTATTAATACATATTAATGAATAGTTATATTAATATGTAAATTAGCATAATCGAATCTCTGAAATTCTATAAATAATTACATTTAATTAATTAGAGCTATTTAATTTATGTCTGATGTACATATTAATCATTACAAGTTAGCTATAATTAATTTAATTTAACTTTTGTAAATCATTGTTAATCATGTTAATTGTTTTATTATTAAAACTGTAATTATATATATATTGTTTATATTATTTACTATAATACCTATTATAAAAGTTATTTGAAATAATATTGTATTAATCATACATTAGGTCTTAATAAAAAAAAAATTTAAAACCGTATTATTATTTAAAAAAAAAGCATATTCTCTAAACTCTAGTCACCACTCACTAGAGTAATTGAGTAATGAAATCGTATGAAGCATAATAAAACCATAAACATTTAAGCAATTTTCTTTTTTTTTCAGAAACTGCCATGTTGCTGCCTGCGTCTTTGGCATCCAACCGTTTGAGTAATGAGTCCCAAGATATACGTCACAACTTAAAGTACCGCTTGTCAAAAGAACCAGTCGATTTAGATTCAAAGGAGTAAGTGTTCAATTATTTTTAACGTTATTATTTGACATACATTAAAAAGATAACCATAACACAAAATATTCAACTTGATGTGGACGAAGAAAAAGACATTTAGTTTTGGTTAAAGCCATAAGCAATGGCCTTATACTAGAGACTCTGTTAAGTCCATAAGATTTGTATGTATATGCGTTTTGCGTATACATATTACATATATATATATGGCTACTTAATATCTGTGTGTGTGTATGTGTGTGTATGTGACTGTATATTATAAACATGTATATATTATATAAGCTCAATGAATGCATAATTAAAGAGAGACGAGGGTATATAAAGATACTTTGCAATATAGATAGGGTGGCCAGTCAAGGGGGATAATTGTAACAAAACCTGGAGTAGTTAATATTCAAATTTCGGGCATACCTTTGTCGTAAAATTACTATCAAAGGCGTAAGACATTCCTATACCCTAACACTATACATACATATACTTATGATCTGTTATACGTAACTCTACTAAAAATATCAATTCTCTGCAGCAATAGAAGTCTTAGAATTTTAGAGGCTCTAACATAAAAATAATTAAATTATAGACTTATATGAACTAACAGCTACGTGTCATTAAATACCTGAAAAGCTTTTTCTTGACAGTACCCATTAAATATTAAGTTTAATTGCAGTTAGTTTGTTGAATATAGTTTATACTTTCTTAATAATATTAATTAATACTTAACATGTCTGATATACCTACTTTGCAATAATTTAAATTCAAGTAGGTATAAAATAGCTTTATAGAAATAATTACATAAATATAATTTATATACATTCATGCATTAATAATTATGCATGCATAGAAAAATATTACTTTTTACCTAAACTTTTACTGCAAATTCTAATTATTATATTTTAATTTATTGTGTTTTTTATTGGATCACATATAAGCATACATAACAAAATAAAAATAAAACTGTTTAATTAATTTCGTATGAGTAATTTGTATTATTTTGTATCATAGTGTAAATTATGATATATAAAATACATATGTAACACAAATTTAATGAAAAATAAATGTTTATAAACGGTAGAAATTCAATACAAGTAATTTATCTTAAATACTACACCAAGCCATACACTTATAATATAATAACTAATAACTAATATTTATTTGTATTATAAGTGCAAGCCTGTAAATTAAATCTTAAATAAAATAATTAAAGATTTTCAGTAATGTTTTAATAAATAATAATTCAAAATTATAATATATTGTTTATGAAATGATGTACCTAGTTTTACTCAAATTACATATTATTTTATTTCTCAAGTATCAGTTTGTTTCCCAAAAGTAGGTCAAATTCATTAGTTTTTAAAAAATGGATGATAAAACATATCAGTTTACAAAAATAATTTAAATTTCATAATTGGTAGATTTACTTTTATATTATTTTTATTTGTATATTATGTATATTGTTATACAACGTACCTATATGATTTTTGCTTTTAATAGATTTAAGAAAATGATTTGTACAATGTACATTGTAGTTTATTTTTCGAAAATTGACAGCAAAAAGTTGATTTCTTGATTATTTATATTACATATAAAATAATAAATAAATATTCATAGGCCAAACCGCCCAAACCGTAAAAACTTCTGACTTATTATTTCTCGCTCATACATATTTGTTTTTAATTTTAATTTCAAATATAATATTTTTGGTTTTAAAAATATTTTGAACTATTATTTATACACAACATTATAATTTATTCAGTGACTATCTATAATCTATATTATATAAATATATAAAGGCATAGTATAGTTAATTACTTATTTTCGAGTATAAATTAGGTGAAGTATATTAATGAGCAATAGTATTCGCCAGTAAATTAGTATTTACATAAATATAAATTCAAGATGTAAATTATTATTCTCAAATATTATTGAATTATTATAATAAACATGTTTTCTAAAAGCTTTTAAAATTATATATCAAATAATAAGAATTCCTCTTTTCAATGATTTAAATTATTTTAGTTATAAAAAAAATGTATCTCAGAAAGCTTACAATAACTAGACAATAATTAGACAGGTTTCTGATGTGACATTGTAAACAGCTACGCATATCCGTCTAAATCTATGATCAATAGATATAGGATATAATCATATATATGAATTATGTATATTAGGGCCAACCACCGCGTGTGATTGATTACATTATATTATACGTCTAATTAATTGTCTGTATGTAAATGAACCCTTCCTCGCTCTGAGTGTCGTAACTATGCGTTAATACAATTGTTACCCCGTTGACCATTTCGACGATGCAATATTGGACGTCGTAAACACAGTGCAATATAATTTACATATATATATATATATTGTTATAACAACTACGTTTAATAATAATACTGGAATGCATTACCTATAATATTATGCTAATAAATAAACCGTAAACTGTCTGTTAAACGCGTCTGTGTTCAAATTATGTACAACTACGTTCTGCTGTACACACTCAGTGGTCTGTATTTTTCTTATGCTTCTTTATTTTGGTGGCTGTTTTTGGCTTCAACAATTATTATCTATTAAAAAAAAAAAATAGTGATCGTTTATAAATAGCTACATAATATTACAATCTGAATTGTGTTTCTATATTTTAACATACTAGTTCTTATAATATTATCATCATTATTATTTACATTTTTATGGCCTTTTGAAATATTTCTATATATTTAAAATGTCGTGTTTTCAATGCAAGCTCGTGAATCAACTCAATATCATGATAATATATATATATATATATTTCAAATCTCTAAGTATCGTTTCATAGTGACACGCTAAAGCAATATCGCCAGTATATAATATTTCATAGTATTTTATCTATACTTTATATTATATATGAGAGAATTTTCAATGTAAAGAATTCATTAAAACCTTGGAAGAAGATGATATTGTATTTTTCGACGTCTTTAATTAATGTAGATACTTGTCGGCAGTCACGGCTACCTTTGTGTGTCGGTATGTTGTGTATTTACGCATGTTATGCAGAATCTGTGATGTGTGCACATAGAAATTACAAGCGTCGATGACCTTTTCAATAGATACTTGTTATGAAGACCGTCGGTTGGTAAAAGCTGTTTACACGTCTGGGCTTTTGTGCCCAAGTCAATGCATAGAATTAATGTGAGTTTATAATATAGTACAGCGAATGATGCACGACGGATACATACTAAAGCTGAGTAGGCGATAAAAAATAAAATATGTGTATAATATACATAACATATAGGTTGTATGGGTATTTTTTTGAGCTGGCCTTTTAAACCAAGCTTAACAAAAAGTACTCCAATGCAATGTCAACATTATGCGTCAAGATTTCTGGTCCAAAACACGTGGTTTTGTGAGCGGAGTACAGAGTAAAATGCGTTCTATAAGCTTCACCACATAATATCGAAAGTTTTGCAAAGGGTTCTTATGAAATACAAAAAAAAAATGTTCATAAAAGAAATAACAAATTGGAAATATTGTGGTATACCTCTCGCACACGAAAACTGATATGTGTTCAACCTTATAGTATAAAATATTTGTATATGTATTTATAGTATCTAGTTCAAAGTGGAATTTTCAAAAATGTTATAAGATATTTTAATCACGAATGAATAAAATGTTCAAATAATGAAAAACAAAATATAATATGTAAAAATGAATACTTATATTTAATTTTTTTTTTTTTTTTTTAGTGATTTTTATTTCACACAATTTTGGAAAATAGTGCATTTACAAACGTATTTTATGTTTTGTAATTATTTATTTTTATGTGCTTATATCCTAAATTAATCACTATATTAACATAAGATAAAATACTTAATGAAAACTAATATACCTATTATTTAAAAAGAATACGTATCGATCCCTCAGAACATATTTTGAATTAAAAGTATAAAAACCAACATACAGTTTTTTTTAAAAGTTCAGGAGCTTGACGTATATACTGTATAATAATATACCTAAGCTATAGATAACTATAAAATGGCAATGTAAGAACACAATCTCATAAAATAGCTACTTACTGTAATTTTCTCCTTACTAAACTCACATAAATTATATTATGTTTTCGTTTATATTTTGCGATAAATATATTTAAAAATGTATATATTAAGTATTCACTTCATATCATAGTTTATAATAATACCGTTTTTTATATGATCATAAAATTTATAATAAAATTACAGTAATCATGATTTATGAATAGATTTTTTTTAGTTTAAATAAAATGCGGTTATAATAAACGCACTTATTAACTGTTTTAAAATATTTAAATCAAACATATTGAAATAAAAAGAAATCATAATATACAATAACTATTATCTTAACTAGATTCCAGAGTAAATATGTACCTACTATGGAAAATGGCGATGTTCAGTATTTATTTATTTCAGTTGCTGCAACTTGCAGAATAATGGTGTATTGTGGTTTTTTTTATCTCATTTCTAAAATGATTGTTAGTCAGTAGAAGCAAAGTCTGTTATTTAGTACTGTTGACTGTTAAATAATGTTCAATTGTTCATTAAAATAATGTATTAACAATGGTTTTCAAAATGTATTAAATCTAATTTAGTAGGTTATATCGTATTCAGTAAAAAAATATATTCGCGAACTTCAAATTTCAAGAGTGCGTTATAGAATTTATATTGTCGACTATTGGAAAATCGCAACTGACAACTATTTAAGGCGTTGTTTATCAATTTTTAAATAATACTACACAGCAGCGGTTACCAAACTTTTTTTCTACATTGCCTTTTTTTGCATTAAATTCAGCCACGATACCTTGTTGTGAATACCATAAAAGACAGAACAAAAAAAAAATTATATACATTTTAAATTATTTATAATGAGCCCTGTTTGAGAACCATTGTTTTACAGTATATTTAACGATAAAGGTAACACGAACATTTTCCAAAACATAACTCTGAATTTCATTCAGGTTTTTGTTTTTATCGCATAAAGGATTTAATATTAGGTACACTTATTTATGAAAAATTAAAAGTTTTTAAAAAAGTTTCTACCTATGTGCAGTAAAATAAATTTTTCTCCTGTTTTTAAGTTATAAATATATAAATTTATTACCTATTTTTTTTTAAATAAATTTGACAAAATACTTATCTTCTATTTTAAAAAATGGATTTATTGAGCGTGAGTTAAAGTATGTTTTATTTATCATATTTTTAACAGTTTATCTACAGTTTTAAAGTTCCATAAAATGATTTCTCATAATTTTTTATTTTTTTTAACTTAAATATATTATCGTAAGTTAATGTTGTATTAAAAATGTTAATTAAATTAACATTAAAACTCAAAAAGAAAGGCGTGGAAGGGCGCAGCTTAAAAAAATTGTTTTGATGTGCTCAAGTAATTTTTTTTTAAAGTTTGAATTTTTCAGAAATTAGTGTAATATTAAGTCATTAATACATTCATAAAACTCTAATTAAATTTAGGGTCATTCGATTGAACTATGTTATGTTATCATAATCGTTGAAAACACTGTAGGTATAGTACCTACTTTTAAATCACGATCATAAAAATATCGTTAAATAGTAAATAACTACTATAATATATTGTTTAAATAAAATTATATATTAGTGATTAACTTATATTAAAAAATGAAAATTATGAAAGTGTATCAAACTCTAAAAATTAAAATTTGATACTTTACAAACATAAATTTTGACAAAATCTGATATTAAACAATGATTAAAAATGATAATATTTAATTTGTAAAGGATTAATTAATTATTAAATAATAAATATATTATAATGATCAAGCAATATTTGAAGTTAGACAAACAAAAATGTAGATACCTACAACAGTGATGGCAAGCCTTGCAATGTTTTAAATTCTTTAAACTTTATTTTATACAGTTTTAAAATATTTTATTATAAAATAATTAATATTAAATTACTCTAAATATTTATGTATTTATATATATAAGAAGTAAATAAAAAAATTAAATAAAGAAAAAAGTGTTCTTAAATTTAAAAGTAAAGCGTATTATTATATAGATGGAAAAAATATTTAAAATTTACGACAACATTAAAAATTGAAATAAAAACTAAGAAGTTACACACAATTTACAATATTATAAGAAAAAAGTAAAAAATGTTTTTACGAGTAGGAATTTTTGAGTATGCATCATGTGTAATAGTACTATAAGAGGGACTGAGGAAATAAGAAAAGAGACAGCTTGGTCCTTAGTGCTCTGGAAAAATATGCAAACTATAGAACTTAATTTCACACACTCGCATATTAAATAATAAATATAATATTTGTTTCTTGATGAATTCCTAAAAAAAAAATAGTTACTCTTTAAAACGTAAAAATTAAAAACTATGAAATCCTTTATTTACAGGTTTGTTGATAAACAGACCCTCACTGAAATTATTAATAAATAAGTATCTTTTTTTTTTTTTGAACATCTTTTAAGTTTATTTTTAAGACACTGGAGATTAAAGGTATTCATTTTTTTAAATAAATATTAGTACTTTCTATAATTAATAAAGACAAAAAGTACTTAAAAATGTTAAGAGAAAAATATTTGCAATCAAATTTGGTTATATTAATTTATCTTGTTGTAATATAACATATACCACTATGATTATAATATTATTATATTAAGTTTATGAACATACATTTTTAATATTTTTTAAATTGTAGAGCGTAAGACTATTTATATTTACATCAATTTGATTTTATGTACGAGCGTCTATATTGTATATACCTATAACGTCAACTATAAAACTTTATGTTGTTGTTATTATACTATATATTTATTGATAATAACTGATCGCGCTTTAATATAATATACACAATATTATGAATAATGTTTATCATAAGATGTATTCTTTATAAACATAACGAAAGTTGTTTTAGCAAAGATTCAATACACCAAACGTAATTTTAATTATGTATCTACATAATATGATATGTGTATTATTATAGATTATTGTGCTTAAACATAAATGTATAATAATACACTACAGCATATGTACTGCAGTACTCTTAAATCGCATTAACTGATCCGAAAATCCTTCGATATCGTAATAATATTTACTTTACATATATTATGTCAACATCATGACTAGATTATTACGTGTAATATGTCGGTATGTGACGTGTGTGTATCACATACCTACTATATCTTCCACTGCCGATAAATATCATTATCATAAATAATTTTAAAGGTTGAGATGAAAACTTACGAATGTGAAATTTATTGATATATTCCATATAGTTACAATGGCCAGTGGATATAAACCGGTGTCATTTTGACGTAACATTTTAATGAAAGAAAATTATGTTTTTATACACAACACATGTGATATGCGACAGGATGATCATTTTTATTACTCGCTTCTGATTATTTGCAAATATCTTAACCAAATCTTTTGGTTTCGATATTTTTTCTTTTATAGTTATTATGAAATCATTTGTGCTTTATATTACTTATATATACCATTTTAAAACGTTTTACTATTGGTTATCATAGATTTTTTAAGCTTTTCAATTCAAATGATCACCTACATTTTATAATGTGATATGTTTAATTCTATGTTATATTCAAAACAATTTTTATTTTTATAATAAAATGTCTAAGCTAAAATCATTCAAAATTCTTAACAATTCACATCATTACGATTGAAATCATTAATGATTGAAGTTTGCTTAAATTGCTCACAAATCTAACCATTGTAACCTAATTAATAATATAATACCTACAAAAGTATTGAACATATTATTATAAAATAAATATTATATTAACGCTGTTTGATATCAAAATAATAATCATTACAAAACGTATGTTTCAGGTACTGTGTTCTTTTCGAGGTGATGAAAGCGACCAAGGCCTGTAGAAAAGTGTCCGAATACTCTTTGCTTAGAGAAGGTAAGGCTCGACTACGTTAAAACCCCACTAATTACACTCGAATTCTCACCATTACTTTAAAACTGAACTCGTTGAACAAAATAAATGAACTTGAGGTAGGATTTTTCAGTATAAATATATAATAATATATAGGTATAATACAGGCATACATCCGATCTCCGACGCGTACTAGTGTCTGGTAGGTATACATTGTACCTGTCACGGTGATATAATATATGAACCTCAGCACTACGTAAAATTAGTTTTTCATACACGACAAATAAATATTTGATCGTTTTCTTTACACCCCGAATACAATAACAATTTCCGTGTTTATTTTATGAGATTCGAAACTGTTACACTCTCACTACCGGTATCACATTATTACTGCGCATAATAATTATTATAGTCTACTTCTATTAACTACTTATACATGCTGAACTTTGCGTTTAGTTTAGGCTGAAGGATTGATTATTATGGACCATATAAATGTTTATTAATCGTTATTTTTGTTATTATTTTCTATTCGAATAAGGTAATTTTTTTCACTATAGTTTAATAATAAATAAAATAATCGATAGACTATTTTAATTAATAACAATAAACTATAATATATATAAATAAATATATATATATATATGTTTCAAATATACGAAGAGTGTTTATAACATAATATTTATTAAATATAACATAAATAATAGCAAACAAAAAAAGTGATGTTTTCTGTGCATTACATTTTTTACTTAAAACGAAATGGTAAAAATTATTTACATAATATATCTACGTAATATATATATATATATATATATATATATATTATACACGTATATTTTCTGGGAAATGAAAAAACATAAATAAAATAATCAGCAATTAATTGTTGTTTAATTATCAAACATTATAATACGAGTACGTATTGTACAAATATTATGTTTTATCTAGTTTAAAATTAAATAAATAAATACATAATTCTGAAATGTAACTTTTTTTATTACAAATTTTTAATAGAATTTTTACCATATCTAATATTAAGGCTCAGAAATAATATTAAATACTTAGATACCTAATAAGTAATTTTAATAATACACCAATAAATGTGCACATATTTTATTCTTACAACGGCAGTTTGAATTTCAAAGTTTACCTATTTTTTTTAATTTATAATTAAATATTTTGCGTAAAAGTGACTTCCTAAAAGGTAGGGATTGTATTGAATAAATTTTCCTTCGGGAGGTAAATATAAAAATTGTTACTAGTTACATTATACAGGTTAGATTTTTTTCATAAAATGCCACTCACAGTTCTAGTCGTGATAATCTACTTACACAATACTCATTTAAAAATACTATTTTATAAAGAAATAAAACAAATGTGCAAGCCAATACTCGTGTACGAATATAAATAGATTTAATAAAAGTATTAAAATTAGAAATTTAAAAAATACTTAAAACTAGCTCTTAATGGTGATTAAGACATTATGTATAAACACAATGTTAATAACATAAGGGGGGGTTTCGGTAGTTCAACCGCCCAGTTATGGCCTTGCAATGTTAATAACATAAAAAAAAACAAACTTAATTTTGATTACGTATTATGACTTATGAGTATTTAAATGCATTAAAAAAGTCCTTTTATTAGAATTGTTTAAAATTGTTGGTTTATGAAAATAAACTAAAATCATTACATTTTCCACCTTTGGAAAATTTATGGTCTTTAACATTTTAGAAGTATATATTTTATGTCTTTCTTCCATTAGTTCCATTATAAAAAAGGTTTTTTGTTACTAAGTATTGTCAAAATTGCCTGTTTAAAGGAAAATTTAGAGTAAAAGACAATATTATACTCGTATACACATAGATATTAGATATATTAGATACTTACGGTTATTAAGTGTAATAATTACATTATTCATATCATTAATATTATTAATTATAAGATAGTGTACATTATTAATTATTATATTAGTAGTAAAAAATTCTAATGATAAAACTGAATGAGTTACTTATGAGTTATGTGTTTTAATTCTAATAACTTGTTATATCATTTTAATAATATCATATAAATAATTTTTTATGGGTACCTTGTAAAACTTTCAAAGCCATATTATGTTTAAATTATATAAACTTAATTAAATCGATTTCTATTTAACCGTTTCCATTCAAATGTCTTTGACAAACATTTTCGAAGAAATGAGATGCTGCTAAAGATATTAAAGTTAAAGACATCGTTTTCCATTTCATTGTTCCCATTGCATTCTGTATACAGCATCTATATCTTATTGTTACTTAACAAAAACACCTTGATACACATACTTTAAAACTAAATGTGTGAAGCTAACCTTACTTAAGTATAAGACCCGTAAAAATATACATTTAAATATAAATAAAATATTATAATAGTAATAATAAATGGCACATACACTAATGAAATTTTGTTTTAATATAATATATGTCAACTTGACACATTAAATTGTATTATTGCTTTAAGGAATTGTAAGTGTATATGTTTATAAACTTATACCCTTCAACCAACAACCATATAACATTATAACAAATTAATGATTATGAGACTTATAAGTATATATTATTATGACGAGAGTTGGTTTATGAAATATTGTAATCAATAAATAATTTTTATTTTACATAATATTGTACAAGTATACAATATGAGTCGTTTATTGTTTTTATTTTTAAATCCGTATACAGTATGAAGTAAATTTTTTGTTGAGAGGTTTAAATCTTATTACAACATTATACTTTTCTTAATATTCCACAGCATGCGTAACCGATTGCTTAGAGCTAGTCTTTTAGTTCTAATATGGTGGTCACAATTTAATCTTTGATCAAATTTTAGACTAACTTTTTATTTATGGATGAGTATTAAGAAATAAGAATACCACATACAAAGAAACATTAGAATATAGGTCTGAGGGTAAATGCAATATTAACAGATTTATTTTGAGAATTTTCAGATTTAGATAATACAAAATTACTAATTTAAGATTTTAACTTTCATTTTTATCATTTAAAAACACCAATATCGGTAAACCAATTTTCTGTACTTTCAAGATGACTTTGTAGATTATTTGACGCAATAAGAGAATCACTTTTGATAGTAATTATTATTCTACCATTAAATAGTTAGCTACTGATGTATTTTTATTTTTTAGTACTTATAATTCATCAGAAACAAAAATTATGAACAGAATAAGGGATGATATCTAAGCACATATTTCTATAAAAAATTTTTTGACTTATTAGGTCAATACTACTGCATAAATATTTTTATACATTTTTTATTTTATTTTTATTTTTAATATTAAAACCCACTCTTGTCAGCAGTTAGGTTACCTATAAAAAAAATGAGATGTGTATTTATACTAAACATATTTTCGACTTCCATCTTAGCGAGACTTATTAAGAATCAGCCTTCCTTTTAAAATCTATAACTTTAATTTTAATTAAATATTATTTTGTTTTAAAACTTAAGTATATAATTATTGTGCATATCTATATTATAAATAAATTATAATGTAAAAAATATTTTGAAGTTATTTAATATGGAAGAAAAAACACTTTATCCAATATATTATTATATATATGTAAATAACTACCTAAATAAAGTTTTAAAACTAATTCATTCACCAATTATATTCTTGCAGTGCTTAATTTTTTTTTTATTATTATTAAATAATAATTAAAAAATAAATAAATAAATAAATTTGCTTAGAATATTCTATCAAGAGATAAATTGTCTCTCTCATATACATGAATAAAATATTATTTTAATATATGCGATCGGCAACGGTCAACGAGTAATGTAAATATAATATACGTCGTACATATTCATTTAAACGCATGACTAAACCTATATTATTTAAATTATACGGATATTATTACACCAGGCGTATATCAATATCGTCAATAATCAGAGGAAAAAAAAGGTATTACCTTTTCAATACTTAAAAATAAATAAATATGTACATTAATATGTTTAATTGCTCCGATTTTTTCCGATAAAAAAAATTTATATAAAATTATTAGAATTGACAAAGTAATAAAATATTATATAATTTATTAATATTAATATTTTTTTTTGTCTAATAACTTTGAGTGAAACAATATGTGTGTTTTAAATATTTCTTTGTTTACGTATCCGGCATTCTGTATTGTTTTTATATTTGTTTTATAGATTTCTCTCTAGGTTAGTTTTTATTTTTTAGTATATCAGTAATACTATAATGTAAACTTTGCCAATTATTATTTTAAATGTATTATATACATGTATTGGGTAAAAAACGATTGCGTATGTTCTTTAATTCGTTATCGGTAATACTTTTTTAAGCTACACGATTGAGTACGATTTTACCTTAGTTTTGACTATACAAATGCGTACGAAATATTAAGCGGTGTTCAATTTTCATGAAAACTTTCATAGAACTTATAACGGACAATTGCATGGTGCTCATCCTTCAACGCATGTTGTCATTGCAATATTAAAAGAAACTCAAATGCAGGCAAGATCGATTATAATATGATCAGTTAATAATGGAAAAATAAAGAAATTGGAAAAAATAATTTAAATAGAGTTTAAAATTAAAAGAAAGTTTACAGAGCGTATAAAATTCATAAAAATGTTATCCAATATTTGAAAATAGTAGACTATAGATGACAGGAAATTTATATTTATGTATTTTAAAATAATTTATTGACGATTTTATTCATTTATTTATATGTATTAATTATATAACTATTATTTAGTTATTCTCATTTTATTTTATTGTTTATCATATCCATTTTTATAGAACTGTAGTACGTGTATACTTGATATTTATTGGGTATCTGTTGAAATTAATAAATTTGACATCGTTGTATACAATTTCATACGCAATCGTATTTTTTTTCTTAAAAATATTTTTAATCCGTCTACAGACACACATAATCGTGTTTCCAAAATGAACAAACGTATGCAAAATCGTATTCTACCCCTTGTATTTATGTTTTTTTTATGGATCAATCGATGGATGATTTACGATTCCTCATAATATCACAGTATACCTATTATATACCTATTTATCTACATTGTTTGTTGGTCATACAAAATATATAGTTATATGTATACACTATACATGGTTTGATTTAATTTAATACAAATAATTATTATCTATCATTTTGATGACTAAAATTGCTTTAAAAATAAAATTTTCCAACATCTCCGTAAATTTTTTGAAATAAAAAATTAAGAACATGTATGTAAAGAATCGTGTATTCGATCCGTATTCGATGAGTACTTATTTAATTAATTATAAATACACCGGGGCATAAGATATGATATAAAATAATCATGCTGTTTAAAATGTTAGTGTTATTTTATTCTGTGGTGCTAACGACAAAGTCTGTTGCGCCGATATCACAGGTAATCGTTATGTTATTATTATTTTTTTTATTTATTTATATCTGTATTTTATTCGCTTCCGGTTTTTCCGCACAGGTGAACGTGTATGTGTGCGCTGTGACACACAGGTGATGCGTCAGTCGCTTGGGTTCCGGTGCCCGGGCCATGGGACAATGGATCGGGCGACGAGATGGACTGTACTGTCGGCGCCCCATTGTCATGGCAAATGGGTTCGTCTCGAGTCGGCTGGACAGCAGGACGGACACTCGTGTCCGATGTGTAAAAAAGGAGCGCAGTTCGTATTCGTATAAGCCGCTGCTCACTAAGTATAAAATATATTATACGAAAACCCCTTTGATTTTTTTATATACAAATATATGTATACCTACTACACTCACCCGGTCAGTCTTCTTCCTCACTTTGACTACCCTACACCACTTCCACAGCAAATTCGGATACACGCCGTTGTGCAGCCATATATAAATACGTATACGTATATGTATAGGTATACTTGTCTTTATACTTTATACGTTTTCTTGAAAAGAATAATTTACAACAAAATAATAAAATTAGTATAACAACAATAATACTACTTTTTAAGACCGTTTTATGTTTAAGTAGGTACCGAGTGATCCGTTAAAATGTAGTGCTTCACTTCTTCATTACGAATAAATCTACATTTGTGTGCCTATTCCTTTCTCCAAAAAAAGGATTTGTTAGGTTTTTTAAATTTTAAATTCGAACTCTGAATAAACATGGTTTTTTTTAATAAACGTTTAAAATCTTGTAGTTGAGTTAACTATAACTTTTACTAGATTCTATAACATTTTACCAATTTATTTAATGCAAATGCTTATCAACATTCGATATTTACACATAATCGTTTTTGAAAAGCATTTTGCTTCTAAAAATTGTAATTATGTAAAAATACAATTCGTAATTAACATAGGTAATTAAAAACTTTTAAAAAGTCTACAAAAAAAAAATAATGAAAAATTAGATTTATGGGAAAATTTAATGTTATACTTATAATAGGTAATACATCAAATTATTAAAAAATAATTAAATTTTTTCAATAACACAAAAATATACAGCGTATTCATTTAAATGGATCACTCCTCGTATTATATTATATTATTATTTATTATACATTATATGTATACGTAACAAATACGATGTACATTGTACATATTATGACGTGTGTGTATTCCGGGCAAATACATCCTTACATTTTGTCGATTGCTATAATTATTACTCGTACATATCCTTGACGTCGGGTGTTTTAATATTGTCATTATAAGTTAATACCTATTATAATTTTTGATATTCTATAATTTCCGTCAACCTCTCTCCACCCATGAATTATTTATACTTCCAATATTATATTGTTATTTTGCATACGAAATTAAATGCTGTATATGACTATTTTTGTTTTACTATAGTATAATACCTAGTTGTTAACGAATCTACACGTTCCACTCATAAAATTTGTAAATATAAATTATAACATAATAATAGTAATTATATAAGTTTAATTATGAATCCAACTTAATTTAATAACTATATATCATTAATTATACATTAGATATTAATTAAATGTAGTACATTTTTATTTTCTGCTTTTTTCATTAGGTATTATTATTTAATTATTAATACACGCATACATTATTAGCTTTTATTTTTTTCTGTTTTTTTTTTTTTTTTTTTTTATTTAACTTAATTAGTTTAGTTTTTTTTTTATCAGTTTATTACTATAATTGTTTGTAAAATGAGAACAAAATAAAAAGTATAAATCATGTAATCCTATTTATTATATTAAGTCTGCAGATTCTTATCCTAAAATAATGTCAATAATAATAATTATTTGCTATATTATTATCTATTGTATACAAAAATAATTTATTCAACTATTTTTTAATTGTACTTATTTATATTTTCAACTAAAGGTAAGTTTTAATGAATTAAATCAGGTAAAATATAGTAAAGAAATAATATAATTGTACAGATGAAGTAAACGATTTAAAAAAAAAATGAATTACAATGAAATATATTTGGCGTATCGAATGATCATTGAATTATATGTTAACATAATTAAAATGTACTAGTTTATATAATTCGTCAGTGTATAAATATATTAATTAATTATTTATTTTATAGCAGAAAAAAAAACTATAAATATTATAGAAACTAATATTTTCAAATTATCGTGCATAGATTTTCACAAGGTATACAATCCGTACTTGATTAGGTACATTATGTTAAAAAAGTTGTTAAAAACTGATTTATTTATATGTAAACATTTGAACATTTATAAACATAAAATACATATAAGTAACAATTCGTTTAATTAATTGGGTATAATTTAGTTTCCAACTTAACTTTTTCGGTGACTTGTTAAAACACATAATCGACTGGTTAAATAGTAGTCGATTTTAAACAATGAGATATTGTATTTAAACCCTAACGGTGTCGGCTGTAAGCCATTAAAACTTATCTAGGTCAACCACAATATAATTCCTCACTGTCGACCAAAGGAGATTATACTTTTGGACATTCTTTATTTTAGGATTTTTTAGGAATCAAATTCTTTCAACAAGAGAAACTACAGTGTGTCAGTGTACTTAAATATATTTTAATAAAATGTGTTTATTTCATTTTATTATTATATCAAAAAACAAATCAAACAAAACACATCATTACTGAACATGAATTCTGCAAAAGTATGTACACCAAGTTTATGATTTCTTTGCTTATATCTTTTATCTCCGATAGAATAATTATAATATCCAAAATAATGAATGCTATATTATGAATTTATAAAATTATGAAAAATAATTATATAGGTGATTTATTTTATCGATAAATCAATTTAAAATAAATATGATACTTGATAAGAAAAAAGTTCCTATTATATTATTATATTCATAAGAAAATCCACATACATTATTTATATCAACAATTTTGTATATGTGTGGGTACGTGTGTGACGTGTGCGTGTGCGCGTAGAATGATTTTTATTAATTGCGTAGTAGTAATAATGAATGAAATCTAAACTACTTGAGAAAAATAAATATAATTTACTTTAACCCCGAACTCTATATTTTCTGTTTATTCAAAATATAATATGACTCATGTATACAATATGTTTGTACCATGTGATTACGTTTCATAATTTGTGTCGGATTGATTTATTTTGATCAAACACAAATTATTGAGACTTGATAACTGCTAGTTTTTGACCTTGTCTAAACAGTGAGCGATGACACTTCAATCGCTATATTTATGTATTACATTGAAGTTGAATTTTAACTAATTTGGATTAACTATGATTATTATGAACTATTTTAATAACATTTTAAACAAACTTAATAAAATATATTTTTTTCAAGGACCTTTATGGCAAATTATGGCTAAGCGAGTATGGTAGTACTGAAATAGTATATAATTTGTTATATATTATTTTATTTTATTTTCATCTGTATAAATGCATTATGAAATAATAGATAGACAACATAAATTTATATCGATGTATACTTGCCTATTTTTTAGATACTTTTTTCGTATCTTAACTTAATTGAAGTAAGACGCAATAGGCAAAAACCCGAAAAAATTAAAAGTGTGAACAAGAAAATTCAACTTACCTAAAGAATAAGCGACTATACGATCAATCGATGATGATGAGACTTCTGAATAATATATAGAAGCCTAAAAGAATATTATTTATTAGGTAAAGAATTACTTTTGGCTGCACTCTAATGTTCTAAGTATGTACTTACTATAAATTATACGCAAACAAGTGATTGATTAGGTAAAATTAAGAAACACCAACCAATTTTCCAGATATTCCAGTGTAGGTACTCTAATACTTCATTTTCTTTTTACTGGAACTTATATTCATAGGACGTTATATGCCCAAGAATACTCCTCCTTTCTTTTAAAAAAATTTTATAAATACATTTTCTGTTTATTAGTTTATGGAATAAAAACTAATTATCTACTGAGATTGTATTAAAATTTCAAAATTTGTCAAAATAAATTTATGGTTTTTCAGCTTTCAAGTGTTTAAAGTTTAAACTCAAAAGCATACGTTGTAGGAACAGAATAGCTATACCCCTTCCAATATTATGAATTCAACTATATATAGTATGGAAACGATAAGCTCTTTTCAGTATATAATATGTATTATAATGTCAATGTCAATGTAATTGTCACTGGGCAACACGTTTTTCATAATTATTGTATAACATCGAGTAATTAATTAATGAGTTTTCCAAGTCAAACTCTGCAGTGCATTATGATAAGTGTGCGATCGTTGTTAAATTTTCGATAAAAAAATTCATAATTTAAAAATGGTCAAAGTCCGAGATATCTACACGTAGTTGGCATTATCAACTATATTATATTATTATAAACCTGTTTGTGTTTTTTCAATACGCATGGGATAGGAAAAAATAGTTGTGAAACGCATATTATATTCATACGTTTTAGACCGTTCTGTTATTATAATTATTTTTTTTTTAAGCCGAGCGAGTTATTTAAGTCTCGCCATATATAGTCAACCCGCGCTTACTTAATACTCGTTTATATATAATATATTATACTTGAAAAGTATATATAATATATTGTTATATAGGTACATAAAATAATGTAGACCGCGAATCACAGGAGCGGATTCATGGCGAGGCGCTATCTAAACGCGCTACGACTTGCTGTACAATATTATTATAATAGTATGCTCTGCCTTTGTTTTCTGCTCTACGTTCGTGCGTTATTTACCCGTGGATTCGTCTTTTGTCTCTTGGCAGGTACAAGAACAATTATATATAAGTAGGTAGTATAATTTATGGCGGTCGCGCACACCGAATATTTTATTTTATTTAAATGTATACAAGGTGATTATATTAAAGATGAACATTCATTATTGTCTTAAAAATTTTAACGATTATAGAAATATTTTTTTATAATAAAATATGATTGAAGTCATCACAACACAAAGTTTAAAAAAAAAAGTTGTAAAATTATAAATTGCTCCAATAATGTTCTTTTTAATTCAATTTTTTTTTCTAAAACATATATTTTCAAAAAATTTCAAATTTCAAAAAATAAGTGTTACTTTTAAAATAATCACTCTGTATTATATGTTTAAAACAAGATCTATTTTTATTTATTGTAAATTGTTAAACAGATGATTATTTTTCTATGTCTAAATTAAAAATTTTAACTTTGAATTTCTAAGCTATTAAACTTAATACTAAAGATATTAGTTATTAATATAATATGGTTTTGCATAGAGTGTAGAATAGATGTAAAGTTTAATCAGGACAAAGTACAAGGGCAAATTTTAAAGATTCGATTGTAACATATTAGGTGAAGACAGATATTTTGGAAACCCTCAAGGGCTCTTTTATTAGAATTCTTGGCAGAACCCTAGATGACAAAGCCATACGTCTATATTGATTTTATATAAAATAAATTTAAGAGATAATGTCAAGTTTGAACATAGAAGTGGCCTCAATAAGTGAATTCTATAGTCCAGCTTTTTGTGCTTAGCTTCAATAAACTAACTGTAATAAATAAAGTCTTTTTTTTGTCAAACTGACACATTAGACTTACATTTTTTCAACTGCAACAAAATTAATAACACCATCAACCCTCACTAATCTAAGAATAAAATATCCTGATCAAATATTAGGTAAACGCCTAATTTTTTTCATCGCGTTTACATATCTATTAGGTATTTACTACATAGAATGAAATTTTTAAAACATTTAGAATTTAAATAAGCTTAATGCTATTTATACAAAAAATCTATTTAAACTTTAAACGAGTATACTGTATTCACTTCATAAAACATTGAAACAAAATTAATTATTTAATAAGTGATTTTTCAATATTTTAGTAACCTTTAGTACACTTTAGTAAAATTATTCTAAGGGAACGACTATTGGTATAAAAATGTTAATAAAAATATCTATGAGCTCTAATTTGGAAAATATCAAAATAATAAAATACTCATTTTATTTTAAATAATAATAATAATATACGACATAATAATTTTGTTAATAACAACTGTATAAAGAAATAAAGTGAAAACAGAATATGAATATGAATATCACCGGTTGACACACAACCGTATACAATTCAACAATTGTTAGAAATTCTTTAGAAACTCTTCGAGCGTGTTAGCTTTATAGCTGACTTGGAAGTGGTTTCTATACATCATGAAAGAAAATATTTCACAAATGATTATTATATTCATAACACACGTGTATAATGTATATTTACATTTTACATAACATCATTAATGACAGTTAATAATTTCATAAAGCTGCAATTAACACTAATAACATTTTAATTATTATTGAATAATTTTAATAAATAATAAAATTTATTTTTTCTTCTACGAAGCCAAAGACAAATTGTAATAATAAATAAAGATAAACTCTAATTTATAAATCATCGCAATATTGAATTCAACGAGGTAATGAATAATATATTTATAATAACATCAAATAGTTCCAATATGTTGCAATAGCTATATAATTATGATACTTGTTAAAAATAGAAATGTACAATAGTTTTTAAATCCATTATAATATACTTGTGATTTTCAATGATTATGTCGGATTACAACTCGTAAGCAGATAACTCATTGAAACTACTATATAGAAAAGGATGATTTGGAAGAACATAACCTCTGCCCTAAATAAATTTTCTTCATATCCAACCTATGTCAGATAGGTACAAAAAGTATTTTAAATTTAATGTGGGCCTTCTATGCAATATATACTTAGTATAGGTTACCTATATAGGTCAGTCTCTGAGTTATATAATATTTTAGTTATATTTGAGCCTATTGCCATGACATAAATGGAGGTATTTATTACGTACGTAATAAATTTCACTATTATTTTGACTAGATTTTTACAGGATGCGATGTCGTTTGAAAACTTTAAGACTCTAAAGATACACGTTTAATAATAAATTAGCTAGAGAACAGAATTGAAAAAATATGACGTGGCAAAAACAAGATTTGCCGCAAATAAAAAATAAAACCAAATTTTTATTTTGTTTAAAAATCAATCTACCTAAATAAGTAAATCCTTACATACACTTTTACATACGCAACACGCCATTTTCATAAATATAATATACATTAGATATATATATCTTTATACACAAATCACATAGATATTATAGTTGAACGTTTTACAGTCTGAGAAAATAGTTTCAAACGGTCATTTATAAAGAGCAAATGCATTGTTTTACTGTTTATGACAAATACGCCGAGACTTTGGAACGTGATCGTAAAGAGGACAACTTTTATAACAACAGTAATTCCGAAACGGAAGTTTTGGACTAGCCGTCAATCCGGAGGACATCTGGCGTAGCCTGAAAACTTTTGGTCGTGTACAATCTAAACGATTCGGTGTGGATTTTAAAACGTGTGTTGTATAAATATACCCAACGTAATAACGTTCTGTATGGTAAAATCAGAATAATTAAATTTAAATGTCAACAAATCCATCATCAAATACAAATCGAAACGATTACGAATAGTACCTGTATTACAATAGGTATAAATTAATTAATTTTAAGTGTTTTATATTTTATTTTAAAACGTAATCGATTTTTTGTGAAATAAAATAACAGTATAATATGAAATATTATATTTTAAGTCAGAGATGATACTGTTAATCCATACCTAAAACAATATATATATATATATATGTATATATATATATATATTTTGTCATAACGTAGATATATAATACGGTAAAGATGGATTAAATGGAAGTTAAAAAGTTAAATTTTTTAAACTTTTAAACTTAACTACCTAGTTTAATTGACTGTTGAAACTTGAAATAATTTTTTTTCAGTTGATTTCATAATAATCTATCAAGTTAAAATTAAAAGTGTTTTTGACATTTTTGGTTTTAATGGTTTTATACCATATGACTATATAATATCTATAGGTACCGTTTTAAACAAAAACAATCTAATATTATAATAATAGTAATACTATAACTTCTGTTTTTTGACAAAATAATACTATATATAGGTAGATAGGCTCAAAATACTATTTATGTGAGCTGCGTACTAATACAAAAATAAATCAAGTAGGTAACTTATTTTAAACTGAGTTATGTTCATATTTTTCCATATGAACTTAATAACTTTAAACTTAGTTAAATTTATTATTTGGAAGCTCCTAACTTAACAATATTGTGTTCACTTAACTTATCTTAATTTAATTATTTTTATTAACTTTCCCATCCTTGAAATATAGTAGGTACTATATAGTGTAAATAAATTAAAAGTTTGTCAACTATATTGTAATTATGTAAGTTTTTTCTTACAACAAAAGATTATTATATAATGGTAAACCAAGATAGTGGTTTTTGTAAGTAGTACTTACCTATGTATGATAACGGGATTTCACAGTTTTAACAAACACTTTTTAACTCTTTATTATCAGTTTATCATTGTAGTAACTGTTACCAATATGAGATTTAACTGATTTTAAGCATAATAAAAAGTTATTTATTATAAAAGTTATTTACTTTTACTAATAATAAATGATAACTGTAATTACTAATAATAAATTAATTACGAGTGAAGTATAATAGATAAGAGAATAGTGATTTTTCACTATGTCCATATTTTCGAATTTATGGATTTGCAGCACTTAAATTTTTAAAAAAAAATGGAATATTGAAAAAAAATAAATCAGTAAGTCGACAATGTTTAGTTACCTGTTACTTACAAAAATTATGACTACTATTCCGAGGTTCGAAAATTATCTAATGCAAACAATAATTGTAGTATTAAGTGAAAATATTTAAATTAATTTTGATATTAGTAATATAGCAACAGATAACTGTTGATGAATAATGATATTGCTAGCCACAAGCCAATATCATATTTAAGTGAATTTCAGTGCATTGGATATTTTTTTCTCTCGAGTCCACGCCAACTACCAAGCTTTACACATTTTTGATAAACTAATTTCGATATATTAATTTTAATACCTATTAGATTAAATTGACTTACTATAAAAAATTAAAGGTAATAATATTATCTAAGGTATATTGTAAGATTAATATTTTAATTTTAAAACGAATTATGCATTTTTTTTAAATTATAATATTTTACATATTCATATAATACACTTAAAGTATAAAATAAAAAATATCAATATAAACCTATATGAGATACCCTAAAGCTTAGATCATAATAGTTTTATAATAAGCTTTATAACAAGTTAATTTATTCTAATATTAAAGCAAACGATATAATAAATTTGATTTTTCTAAAGCGTATGTTGCTGATTTTAAAATAATATAAATCCAAACATCGGGTTAGATTAAAGTGTATGGCTGTTTAAATTTTTCGTTTATACTTAAGAGCATATTATACAGAATACGTATAATAGTATATTATATTATTATAAATTAAAAATCTGTACAAAAAAAAAAAAAATGCAGTAACTTACATATTTTTTAGTAAGTATAGTAAGTATAAACATAAAAACATGAAAGGGGTTGATTGAAGGAGTCACCCATTAGTGACACTTAACTTGATTAATTTTTTTTACTTTGTTTTACATTTATTTATTTTTAATTAGAATTTTTTAGTTATAAGATTAAATATTATTATATTTTTAACAAGTCGCATAACGGCTTCCTTTTTTTAACCTATGACGATGATTTCTTAACAATGTTAAGATAGAAAGATCCTATGTAAATGGGGATTGAGATGACTTTGAAGTTCCTTACAAAAGCGTATAAAAAAACATGATCATTATCAAAAGTATTCATCATTTCAAATCTTTATGCATCCAGATTGAAGATATAGTGGAGAATTGGAGTCTTCGAAAAGCTACGTTTTGGATTGCTTGAATTAGATTTTTTCAACATATCCCAAAGTTGTTGTCCATAACTCATAATTCTAAATGGGCATAAGAAGAACTATATAAATTAGTATAAAATACTAATACTAATACTAATTAGTATTAGTAAATTTTATAAAATGGTTTTATCGGTACTGTTATTATTAAAAAAACAAGAAGAAGAAAGAGAAACGTATGCATATAATAATGTCATTTCATGTCAGTCATTTAATCAAGTGAGTTCCAAATACAACACCACAATATAGTTTTTAAAAATTGAGTAGAATATATTTTTAGGAGGACATAATAATAAATCGTAAATTATATAATAATCCGTTTACATTACAAACAATGACTTTTTTATCATAAAATTATTTACAAAAGACTGTATAAAACATTTAATTTATTTAATTTAACCTACCTGTTTGATGGATCGAATTATTTTATCAAATAATAAAATAACCGTGATAATTGCATTATTCGTTAACTATTACAAAACAACTAAACTTTGAATGGTCGACAAAAATGATGTAAATGTCATACAATTTAACGAGGTAATGGATTAAAATATGTATATAAATGCAAATTAACAAATTAATATTAATATACTTCTAAAAACACTATAGGAGTTACGAAAGCATTATATATTATTTATTAATCAGCTATAATTTATCAAACAGATACGACTTTATGTTTAAAAAACAATTGAATACTTTTTAATTTTTTTTATGAATTTTGTCACCAATATACAATAACTGAATATAATATATTATTTTATATAGAATTATTAATTCGTAGATTTGCATTAAATACAATAGTAACAATTATTGGTTAAGGTAAATATAAAAATACATTTTTCTCGATGTTTTAAGCTAAATAAATTATGTGTATCGTTTCATTAATGAAAGTAATTTGATTACAAATGCAATTTAATACAGTCACACACTTTACATCATTTATTTAATGAGTAGTAAACTATAAAAATAGAAGTTTTTAATTTTGACGTACCTACTCAATTTATGACACATGACGTTAATGTCCTCAGCAATTTACAACGGTTCAGTTTCAGCAACCAACTTTCAACTTCCCAACTAAAAATTAAGTAAAAAAAATAAATAAAATAATAATAATTAAAAGTTGTGTGCAACGAAAATTAATTTACACGTCTCGTTGCTTTGACAAATTAAGTAGACAACTTAATAAAAATTTTATAAAAATTAAAAACATACAATTTAAACTTTACAAGATTCATTACAATTTTAAACTTAAATCTTTAAATCAATTGTATTTCGTTATAAGTACCGTATTTACAACTAAATAGGTTAAAAAGAAAAGAGACTGAAATTTTTATTTTTATTGTTTTCAAACGTGTTTTATTAGGTATTAAGGTATTAGGTAGGAACTTAAGAGGACATCTTGCCAGCATATGTTGTTACTGTCATACAAATATACTACAATGCGATTTAAAGTTCATTTAAACCAATTACGTAATACAATTCGGTTAAATACTAAATTAAATTGACGAAAAAGAACACTGTATATTACGAGTATTCCTTTTGGTTTTTTATAATATTTTCCATTCTTATAACTCGCTTAAAAATTATAGTATCATAAAAAACCAATGAAAAACACAATTTATACCTTTAAAACTGTATTATATCAATTCATAATACTATTTTAAACTAAAATAACACACAATTAAAATTATAGAATATACATTTTAATATGTTATACCATATTATAATATATAGGTTAGGTTATGTGTAATCTATAATAGGATATAACTAGAGCTCGGATTTTAAAGCATATTATGCTTCTTTTTTTATATATAAGATAGAAATCTAATTTTTATACATATACATTCGTTTCACGTCATTTTGATTCCAAATAAATCAATTTATTTTTATTTTTTATTGCTTTTTTCAATTATTCCAGTTGTGTATTTTTTATATGTTTATTATGGTATTATAATGAAAAAAAAAAATAAGGAATAAGAAATGTAAAAACCCAGAATACGGATATTGGATTATTATTGTTTTCGTTATCGGTTTGTTTATTAAATTTATTGAACGTATAAATTATCAATTTACATATAGCCTGCATGTAAGTGCAATACCTATACGGTCAGTATGCTTATAACATCGATATCAACCATTTCAAAATTTAAGATCTAGTGTTTTAATTTGAAACCTCTTATATGAGGTATGCACTTCAGTAGATGTAGAGAGTTTGTTTTCTACGTTTAAAAAAATTCTGTCAGGCAATAGAGTCAGTTTCACTACTGAAAATCTAGAGAAATACATGGTAGTTAATACTTTTTTTTAATTTAAATTATATTTAAAAATTTTTTATTCATTTTTATAATTAGTTCATGTTAAATTGTGTTTAGGCTTTTTTCTTTGTTTTTTTTAAACAATCGTGTGCTATTTTTAGTTGCTTATTACACTTTAAAATAATAAAATCCGAGCCCTATTATAACTTAATGTCAATGTGAAACGAAGACAACACTCATGATCCAACTACATCTTAACCTAAGCACCTGCAATTTTCTTATATGGTGTTGAATGGGTATGTGTATTTTATAATTTAAACATAATAATTTAACACTACGATATGCTACAAAAGGTATGTAAAATATAAAATGTTTATTTGAATAAAAATCTTTTCCCTGTATAATACTTTGACAAAGTATATATTATTAATGCAAATTTAGTAAAAAGTAAGTATAAGTCTTATTGATAAATAAACGCTAGCTATTACATTATACACTGTAGGGCAAAAATACTAAGTCATTATATTTATCCAATCGCCATATAATATTTAGTAATGCGTATAATATGAAAAAAAATTATTTACTTTACGGTACTTACTTTATGAAGACTTCATTTGAAGAGACTTGTCAATTTTTGGTGGGTGCATTCTAAATATAAGTGGGTGCTAGAAATTGATGTTCAAAGTCTACAAAATCTTAATTGGTCTGAAAAATTGTCTTATTTAGAGGGTGGTGGAAGTGTTACCTCATACACCCTTTCATGCTGCAATATAATATATACATTTGTATCTACTGATACAAAATATAATATTGTTGTCAAAACAATAACAACTATAGGTACTATAGAAAAGTCGCTAAAATTGAGATGTATAAAAAGTACTAGACACTTTAACTAATTTTCAAATTAAGAAATATAATTGTTTTATATCTGATAACTAAGGCGTTTACTATAACTTAATGTACTTATAACACTTTAAAAAGATAGGTATTAAATCGAAAAAAAAAAAACAATTTAAATTTTAAAAATATAAAATAATGGCATTGGCGTCTAGTTTGCGACAATATTACCTGTACATAATATAATGTACCAAATATTATTTATGCTTTCGAATTTTTCTCGTTTATTGACTTTCCGTCTGTGCACGCGCTATTGAAAATATTCTCCAGGAGTAGACGTAAACGCGCGTTCGCGGAGCCGACAAGATTATCTGGTACTACGATTTAATTTCCGGTTAAAACAACTTGGTCCTATGAATTATATTTCCATGACAATGTCGGCGCACCGCATCGGAGTACAGTATAATCAGACAGGTAGGTCGGAATAATAAGTGTTTATAATATTATATTATATTAACATAAAAACCGCTTTAATATATTATAAAATTGCGTCGCGTCGCCCGCAACGAATGAATCGACGTGATAGGTGCGTAGATATTAGATAATGTTAAGGATCCAACCCGACCGCCGACCCTCAAGTGTACCCACATTCGAGTCCGCGATCGAGATGATATACGTATTTTAATATATACCACGGTTAATGGTTTACAATTACGCTAAGTATACCTGGTACGAGGGATGGGCGACCGCGGCTCCGTCGTCGTCGTCGTCGCGTACACATATTATTATTAATACGCGTGACGTACATTATGTACAGTAGGAGGTGTGGGCGATGTGGTTTTTCGAGAGGTAATATATTATTATTGTTTTCGGGTTTTAATCATCAATTAACATCACATAAATTATTATGATGCGTATACGTATTATTATAATAATATAAAGTTCTGCGGCCGAATACCTCGTGTGTGCGCGGGCGCGTGTTCATTAAGCGTGCAATTTAGACGGCATATTATGCATGTGTAGTAAACAATGCGGAAGGGGTTTTACACGCGCTGTTTAATTCCAGACGCTTTTGTTCCGCCGAAATACCTGTTCATCAGCGAAATCAAGAGGAACCATTAGTAACCGTCAAAAGTTCGCGGTACGATAAATTGAGCCGGATTTAATGCACCGGGACAAAATTGTATATATAGTTATCGGCGATTAAATGAAATGTGCTTTGCAACGGATTTTTAATGAACACCGCCGCGGCTCGGCGGCGGCAACAGAAGCGTTATAATAATATATCGTTATATATACGTATTATACACAGTGTTGCACGTACGCGACCTAGGAGCTACCAGTGTGCCATTATATTATAATCACGCACAGGGTGGTTCTTTTTAAGGGTTTCCCACTAAAAATAGTTTGTAAAATTCGCCCGATCGTAATGAACAGCAGTAAACACTAGATCAAATATCACATCTACTTTACAATATGTTCGTAAAAATATTTTTGAATACCAGTATTCTGAGTAGAAGACATTTTTAAAGTTAATTACTACCTACACTACTCGTTCAAATTTTGAATTAGGCACATGGAAATTTTCAAAATAATTATCCCCTATAAATAATTATTTATAGTAAAAAGGGTTGGATCTCATTTGAAAAACAGAAGTTAGTGTCATTACAAGATACTCCTTAAGCGATACAAAATATAGCGAAAATTTGAAAATACGGTCTTAAAAAAAAATTGATAAACTTCAAATTCATAATTTTAATAAATTAATTTTTAGATGAAAAAATGGCAGTAAGCAGTAAACACCCTAAATCGCACCCTGTGTATATACTATATAGCCACATGCGTACGTGTATGTGTAAGCTTATGGAATATTGTATACTATATTTATTTAATATATATTATATATATATATATATATACCGATTATAATTCTAATTAAGGTCTTCGGGATTATAGACCTACGCGCGTTTGTCGACATTCGAAACGTTTTGCGACATAATATTATATTCAATACCTATACTGGCTATATATTGTGCAATGTCTCGACTAGATAATGTGCAACCAAGTTCATTTGCAGCACACACAAACGTGTCCGTATGGCCATATATAAATTATATATATATTCCAGCTATGACCTTTCTTAAATTTTCCATTTAAATCGCCATAGGACCTGTTTTTCGTAATTTTTCATATAACACAAATTTTAGTTCAGTACATAAAATATACGAAGTAACGGATCATATAAATTTCATTTGTTTATTATTATCAGTGTTTGATACCTACTTGAAACTCCTAAAATCGTCAGAACAAGTGCTAAAAAAACACTTACAAACTCTATAACTCGAGTATAAGTCATAACTAATAATAGATAATAATGCTAATCAAGGGTTTTAAAACATAAATAATAAACGAAAAAATGAGAACACTAAATTTGTCTAAATGGTTACCTTCCTTTAACTCTAAAAAAACAAACAATTTCATTAAAAAAAATGTTTAATACTATATTTTAAAATACTAAATATTTGTACTTAAGCTCTCGATTCTGTAAAAACCTATTAGTTTTGTCAAGGTCATCACCTACTAATAACTTCAAAATAGATTTTTTTTTTTATCAAAAACAACAAAACACATAGAAAAAAACAAATAAAAAGCATAGAAAAATTCATCGAAATAAGCAAAAATAAACATATTCAAATTTCAAATGTTAAATCGTAGTTACTTGGCATAACACGCTGCTAAATTTCAGTCAAATCAGTCAAGTATAAAATAAACAAACTCTTTAAACCTTGCATATGAATATATTGTTTAAATTATATTAGAGATATATAATATATATATATATATATATATACCGATTATAATTCTAATTAAGGTCTTCGGGATTATAGACCTACGCGCGTTGTCGACATTCGAAACGTTTTGCGACATAATATTATATTCAATACCTATACTGGCTATATATTGTGCAATGTCTCGACTAGATAATGTGCAACCAAGTTCATTTGCAGCACACACAAACGTGTCCGTATGGCCATATATAAATTATATATATATTCCAGCTATGACCTTTCTTAAATTTTCCATTTAAATCGCCATAGGACCTGTTTTTCGTAATTTTTCATATAACACAAATTTTAGTTCAGTACATAAAATATACGAAGTAACGGATCATATAAATTTCATTTGTTTATTATTATCAGTGTTTGATACCTACTTGAAACTCCTAAAATCGTCAGAACAAGTGCTAAAAAAACACTTACAAACTCTATAACTCGAGTATAAGTCATAACTAATAATAGATAATAATGCTAATCAAGGGTTTTAAAACATAAATAATAAACGAAAAAATGAGAACACTAAATTTGTCTAAATGGTTACCTTCCTTTAACTCTAAAAAAACAAACAATTTCATTAAAAAAAATGTTTAATACTATATTTTAAAATACTAAATATTTGTACTTAAGCTCTCGATTCTGTAAAAACCTATTAGTTTTGTCAAGGTCACCACCTACTAATAACTTCAAAATAGAATTTTTTTTTTTATCAAAAACAACAAAACACATAGAAAAAAACAAATAAAAAGCATAGAAAAATTCATCGAAATAAGCAAAAATAAACATATTCAAATTTCAAATGTTAAATCGTAGTTACTTGGCATAACACGCTGCTAAATTTCAGTCAAATCAGTCAAGTATAAAATAAACAAACTCTTTAAACCTTGCATATGAATATATTGTTTAAATTATATTAGAGATATATAATATATATATATATTATTATTTATTTATTTATTATTATATTTTTCTATACCTACAATAATCTTTTTTTTATCATCCTTGGATACCGCTTTACTGTGAAGTTCAAACTGATAAAACCACTGTTAAATTGTTGTTACAACCATCAGATAACCATCAGTAATATCAGATAAAATAAAAAGCTTCACAATTAATGTAATAGTAATTTGTTGTTAATTAAAATTACGTAAATACTGTCACAAATTAGTCATGTTTCACTCTATAGTTTAATTGGTACTTTACTCATCATAACAAGTTTTATATTAAGTATACACAAAATTTGAGATGAAATTTTTTTAGAGGAAGTCAACATTTTTCAAATTTTTGTATTCACAATATTAAATTTAATGTTAGGTCTTTAAAATATAATATAATTACTAAGGGAAAGGGAATACACGAATCCCCTTTGAATCCGCCTCTATAATTTAACGAAGATACGTAAAGTCATATCATAAAACTATTTATTATATAATTAGACAAGATATTTTATCGGATGTTTCAAGATTTTCCGTACAGACTTTTAGAACAACTATTTTGTGTTATGAAAGTGGAAGGAAGCAACTAGAGCTCAAATATTGGGAATGCTGAAATAATGTAATGATTATAGACCCGTGAAGGCTACGCTCCCACATCCATAAATACCACTCTTTAATTTATAAACTGCAATAAGTAATTATTATTCTAAAACAACATCAATATTTTTAGTATAAAAATATATACTTTTATTTAATAACAAACCACTTTTTTACATTATCTTAAACTATATATAATTGTATAATCAGTGGCGTATTTACGGGGGGAGGTTCGGGTTCAACCCCCCCCCCCCCCCAAGAACCTATCATTTGAATCAGATATTGATAAATTTTTAAAATATATTGAACGTTTTAAAAATGTATATAATGTATACTATGCAAATATAAAATGGTAAACACAAACACTCAGTCAACGATAGTCAACGGTGAAATAATGTTTGATATCTTATGATTTAGTCGATCTTATTTAAAATGTATAAGAATTTAATACGTTAATAGTAATACTACACTTTTCCATAGCGTATAATATCTATACAGTGCTATTTGGAGTGACCCTATCACAAAACTACCTTATAAACTATCCATTCCCTTGTAGCCCGTACATGTGTACTTGATAGCTAATTGTTCATCAATTATAAGAATTGCAATCATGATGTATCATGAATTATGTCTTATGATCAAATCATTAAAATTGTTTTTTTTTTGATAAATATCTTATATTTTAAAAATAAGATTGGTGATGTATATCTATAATTATTATAGGTAGGCCTAAAAAACAAGGAATACTAAATTTGAACTCGGGAGTGCTAAAGAGTAAAGACCCTTTTACACCCCAAAAAATAGTTTCGTAGTTACTATAGTTGCGTCAACACAAGGAATCACACAGAAATCGTAAACCTATTTTATGTGATTACGAAATTTTCAAAACAAAGCTCTATATAATACCTCATTCATTTAAAACATAATATTATATGGCTGTTTATAGCCTATAAACACATAATGCGACAAAATTGTCATCCTTCAAAACCACTATTTTGATATGTTAACCACGGATTTGGGAATATTTAGATGCCGCAACGTATTATTATATTAAACCATGACAACACTAATGGTTTTCGTTAAAAAAATAATTTTGTTAGTTATTTAATGAATATTATTGTCGCATAATCAAATTAAAATCTTTGCATTTGTAAAACCTACAATAGGATTTTTATTTCACTTTATTATTTACACTATATTGTACTGTATTAGTGTACCTACCCCTATGTAAGTTCTATAGTAATTAATACTATATAAATACTATCACATCAGCAAGAGTACATCGATTTACATAGATTTTCAAGGACGACTGTGATTATGTCTGTTCTATAAATTATAACTATGAAAATTGCAAATTTAATGTATATTTAAATACTTACTTTTGAAATAAAAATATCCGTGTCCGTTAAAATAGTGAGTAGTCGATCGTTTGAAATACGATTACGTGAAGTTATGGAGTGTTCAAGTTCCAAAGGTCCGTAGAAAAAATAAACATTCTAAAACCAATAAATTTCTCTCAACGTTTACATTTTTAAGGTACAAACTACAAAGTATTTCCGTTTATACCTATGATGTACTACAATGTATAGACAATAATATATATATTATATGTGTTTACATTTATATATTTAAATATATTTAGTGGTTTAACAATAATACTAATCATCTTTAAGAATTACTTGTGGTGGTGGTAGAGAGTTACATCAATACATGTTACATATTACAGATTTTAGATTTAACATACATTTTACAAATAAAGAATATAAATAAATTATACAAACCATTAATACATTAAGTACATTAATCATAATAATAAATGGTAATAGCAATTTTAACAATAATATTAACAGTAAATAAATAATTCTAAGAAAATAAATAATCACTTATTAATAGTATATCTTTAAGATTTCTGGTTCTTTAATATACATTTTTTTTTTTTTAATCAAAAGGCATAGAATTAAAGTATGTAAGACCTAGTAGTCAATGAATTTTCTACCAAAAGATTTTTTTGTGAATTTAATTTTTATATAAGCCTTAATTCTCTTTTGATATTGAAGTTAATAAATTCATCGGAGTTGTATTATTTCGTACCATCCATATAATCGCTATTTTTTTAAATGAACTTTTTACTGGTAATACATTAAATATTGTAAAGTTTTCATTAGTAGAGCCTTATAGACAATTTTTATTTAAGCAGATTATAATAATAGTTTAATAATATTTAGTATTTTTACACTAAATCGGTATTTTTAGAAAAACAGCAATAGTAAGTTATGTAGTTTCTCAGCGCTTATAATAAGTAAAATCGTTATTTTTTGTTTATTTATCTAATTCGTCCAAACTTGAACAAACAATACCGCATTTATACAAAAAACATTTTTGTTTATATTTTTAAGATTTGTTAGTTACAAAATAAACTTCTTAGAAAAACCTTGAATTAAAATTTCAATCCTCATTTATAAAAATTGAAAATGTTGTACAAAATTATTTGTAATTTTCGTGGTTTTGACAAATTTTGTATTAATTTGAACTTCCAATGCTTATAAACAAAAAATATTTTGTCAAAATTCTAACTATTTAATTGAGATATAAACAACTTATATAGCAATGAATATTTTAAAGATTTATTACTGGGTAACCTTGAAAAAACATCCATGCTACACGTTATATTTAAAATCAACATTAAAATACAAGTATAACAAGCTAAAAATACGAAAAAGAAATGTCAGTATTAAATAAATAAAACTTTACCAATATCTAACAGTACCATCGAAACTCGCAAACTCGTAAATAAGTAAAAATAATTTGTAAATTAGATTTAATCTTTTTAATAAAAATAATAGAAAAATTGTTAGTGGCATTAAATGATTAAATATACATAATTTTATAAGTACGAAAAAAAAACTGTAAAATAGAAATAAAAACAATATTATTTTTTCAAACTTCTTCAAAGAACTTTTTATAGCTTTAAGGTTGAAATTGAAAAAAATATTTAGCTAATAGCTGATAACTGTGGCGTACTCATGGTGTCGGAAGAAGTGTTTACACAATAAGTCAATAAATTATTTTCTTACATTGTATTATTTTATATTATTTTATAAAAACTGTATTATCCATAGTAGAAAATCTCAATAATTATTTTTACTTCCAAGTTAATTCAATGCATATAAAATTCATGTTTTTCCTTATTTGTTGTTATGTTTTCTTGATACTAAAAAAAAAAAAAAAAAATAGGAATTTTTAATTCTAACCTCTTAAAAGTACAAATTAGTTCCAATTCGCTATAAGAAAGCATCCAGATTTTTAAAAATTAATGCATTTTATTGACTACTTATAGTGTACACTTACACAAGAAAATACACATCATTGTAAAATTAATTCATTTATAGGTACCTCTGCTCAGAATCCAAAAAATATATAAATATTAAATGCGTGTATAGAATATAATATACCCTCATATTGAACAAATTTCTCATTTTTATATTCAAATACCTACCAAAATGATTGATCAATATTATAATATTATATGGGTTAGATTATTTTATTGGTCCAATTCGTTTTACAACAGTCCCAAAGTAATTTAAGCTTGCGTATTATTTTTCTTTATTGCGGTAAAAAACGTTTCTCAAACCTTGAAATTACATTTTATAAATGTATACAAAACGGATATTTTATTATTGTATAATTCTATGAAACCAAATTCTCCCGAGACCAAAAATAGGTACAGTTAAAAAATATGTTCTTAAACATTTATTTTGTGGCAATGTGTTAAAAAGAATCGAATTTCCAGAGTGGGTTCCTATATAATACTTCCTGTATTATAGTATTTTAGTATATACTATATCGTGTTCAAAACTACAAATTAATCTACTAAATCGTTCAAATATTTCTCCTATCATCATTTAATCTATCTATATATATATATGGCTAATGGATATTGGCTATATATATATATGTTTACTTACTTAGAAAAAAATCAATAAACCTAACGATATTACTACTATAAGCGTAGTAGACAAAGTAAATACATCATAAATAATTACTTATGTTTTCAAATGTATAACATATATAATAGTATAAGTACCTCTACCCACATTTTTCATGAAGAAAATTTAAAAATAATATAAATCGTTTCTGGTTATTTTTTTTTCATTTATAATTAATAGCTATATTAGCGCCCACCCAAAAAATAATAAAATATAATATTATGGCATCAGTGAAAAGTTTGTTTTTTTCAGTTAAGGTGCTAGAAACTATTACAATATCATAATAATATATTATGTTTATATTTTATCAAAATATTACGATTGGCTTTTCTTGTAAAATGTTTTTTATTGCGTTTCCTAAAAATAGCATTTCACTTTTCACAATTACTTATATCGACGATTGATATTATAATAATAATGTTTTATTTATATATATATTATTTTATTGAGAAATCAGCTTATAACATTCTATAACTATCATATCTCAACAATTAATTATATAAATGGAAAATTATATTTTGGTATAGTATAAAATATTATTCTTCTACATTATAATAACATAAATAATTGTAAATAATAATGATATTAAGAAGATAATAAAATAATAAAAAGTGTTATTATTATGAAATAAAAATAGTAGACGGTGGAATATTATTTAATAATATTGTTAATAAGTATATTAGGGTCCAAAGAGAGATTTGGATATTATATTTTTTGGTTGATGGTGACGCAATTATCTATGATACTGCTATATAGTGTAGTCATTGACGTACTATTATTTAAATAAGAGGTATGAAGTCACTTTCAGGCATTATTTCGAAGGCAGAAGTAAAAAGGTTATTTTATTTGACCGCTTTATTTTTTATGCTAAAGAAGAGATGAGGTTTTTGTAATTGGGACATACTTTATACGAACTTGTATAAAACTTCGAGCATAGAATTCATTTGGCTAAATCCAATGGCGTTATTGTTGATATTAAATTTTGAAAAAACATTTGTTTTAATTTTTTATCGCTTATTGGTAGTTACGTATTTTTATTGAAAATAATTTAAAAATTATTCGCCATTAACATAAGGGATAAACAAAAATAACACTTCAATATTATGACGTAATTTAATCACAATTTTCCGAAGACGTATTTATAGTGAGTAAACATTTTTTATTTTTGCAACCATTTTATTTTTCAAAACACGACAGATAAAGATTGGCGAAACAAGTCAGCTAACATTTAAGGCCTGAAACCCAGGCTGAATGTGAATGTTGGGGAAATTACTTAAGATAGATAGATTGTCAGTGCATTATTTATTTTCTCTATCTGACCCAAACACAACATAAGGCAAATTTACGTTCAACAAAACCAATTTTGTATTATTACTTGTTAGCTTTGACATTGGAGTGAATTGGCCTATTATCAAACTTAGATTTAAAAACATTATTATCATTATTATTATCCTGTTAGACTATTGAAACAAATTACTTACTTAATAAAAAAACAATTTAATTTAACTTATTGAGAACAACAAATAATATTAATTGTTGTATTTAACTGTTGTTTAAATAACTTATTAAACCTATAATCTAATCGTACGAAATATATAATATTGAATTATTGAAAACTTTGATGTTTATAAATGGAAATTCTAACGAATGATTTCTAAGTTTTTAAAATTGTATATATAGGTAAACCAATGATTAAGAACATTAAACTACGTGGTATATAAGCTTGAACATATATTATAGTGACTATGATTGTTTGACAATTATAGTAATTATTATTTATATTAGTACCTACCTACATTAAAGTTGTATAATTTTTAAATATTTTTTGGCTATCATAATAGTCTTATGATTCATAACAGTTAGTCAAAAATATATTATATTTCATTATTAATAACAACTATAATTAAAGACTGTTTAGTTTTTAGTATATTAAATATTTTAAAAACACAAAAAATATATTATAGGTATCAATATTTTCCAAAACATCGCCCATCTCAATGAAAATTAGTGGTTATCGTTTGACAAAAGAAATTCTGATCACCACAGTATAATCCCTTTCCCTCAAAGTTTTATCGAAACCACTAAAGCTTTAAATTATGTAAAAAGTATTTAAAAACAATATTGTCCTTAATAGTTTACTTAAAAAACATAATTTGAATACATGTATTATTAAAAAAAATTGCTACTATATTATATTTGAATAATATTACTACTACCGTTTAAATAGTTGTACTATTACAATTTGAATAGTTTTACTATAAGATTTTAACAGTTTTATTACTACATTTAAGCAGTTTTACTACTACAATTTGAACAGTTTTACTATTACATTTGAGTAGTTTTACTACTTCATTCAAGTAGTTTTACTGCTAATACATTCTATTAGTTTTGCTATTGAAATTTTAATGAAACCATTATTAGATTCTAATAGTTTTACTATTAAATTCTAATACTAATTACTTTATTATATTATAGTGTATCCCTTTATAATGTGTGTATTTAATGACGCCGCCCGTCGTCAACGTCCGCCCATCAACTCTCGTTGCAGCGTGGACTATACAAAATATCAGATCAACCGGATAACTATTTTACAACTGATGATATCGCGATTCGTCTGACTTACATTTCCGACACGGATATACGCGTGCTTGGATTTCGATTTAAGCCAGAGACAGCTCACTCCGGTAAGTTTAATTAGTCACAATCAATTAGGCTAACTGTAGTAGGTAACTATATAATATATAGGTATAGTCGTTGTTCAGCTAAAGTTCGCCCCTGCTATAACAGTCGTTTATTAATTAGTCAAAGCCGTAGGTAAACCTATAACTATTCTATGGCTATGGTGGGGAGGAGCGTAATAAATTGCATTCGTTTATCGCGAGAAATCGCTAGTTTTCACTCGTCCGATTTGTAACAGGCGTCGTAAGTATAAGCAATATAATATGATATGCACAACATTTACACTTTATATCAAACTTCGCTGTGACTGTGAACAATAATAGTTAATAATAAATACGTAGTATATGCGACGACCCTCTCCGACAACTTTAACAACGTATCGTACTTCGTTATTATTGTTTAAGATTCCGAGAGCAGCTATGAATGTATTGATTTTATAATAATGTATTTTATTATTTATTATTTTTATTATTTTATTTTTTTGTCTGTCATTATTTTTTGAAGCAGTAAAAATACTTTGATTTTCAACTCTGGGGATTCTTTCTGATAGCATATTTGGTCTTGTTGGTACTTTTGGGAGTTATAAGTAAAAATATCCCAAGGACTTATCTTCATTATTAGGAAAATATAAAAAAAGTAATTGAGGAAAAATGGAAATTTTTAAAATAAACCAGTTTTGAAAAAAATGGATTTCTTTGTTTTATTATTATTCAACAACAAATAAGTACCTCCTTTAAATTATTCGCTTGATCAAAATTCTTGAAAATTTAATAGAATATCTCACATAAGTTGTTCTTATATATGTAAAAATACAAAGGCATATTTTTTTCAAAGCATTTAAAGTTAAAATTCAATCAAAATCGTCAACATTTATAAGCTATAAATATTTTGTGGTAAAAAAAATATAAAATTTTCAATTTTTATTACTTCACTTGAAAATGTAATATAGTATTCCTCATAAGTTTTTCATATTTTATCTACAAAATCTAAAAAAAAATATAGATAATTATTTTTTATAAACATTTGAAGCTTAAATTTAGACAAAATTACATATTTAAACAATGGATAACGATGTTCGTTGTTTCGTTATGATTTAAAAACCTTACTCGTATGGCCTTACAATTTTTACACTGGTATACTATGAATTTTACTTTACACAATAACATTTTCAAAGTGTGGTTATGTTATTAATTTAAAGATATTAGTTTCTTATACAATAATACCGTGAACTAATTCACACTATTTTATGGTAATTAGCACAAATATTAACTCAAAAGTTAATAATAATAATATAATAAAATCAATATTTTTTGCAAAAATAAATCAATCTATCCTAGCACCGCAATTATAAAATAAAATACTTTAATAGCAATATCAAAAAATATAATATGTCCTTCGCTCAGAGTTGTTTTTCGTTTATAATGAGATATTGTTGAATTCAAATTTAACACATCTGTTACAATGACCTACTTATACACCTACTATACAACAAAATTATATCAACTTGATGACTTTTTATTAGTTCACCATCTGTTAACTGTTAACTTCTAACTTAAACGAAAAATCTTAAATATATTATCGCGGTGTTATATTAGACGAAAGGATCTTCGGATGTTGAATTATCGAGGACTTGCCGAACCTAGTATACTATTGAGTATTTCGAGCAACATATAATCATATGTTCAATAATATTTTAAGGGTTGTTTTATATGTGTTACATGATTATCTGAGCTCCTTGCTGGTCTGGTATAAGTAAGTAGATAAGATATGCCTATCTAAGTGCTCTGTTCTGAATTTATGCATGACAATTTGCTCTCTCTGCAGATAGTCGAGTAGTTTGCAGTATAATCCAATTTGACAATTTTTTATTATTATTTTTTTTTTAAGATCCCATATAAGCACATATACCAACCTATTATATTATTAAAAGGTTTATAAAATTGTTTGAAATCGCGTAGCCGTGAAATATCGTATTTAACTAAGAGTTTTTTTATTTTATTCGAATGGTGAATTTAGAGTTGATAAACCAGGTTATAATATTATTGATACTATACTAAAATTTAAATAATTGACACATTGTTGACTAATCCGAAAGTAATTTTGTCCAATTTTAATTGTCCAAAATTTCTTTAAATCGAAAATACATTAAGACTTTTTTTCAATCAATTATTATACTATCCAAATAGTTTAAATCCATTTGTTATATATTACATTTATTATATGAACTGTGTGCGTTAATAGAAGTAGCATAAAAACCTTATTTTACTCATTTTTATCAAGCAATATTTTATGTGTTATAAATTATAATATTTTTATCACAGAGTTGGCAAATTGATTTTGTTTGAATACGTTACACGTACAATTACAAAATACAATAGTCAATAACATTTTTATTCTAAAATTTATCCACCTTCACAAAAATTGCTGTAGACCTATTAATTTTTAACTGATAATATTCTGCTCCAACTAAATACTTATTTCATTATTTATATATATACATAGTTGAACACCCCTGAAATTATATTATAACTTGCACTTATACAGTTATGTGAATATTTAACGCCCAACTGTGTTTGTCTTTGCACAAAATAATAGTGTTATTGATGAATGTTAAGATTTAAAATATGAATAAATTCTTGTATTTAGTTACGTTCGCTGGATATGATTGTTTATCTTACGTTACAAATTATAATACTGTACTCGTCCACTGGTGCATTTATAATATATGCGCTCTGATATCACTACTCCCACAAAATAATATTGATATTTCACAAAAATTATATTTTTTATAATGCTTTATATTCTAGGTAGATATATAAGGTACTTTATAAAATGTAAGTTAAATAAGATAAATATATTATTAAATAATATATTAAGGAGAATATTATAATTTATTTAGAGTGCAATAGTTTTCTCATCTAGGCATTCTAAACTACAGTCCTTCACTGTTGCCGTCCCTAGAATTTGGCAGCACTTGGAAAATTTGTTTCTTTTCCAACTTCAACACTTAAATTCGCCACTGTATTCATCTATTACAATGAAATACTATCGTATTGTATAATATTAATACACTATAACAGTAGTTCTCAACTGAGGTGACATGGACCAAGCTTAGGGGTGTCACGAAAAATCAATGAAAAAAAGACAACAACATTTAAAGTAAATACATTTTTACGAAAAAATCATATTATTTTATTCATATTAGTACCTATCAACGTTTTGAACGTTTATTTCTGTGTACTATACTATTTTTTTTAATAATAGAATAATTTTTAAATATTTAATATACAACTAAGATTAATTATTATTTTGATGTTAGGGTGACACCATGTTTGATTCTAGTGGTTAAAGGTGACATGAATCAAAAAAGGTTGAGAAATACTGCACTATAATAACGTACTTGGGTTTCTGGTTAGATTGTAATTAAATTGCATACACAACGCGCCGTCACGCAAAAAATATTCGTACCAATAAAATATTGTTAGTGCGTATTTTTTGATTCTTTAAAAGTTATAATAACTTATAACGTTGTTAGTCCTGTTCACGAAAATAAGAAGAAGTCAAAAAGTGATTTCTCTTTTCATTTTTATACAACACGATTGAAATATTTATACATAAATACTTCTAATATCACATCACTTTTATTTTGTAAAGTTTACTTGATATTATACCTATATACGTAAAATGTAATATATTATAATTTACTTTAAAACTACATTATAATTGATTTTCTTCCTTTCTCGTCACAGCAATATCCATCGTACTATTTTTTCAAACAAAATTTAATAACATGACGTGAATACAGAAACGTCGGAATATAAATAGGTACCTAAGTATAATACGTATGTATATAGTATATTGTGTAATGCGTCATATCATTTAATGATAGAAATTACATTTTTTAATTGAATTGAGTTTTAAAACAATTAATGTGAATGTATAAACATATACACATAATTTAATGCACATACTTGTTTTTACGAATACAAATTTGAATACCTATGCGTCTTAAATTATAACATGTTCACTTTTAGATATTATCTATTTCTTTTAAAAATGTATTTTATATTTATAAAACAATATGTTCTACTATAAATGATAATACAATATAAATAATATTATACTGAAATTAAACGGATAAAGATATTTGTAAAATCAGTAGCGGTAATCCCTCATGACCCCTTTAAAATTTGTCCCACAGTAGATAAGTCAAAATATGTATAATATCGTGTAATATTACAAAAAAATAAATAAAGATTATTTTAGTTTTTAGTTATAACTTACGATATGAAATATATTATGTAAGTACAGTTTTTACTTGTATTATAAACATTTATTTATATTACACAACAGGCGTGGGTTAGACATATAGCCAACATACTGAATCGGATTTAGAATTGGAATATTTTTAAAAGTCCACATATTAAAAACAATTTCCATACCTACTATTTAAGGAACATAAAAGCAACGCTCTCTATTTCATCACGTCTGAACTAAACAGTATTATTTAAAACGTTAACTGAGGTTAAAATACTTAAAGACAAGTTATAAAATAATTATAATAGCTGCAGCATTGTTCTATCTGTTTTAATTTGTGTTGAAACGCAAACGTCCTTATTATTATTATTTATTATATCTTTCCACTTTCACTGACCCGCGTCGTTATATATATACGGTTCGCTTAGATGATGAGTCAAGATTGAACAAATATAACTATTTTAGAGGTCAACCATAATTGTTTGATAATAATTTAGAACGATAAAGTGACATCAGCAAACTGTTTTTATAATAAAAAGTCTATTCAAATATAGATTATAAGGTATTAAACTGTGAATACATTTCTTTCAATAAACTATTCGCAAGTCTTTCGTGTATTTCTATTATAATAATGGAGTACCATACCTATAAATTGAGGTTGGATATAAGACAATTTCAATGGAATGATGAATAATAAATATAATATTAATAATAATGATGATAATATATAATTTCACGGAAAAATGATCAATAATATTGAAGTGCCCGTATTCAAATAATTTACAAGTGGTATTGTGACAGTTTGTTATTGTTGATTGTTATCGATTTATAACAAAATAATTTTGTAAAAGGAAAGCTTTTTTAGATGGTATTTAGTATTATAGCTGTTATGACAAAATAGTATAGTACAATATAGAAATTTAAATTTTTACCCTTCAACTACAGTATACAAGACAAAACATCACTATATTGTAATTACTATAATTTGACTCTATCGTTAGTATACGTCCAATAACATAAATAAGACTAATATTACATCACCTATTAAAAAACTAAAAGACAAATAACTTTTTTAGAATATAACATAAAAAAAAAAATTAAGACTGTATAACCCTGATTGTGATGACCTGCATATTGCATAAACATTAATAGTCTATTATTATAATTCCGACTGATGTTACCCGAAAACTCTTATCTCCGTGAGATTCTTTTTTCTCTCATTATTTACTATATGTTTGATAATAAATAAATATTTGTAGTCACTTTGTATTATACCCAGTGACGTATTTATTATAGCAGGAAGGTCAAATGCTATTGTACTAATCATAATAACACCTCCTCCCCGTCGGGCCTTCATGTATTCTGACAGAACCATTACACTGCCGGGACTGCCCACCCAATAGTGACAAGCTAAATACAAATATTTAACACTGTGATATGTACCATTCTAATATTTTAGTTTATACTCAGCTCATTAAAGAAATCAAGTATCTACATAGTATACATGTAATAGTGTTAGCGAATTTATTCATTTTTCATTAACCAAAGATCAACAGTATCCACCCTCAAACATTTTATTTAAATATTCAAATAAAATCTATGGTACTGCTGAGTAGTAATTTATCAAGTGAGTAATAATAATATTATAAATATATTTTAAAATAAATTATAATCTTTAGGTATAATAAGTAGATACATTCAGTGATTGCGGTATCATTATAGTACCTAATCTAATATAACATCAAGAGTTAAAACAAATAAAAAATTAATCATTCAATATTATTTGATATTTATAGATATAAAAATTAAATTCAATAATCTGGTTATAAAATTAATAGTATGATTGATAAAAGTACGGTTGTCGTTTAAAAATCAAAAACTGAAAGTTGATTTACCAAAAACGTATAAGGGTGGATAAATTAAGGTTATTATTCCAAATGCACTGATATGTATAATTAAACCACATTTTGTACACTGAACTTCCTAATAAAACCTAACAAAAACCTAACAGTTCCATTTTAAATAATTAAATCAATATCGCGTAACTTGCCATTATTATATTCTCAAGAAAAGGCATTCTCTTTTTATAAAATATTTGTAATGTTTTCAAAAAGTAGTGGTTTAAATGGCCTACAACTTGTTCTGCTTGTTTTTAGTATCTAATTATTATGCAAAAGCAGCGGTGGAAAATTATGCAAATGTGTATAATGTAATTTGCTAATTTCGCCTCATTATTTAATTAATTACTATAATAATATTATATAACGTAATATAATAGTTTTAAACTGTACTTATTATTTAATGTCTATATTTATATCTATAGATATTTTGTCACATTGGTACACATCAGTATCACTGTAATTTTCTTATGAAAACAGATTACATTTTAAGTAAGTATAAAGGAAAAGAGTTTACCGAAGAAATTAGATTAAATTATTATAGGTTATAACCATTATTATAATTTATGAGATAAAATGAAAAAAAAAACATTTTACTCCCTCATTCATCCACAAGTAAATGGAAGTTTCCCTAATGCATCCCGAAATAACCCTAATTTAATGTCCTGAGGGCTGAATACATCTAAAATAAGATATCATCCGAATGCGTCCGAGAAAATAAAAATAGTATTTTTGACGTACCCTCTCAATTAATTTAATTACCACGAGTGCACCACGAGAATTTGAACTGCAGGCTTACACCTCAGATATATTTGGTTATTATTTTGGCATAGCTACACCCATACACATATCTTTTTTTTAACTTAGTTAAGTGTACTAATTATTAAAATTTTATGTAACTATACTTTTTTTGAAAATTAAAAACACGTGTAAGCGTGTAACGACTTGTCTATTATCGCACTACTTCACACATCAGTTCATTACTCACACTTATATATTGACCGTAAATGAGTTGAAGTCGTTCTCAGATATTGTTCAAGCTAAAATAAAATGTGTGATTTATTCACCATTGCCAATTCTTATAGTCGTTATTCTAAAAATAGGTATAAATGTATAATAATATAATAGTAAATAGTCGGGTACTTGTCTTTTAGAACCTAAAGGTTTTGGCTACGGATCGAAGACGCATCTGAACTATATTGAATATGATTTTGTGGATAAAACTACGGACGCATTCGGGATATTATGAAGAAAGTAAAACGAGACAAACTCACTCGAAACATTCCTAAAGATGGTCCTTTCTAGTTATGCTACACTTATACATATAAGTATCTCGCAATTTTCAAAGAACTTTTCCAAACAACGAGTAATGTTATGATATTGTATATAGTACATATATTATAGTACAATATATATTAATACGTAGGTATTTATCTTAGGAGAAACGCAAAAACATCCTACACAAACAACATTCAATCTTTCCACATTATTTCGCTATGCAAATTAATTAATGCCTCTCATCCAGTATCTCAACAATTCATTCCGAGCTTAAATTTAAAATAGTTCATGGAGAAGCTATAAGATATTTTACAAACGATTCTATAGTCATTTAATCTCCCACCCTAATCCACTTGTAAATAACCTCGAAATCTCCATAGTTTCTGGTAATCCTCCAGACGTCTCAAACGTGAATTTTGTTATGATGACAGATATACATATTAATTACCAGTTAAAAATTGTACATACTTAAAAAGTCATCTCTTCTCAAAGTTTGACTATAACGTATATACATTTATATTTTTAATGTTTAAGCATTACGTACATTAAACTTTTTTAATTATACCATTCTTAGTATTCACATATTTCTAATAAAAAATATATAAAATAAATATTTATATTTATTTGTAACTTTACCAATTATAGCAAAATATATACCATTATATAAATATTAAATATATAACAATGATAATAATAAAGTGTACCATGTAATAAACAAGGGATTTATCAATTACGCCGATTACTGTTTATATAACTATAATATATATCTATTATCTATCTATCGATTCTAACGAACTTTAAATATATAAGTAAAAATTAACTTTGTAAACTTTATATTGAATTAATATTTTAAATAAATAAAGATTATTCAAGATATATATTTGAACAAAAGTTATAATGTTTCTATTTTTTAATTTCGGAAATTCTGTGAGTCATAATGTTGAACTTATATTTATGTTTAGTATAGTAATATATACTATCTAGAAAACACAATAATAATTAAAAATAACAATATGTATTTTAAAAATAAAAAATATATACTTATAGTTATTACTTATTACTTTTGTTAATATTAAGTCACATAATACATACATAAATGAATTTACAAATATTAAATACTAATACAATATGTACTGAATTTAAAACTCGATATAATTAATAAGTACTTAATACTTAGTTTGAACAGTATAATATAATAGGAGGTGAAGTCGATACTAAATCCGCGAAGTTTGTAAAAACTCGGCAAAAATCTATGTATACCTACTCGTACATCGTATAACCACATAATTAAATGCAACATACATGCGACTATATCTACCTAATTAAAAATATTTAAGTTTTTTATTTTCGTTTTACATTAATCGCAATGATATTGTCGACAGACAAGCAAAAAATTTTTTTGTGAAAAACTTAATGCAATAAATTAATATTTAATACTACAATAATATTATATTATACGTTCCATCACTTTCGCTGAATACGTTTTGAATGTCATCGTTTAGTACCATGTTTTATTATTAACTTGGTGACACGAATATTATGCGTGTTCTTAGATCATTTATGTTTAAATAGTTTTTTTTTTATTGTTATTGTTATATGGGCGTTAAAAGTGCACCAAAAGCCGTAGCTCGTGCAGCGATTTTCCGGAAGCTCCAAAATTCAAACAGAAAATATCTACATTCTACATACATCTCGTCCTATATATTGTATTCGGAAACTACCAAACTTATTATTACGCTGTTGGATGTGTATACGCCCGAGAATACAATCGATTAACGTCCATCGTGAATGTATAATATCACACGACTATGGCTGCCAAACAAACGGAAACCGTATTAATATAATTTATCGTAATTGTGTATTTGCAATGAAGTGAATGATTTATATTACATGCCTTGAATCTTGATCCATGTGCAATTCACGGAAAAAGGCAGCGAAATGAAATGGCGTAGTGGCGTGAATTATCGGGGCACAATCATAAATTATATTCATATTAATGTATTTTCGACAAATAATATCAAGATTAAATTCTTTATTACATCGATAAAAAAAATGAAGAAACTATATACGCGTGTACCTGTAGTACCTACTCTTGTCTCTTACACTATATTGTTTAAAATTACTGTTCTGGACAATGTTGTATGAAAGTGAAAAATGTTGTGTTCAGATTTTGAATATTCTAATTGACTGAACACTACCTACATATTATTGTACACAAATCTTTATTATCATTTTTATCATTTTATCAAATCGTCCCTTTAAACTGTGCAGTGGCTAATTTACGATTTTTTTTTTTTATCTAAAGAATATTTAAAAAAAATTCCTATTACTTTAACTCTGATTAACCTTAAATTTTCATCTCTAGATATTATAATTGTCATATAGATACAATCTAACAAAAAAATAAAAATTCAGTTTAGGTAATATTTCAATAAATCTTAAACCCTCATATAATTCCATTTTTTCATTGCTTTTATTTCTATTAGATAATTATTATTTTGACTATTTTTAAATTGTAATATTTTATATATTCATAACTTTAAATTGGTTAATACTTTTATTTATTCTAATATCAAATTAACAACACGAAGTTACAAAATTGATTGGATTAATAAAAATTTGATGTGTTGCAACGCATATACCTACGACAGAGAAGAAAACCTACAATAGTGCGCTGATATACCCTCTATAGTATTTTATTAACATTTCCATTCAACCATAATTTCAAGTCTTAAATATTTGTCTACCTATATCGCTAATTCCTATATCAACCTGTTGCAACTGCAACATCTTATATTAACCTCAGGACGTGAAAAGATAATAACATATTACAAGACACTTAGTTATACCAAGTACAATATAACGTATATATTGAAATAAAATGTAATATATTTTACTTTACCGATGATCTGATAACAATATATGGAGCAAGCAATAGAACAAGACTGTTTCGGTAAACGAATACATAGCATACCGAAGGATTATAATAGTATTATAATTATTATAAAATATGTTGTTAAATAATCAAAATATACAGCACTTTCACCTATGTGTAAATACAGAATGAGTATTGAGTTTGATGATACGTGTCTGACCATCTAAATCTAATGATATATAATATGTATGTTATAATAGTAAAATATAAATACTGTAATACACAAAATGTTAACAGTGTAGAACTACAGAAGAAAATTATAAAATAACCATTATGGTATTATTATTTATTAGTATGTGAAGTGTGTGGTATAGTAGATATAGTTTAGTTTGCAACATAAACTTTTTGGCACTTCGATATATAGGTGTAAACTGGGATGCCCCTCTCAAAATTTTAACTGTACAATGCCCCCTTAATATTTTGTAAATTTATTTGAAAAATATTATCAAAAAGGCATTTTAAACTTGCAAGAATTATATTTTTTCAAGAAAACTGAAAAATATAATATTTTAAAAAGATTAACTATAGAAATAAAAATTATTTGATTAATCAAAATGTATACTTTGTCTCTAAGTAGGTATCTTTAAGTATACGGTATATCAACATAAAATAAAGTTTACCCCCCATAAAAATCACTCAAGTTACGTCCATGTTTAGGCACCACGAGCCATAATCGTTATCATAATAGTTACTTCAAGCTTTGGATGGTCCAAAATTGTCAACAGAATCAAGCGTTTAAGTTAAATCTTAATCATAGTTTCTCGTATACCCTCTAGAACTCAAGTGGCGAGTCTTGTGAATTTCGTCACTATTGTTATAATTTATTGTCTTATATAGTTATATATATTTTCATTTTCAATCGGCTGTATTCAAAAAACCATATTTATTTTTTCGTACACACTTTTTCTGTATTGAAGATCAATATGTCTAAAGTCATCCTAATTAAATCTGTTCTAAATTGTTTACTCTTTACCCAAGTTTTAAAATTAAATACCTACCTAACTGTTTATTATATATTATGGTTTTTTTTTAATTATGTTTTTACATTAATTCGCATAAATAATAGTTTTTCTTGTTATTACTTATTACTCAATTATAATTTATGATCACATTAATTCCTAATGACTAAAATATAATAATTTTCATTAATATTTCATTGAAAAAACTACATTTCAACCTGTTAAATGAATTATTAAACCATAAAAATAACAAAGGTTCTGAGGTTACTGATTTACTACCATCCTTGTCATCATCAGACGTACCTATTTATGTTACTGCCTCGTCCTCCGCCCAAGTGTTCGCAAACAGAATGTCAACAATTTCAATGTTCTTGCGGAAGAAAACATTCTTCCGTAAATACTAACCCGGCCAACTCGCATAACCAAGTAATCGGTAATATTCGTAACGAGAAACGGACGCAGTGAACTCTGTACGATTGTACGTAATATAAAAGTCTATATTGTCTAAAATTTTAAAATGTAATGTATAACAATATGTCACTATGGTAAGTAGCACGAATTAAAACATTTTAATTCGTGTTAAGTAGGTAGTACCGCAGTCATGAGCGTTACGTAACCACGGTTAGATGAATTCGTCACGAGACGACGTCGTAACGACTAAAGATAAACGAAAATATAAAAATAGCGCGGCCGAAGTTATTTTTAAAAAACGACAGTGTGGATATTTTTGGCTTGTCGCCGTGAGCTGCACTGGAATTCAGCACGCGCTCTGCGATGGCAATAATAACAATGTCACTTTGTCACTCCGTCATGGTATTTGCATAATACAATTATATTATTATAATTAACAATAATAATCTACTAATATGAGTAGGTTTGGCCGCCGCACAACGAAAATAACAAAAACGATATCGTAAACCCGCGAACCACACGTTTTCTCTTATGAATTGCGTAGGTATTTAATATATTTTATCCGTCAGTCACCGTCGGACCGTCGCCGCAGCAGCTGTTCTGCTCCGCTCGGCGATTCACATTTCACACTCCGCTCTGCCGTACTCGTTCGCACACCACTCCAGTCGTAAGTCCGCACTCCGCAGTCCGCAGTCGTGTTGTATTAGCTGTCTTGTGCGGTTCTGCGTTAATCGTTGGCTCGGGCTCGGATTTCTCACTTTTTACAATCGGCCTTGGCAAACAGGCGATATTAATGTTGTTATTATTATTATCATTATCATTCGACGTCAATATCAAATGCCCACCACCGTGACGGCCTCCGCCAACGAAGAAAAAATACCGAGAAAAATAAGAAAACTCGGAATCGCTAGCGTCGTTTTGCGTTTGTAATCATCTCCGTCGATCGTGGGCTTCTTAATCGTTCTGTTATCTTCCGCTGTGCGCGATGGACTGAACAGAAAGTCGTGCACGCTCAGCGCGCCACTAACGATTCTCGCGAGACGCGCGTTACGCTTACGTCCGACACGCCGCGCCGTCTCAAGTGCAGTGCGTATATTACTGTTATTCAATAATATTATTTATCATAATATTCAGTCGACGGGTATTAAATCGTAATATATATTATTAGTAACTAACCGTACACTGTTGTTCGTTGTTCATGGTTTTGTAGTATATAGGTAGGTATCGTGTTCAAAAAATTATAACACCTTGCTAAACCTAAAAGCATCTTGCTAATGACGATTTGCAAAACCTGAGTACCTCTAGCTCGATAATAACTATAGTAAGTTTTACGTGTACAGATCGTTCAGATTCGTTTATTACACAAAATAATATGAAGGCGGCGAGTCCATTCTCTGTGAACAAAATGGAAAACCGATATGTCGACAACGATGAAGACAACTACTCGGATGCCAGCTCATCGCTGGCTCCAAACGGTTCTGTAGTATCAACAGTGCCTGACAGACATGGTTTTCTAGGTGGTGCCCAATACCTGAACGAATCGTAAGTGTTACCACCTCTTAAAAGTATTATGAGATGATCATTTTACCTTTTGAAATTAATCTTTTAAAAAAAATTTACCCCACACTGTGAAGTAGCTATGTATTAATGGCTTATGGCTTGTGTGGTTCATAATTACATAATATATTGTGATTACAATAAAGAATTTTTGAGTAATTACATGTTTTGCTCATAATTTTTTTTATAATAGTCAGAATTTCAATATTTTTTTTATTAACAAGTCAATTAAATATTTTCTTTTAGTATAAATGGATAACAGTAATTCAAATACATTACAAAAGAAAATTATTGTTTATAAATTTAAATTTTTTTTTAATACTATGTACCTACCCATAATTTATTTAAATTGGATGACATTTATAGTATTTAGTCACATTATGTTATAGATTACCTTTAAAATAATAATATTATAATTATTGTGATCATTATTATGTAAGTGAAACTAATTAAAATAAGAGCTTAAGTGTAATGTGCTATAGATTGTTTTGTATTGTATTGACCACACCTTGATTATTATTGTGTTATTGTGAAATTAATGTTGACACTCATAGACCTCTAAATAGAATTCTTAAACTTTCTTTATCATTGTGAAAGTTTCACAAAAATAACTGATTAAACGCAATTGTATAAAATATGATTGATAAGTATAATATAATTTTATAAAATTTAGAAATATTTTGCTTGTGAGATTTTCAAAAAAATATGAAGATGAATTAGAATTTAAAAAAAATCTTCAACTTACAATTTTGACAATCCTAATCTGAAAGGTTTTAATTTACAGTCAAATCAGTCAGTATATTATAACTGTATACTTGCAATATTTTATATTGACAATGGTTTTAATAATATTGAACACAGGAAGTTAAATCCTCTTTTGGTCATCCTAGCTATTTAGTATGCTATAATGTGTGCATTGCATACTTCCTGTTTTATTCAATATAATCATGTATTTAAGGGTATTGCATTAAAACAACATTACAGTTTACTAGTTATGCAGTTATGCTTATGTATAAAGGAAGTATATTTGGCTTGCTCTTACTCCTCCCCGTCACATGTGTGAGAACATTTTCTATACTTTCTATAGAAATCTTGAATACATGCCTATTGCCTACATATTATTATCTCATTGCTGTGTGAAATTGTTATAACAAAATGTTTATTTGTACGTAGGAAACATATGATATCAGCTAACAAAACAATAGAACGTGAACGAAAATGGCTTAATATGACTGCCAATTGGGATAAACAAATGATTAGGAATTTTAAAAAAGTAATAATATTTAAAATTAAATTGGTACTTATATATGTTCTAAACATTTTATCTTTATAATGTTTTTGTTTTAGGTACAAAACAGATGTAGAAAAGGAATACCTCAATCAATCAGGCCTAGAGCTTGGTTGTACTTGACTAAAGCAAATAAATTGTTAGACCAGAAGAAAAATTTCTATTATAAGCTGTGTGACCAGCCAGGAGATCGTAAATGGATCGAAGACATTAGGAAAGATCTACATCGACAGTTCCCATATCATGAAATGTTTGTCGACAATGATGGAACAGGGTAAATTCTAATAAATATTTAAAAAGTGTCAATAATATTAAATACTAGTTAGGTATTTTTGTTCAACAGCCAAAAAGAATTATTTAATGTTCTCAAAGCATATACAATATTAAACCCTGTCATTGGATATTGTCAAGCACAAGCTCCAATTGCTGCTTTTCTTCTCATGCACATGCCAGCTGAGCAAGCATTTTGGTGTTTTGTAGCAATTTGTGATGATTACCTTAGTGATTACTACAGTCCAGGAATGGTAACTGAAATTTTTAAACTACAAGTACATTTTAAAGGAACATTGCTTAATTCAATGTATCTATTTTGTTTAGGAAACATTAATTAGAGATGGTAACATACTTTTTGCATTATTAAAAGAACGTGAACCAAAAATTTATAAACTATTGGTGAGTGTATGATCTTACATCTTGATAAATTAATGATTTGTAATTGTTTTTTTTTAATAAATAATTTTATGTTTTAGAAAAAGCAAAGTATTGATCCAATTATGTATATGACTGAATGGTTTTTATGTGCTTTCACAAGAACGTTGCCGTGGCCCACTTTGTTGAGGTTTTGGGATATATTTTTATTTGATGGTAAATAAATTTAAAATCTTCTTTTGAATTTTATTTTATTTTCTTTATTAATTTTAGGCATTAAAACATTTTTCAAAATGGGTTTAATAATGATCAAAATATCATTACCAGAAAAGTCATACTCAGATCTCAAAAAACGTTTTCCTACCATGTGTGAAACCTTAGAAGCTTTACGAAATCCACCATTACATATGCTCGAGGAAGAAAGAATTATAAAAAAGGTCTTTTTTCCCCCCTTACATTTAATTATGTTTTATTAATATTTATTAATTTAAAATGTTTGTATAATTCCCCTGTTTTCTGATCTAATAGCTCATACTGTTAGAAATACCCGAAGATACGTTCAAATATTACCACATACAACAGTCCTCATTGAGACGAAAAACAAAAGAAACAAAAAAACTTCGAGAAACTGACGTGTTCTGAACATTTGCAATGACTATTTTACAAAAAGTTACCTTAAGGAAAACAGGTTAATAATAAGAGTATAATTCTGATCTAATATATAAAATATATATTGAACTGGCCCTTTAATGTTATGTGTTGACAAAAAAGAATTTGTATTATTATTGTTAGTCTTCCATATTTCTAATTATAATACTATTTTATTGTTATATATTTTAAACTTTATATAGGAGACTCAAGTAAAATTGTTAACTATATTTTATTTTAATTCCATTTGGTGCTCTAAGTGTAAATAAAATAATTATTACTTTCTAGTCTGTATTTCTTATTAAAACAACCTTGTAGAAATATTTAAAAATGAATATTTCTATTGAAGAACTTGAATTTCATTTATCATTAATTTTATCATTGTTGTTTTTTCAGCACGTTAATATTATAGTTATTAGTATAACAGCACACTGAAACGTGCATATAATTCTATTTATTCCACAATTAGTTTTACTAAAGAACTTGCTTATCATTTATTTTTTTAATTGTTACATAATTTGATGAATAATATAATACAGTACACATGAAACACAGAATGAAGAGATTTCCCAGCAGAGGTACTTTTGTATTAAATAGTTATAGGCTTTAGTAAGCTAACTTATATGTATTTTAATTTACATCATTGGTTATCTTTTAAATCCATAAAAATGTTGATTAGGACTTAATAGTCAGAATTTTTTTTTATCTTATCCTACATTGATGACTGATGAGTTAATCAAATTGCCAAAGTCCTCTGCATAAAAGCATTTACAATATTATCATTTTAATTTAAAAACTTGTTTCTAAAAATAAAAAATGTAAATAATAAAATTCCATTAGAACTACTGTTTTTGCATGGAAGTTTTTATGGAATGTCACAAAAAATATAAGTGTTAGTATTTAAAAAAATTACAACTAGTCTAACGGGATTCAGCCAATTTGGTGCTTTCAAATTTTTTGAATAAATCTTGATTTAAGGGGACATGCCAACATTTGCTCAATCAGGTAAATGTTATTTGGTCAATACAATATTTAAGGATTGTAAAAAAAATGTATAGGTACGTGTTTTTTTGTACCATTGTTTGTTAATTACTTATTTCAATAATATTTACATAATTAGAGAGGCATTGATAAGATATTTTTTAAGAACATATAGTCATTCAATTATAGTTATTCACGTGAGTCATAAATCATAATGCACATGTAAATAGACAATTTTTATTTTTTAATGCATACGCAGTACATAAAAAAAATATTTATAAAATTGAATGAAAGTTTTTGACAAAATATTTCAATATAATTATATGTCAAGAAAATATTGTCAATTTTCAAAACCTTTCTTAACAGAATTTTAATGAATACACTTACAGAAACGTGTTTTATATTATAACGTATAAAATATATATATATATATATATAGGTACAGTTTACAATATTATAATATCGTGATTTTTATGAATTTTGTGGAAATTATAAAATTAAAACCCTTGTACAAAAATATTGAGACTAAAGATTTTCTATACTTTTTAATTAAAAAGTTATCGACTCAAATATTTTTCGGCTAAAATTTTTTTTCTAAATAATCTAATTTTTTACTAAAATAAAATAGAAAATTTCTCATGCTTAATAGCCAAAATATTTTAAAAACTTTATCATAAATATAAAATGATACCTTATTTAAACTTTTGGTGAAAAATTCAAGTATCTACAGTTATTCGATCTTAAGTTAGACCAAAAAAACAATCGATTTTATCAAAAATTGGATTTACGTAAGTGTCTATTTTTTTTCCTGTTGTAGTGTTGTATTTCAGTTTAAAATCAAAGGCTTTTATCGACTTCTTGTTTTTTACATATTACACACAAAAAAACACCATATTATACTATAGTTAAGTCAATACATTGTTTGCTCCACTAATAAATCAAAAATTATGAATTATGATACAATTCAATGTTTTCGTTTTAAATAAAATGACTTACTTAAAACCATTTAAATATATTATGTTTAATAAATATTCTAAACCTGTATATTAACTTACTAATAGATAGATCGTAGACGATGTGATCATAGACGTGGGCAGAAATTTTGCACATGGTGTGCACAATTAATTTAGTAACGGTTACTTGACCTATTACAATTAATAAGATAAATATTATCTCAATAATAAATATAAATTTTTTAGACGTTGTTTGATTGATAATGAAAATAAAGAGTATTATAATATTATGTAAATTTAATATTATTATTCACTATTATATAAATTAAAAACAATTATTAATTTACATATTATTACATAATTTATAGGTAGGTACTTATTAACCTACTCTCAATAATCAATTTTAAATAATAAAACAATTTTTAATCAAAAATTTTAAATAGGCACAAATTTTACCAGGATGTGCAGCTACACGCCTGCACATTTAGTGAGCACGTCTATGCAATATGGGTGTGACTAGAGAGCCTAGATACTTATTATCTAGGCTCTCTAGATGTGTAAAAACTAAAAAGCCTAAAAATAAATCTTGTGATAAGACAAATTAAATCGAAACTTAGAAATAAAATTTTTTATAAATTATCATAGCACTGTCTATAGATTTTAGGGTATTGGTTATTGATTGAACATTTTTAACAGTATTGAGTGAAGATTGAGTTTATCTATGATCACAGAACTATGAGTGAATATAATTTTTATGAGGGGTAGACAATAGGCAACTTGTCGTACAAAATATGTCGAATCGTCAATGGTCGATATAAGGATTTCCTTATCAATGAATGGCCTCTTACGTTTCTTTATTATCTATGAAAAATTGGAAAATTTGCCATGTCCTGTTTGATATTAAACAACAGGAAAATAGAATAGATATGACTATTGAGTATTGACTAAGTATATTAAACTTATAACTTTGTGCCTGTCGCATGTGTCAATGCGTAAAAATCTCAACTCTGTAACAATCTACTGTCTAGCCTATAAATTATAATAGTGCTGGGTAGTGTATGTTTCGTGAATTCACGTTGAACTTGTTAATAGTCACTTCTGTTCTTACTATATATTAGACTACATAATGTCTCTATTTAGGTAAGTAAAAATTTGGTTTATTGCTCAAAAATTAAAAACCAATTTATCATTTTATATATACTTATGTGCATTTATTTATAATTCCTCAGTGTATTACCAGCACCCACTCAATTCCTACAAGATTTAGAAGAAGATGAGGAATCAAATGAAACTCTTACTGAAAAAACTAATACTTTTGAAGTGTACGCTGTAAAAATCCCACCATATGGAAACAGAAATGGATGGGTACCGAGGACTGTTGAAGTAAATCTTAAATATTGTTATGTAATTTTGTATAATATCATTGGTTATAATTTTTTAAATTATAGTAATATTTGTAATTAATGCTCAAGTAACTATTTACAGATAGTTATTAAAATATTGTTTCAAAGCTGTCAAATTTCTATATACTTTAAGTGCAATTAGATTTTTGGTACCTTATAAAATATATGACATATTATATTATTTATAGGTAATACATTGTATTACCTATATTTATACTGTACCAGTGTGTAATAAAGGGGTAATTACTGATTCGATTAGTTGTTTGTACCCTTGAATTAGACAACTTTATAAACCTTAATAGTTAATATAATTTTAAACTGAAATGTTTCATTTGAATAAATTAAATATATTTTATAATTTTATAATAGTTAATTGTTTATTTGACTGATAACAAGAGTACACAATATACTTTTAACTTAAAAAACTATTGTTTATAATATCAGCTAAATACAACTAAACTAATAACAACAAATTTTCTTCAAATTAATATGTTTCACTTTTTTGATTATATTGTACAAATCAAATAAAATACATGTATTGTACAAAACAAAATATATTATTTCCAAAATGCATTAATAAATGTGCATTTATTATTGCTAATAATTAAAACAATTTATTCAAGTACAAATTTTAATTTTGCTCACAATGGTTGATATTTTTTGCTAATCTTTGTTGATCATTCAAGAATTTTATTTTTATTTGTACAAAAATTAGCAACAAAGTCACATAGGTATATATTTATATTTGTATTAATATTTTCTTAACTTTTCTATTTTCCCTCGTTAACTTAAAGACAATTTAGGAAATTATTATTTTACTACCAGTTATTGTATGAATACATTATAGAACATTATAAAATTGATTAAATTTGTTTATTATCCTGTAAAAAGTATGTGCAGATTAAATTTTTCTTAAAACTTTGTGTTTTCAAAGTTCATCAACCACTGACTGTTAAGAGAATGTTGTATCTGCTTGTGTTGTTTCCGTCTTACTAATGTATACTGAACCGAAATTATAGTTCAGCAGTTCTAATTTATGTGTTAAGCTTAAATATTAGATTGAAATTGCCTTAAAAAACCTATTTAAAATATTCTATTATCAAGCTTATTCATTTAAAAATTATAGTATAATAAACCAGCAAGAGAACACAGATAATGTTCTTACTTCTAAGTTTTTCAATAAGTTGAAATAAGTTTTTTTCATTTAAACTAAAAAAATAAAATTAGAACTGTTAAATGATATAAATAACATATACAAGTATGACATTCTAATTTTTTTTATCAATTTCTTTTAATTAAGATGCTTTTTTTAAATTAAATTAATATATAGTACATTTTTGTTAAAATAACTATTTTTTTTCTAGGATTTTGGTGATGGTGGTGCTTTTCCGGAAATCCAAGTTGCGCAATATCCCTTGAATATGGGAAAAGAAAATAAAGAATCTGTTTCAAATGCTCTTGCATTACAATTAACTTCTGATGGAAAAGTTAAATATGATGTGATTGCTCGCCAAGGTCAAAGAAAAGACAAAGTGATTTATTCAAAACTATCTGATATGCTTCCATCTGAGGTAATCAATGAAGATGATCCTTCTTTGCAAAAGCCTGATTTAGAAGAAGTTGCAGATATCACTGAAAAAACAAGAGCAGCTCTCGAAAAGTTGACTAATTCTAAAGTTTCGGCTGCATTACCAGTACGAGCGGCAGATAAACCCGTAAGAAATAATTTACTTAAATTTTTATGAATATACTTTTTTTCAGATATTTTACATAATGTTTATTATTAGGCTCCTGTACAATGGTTCCGTTATACCCCTACTGAACAAGGACAAGAATACAATTCCGGATCAAAACAACGTGTAGTAAGATTAGTAGAGGCTCAGAAAGATCCAATGGAACCCCCAAAATTCAAAATTAATAAAAAAATACCTCGAGGTCCTCCATCACCGCCTGCGCCTTTAATGCATTCCCCTACTAGAAAGACATCTGTTAAAGAACAGAAAGAATGGAAAATTCCTCCATGTATATCCAATTGGAAAAATGCTAAAGGTTATACAATTCCATTAGATAAGAGATTAGCTGCTGATGGTCGAGGTTTACAACAAAATCATATAAATGAAAAATTTGCTAAGCTAGCTGAGGCTTTATACATAGCAGATCGTAAAGCCAGAGAAGCTGTTGAAATGAGAGCTCAGTTAGAAAAGAAAATGGCACAAAAAGAAAAGGAAAAGAAAGAAGAACATCTTAGAGCAATGGCTCAAAAAGCCAGAGATGAAAGAGCAGGTATTCGACTACCTGGTTCTGCTAAAAATGATGAATCTCGTGAGCGTGATCAACTACGTTTGGAACGTCAAAAAGAAAGAGCTCGTGATCGTAACCTTGCTAGAAATGCTGACAGCCGTAAAAACAAAGTATTGCGAGATCGAGACATTAGCGAACAAATTGCTCTTGGACTTCCAGCAATTACTAGAAAAACAGGAGATACTCAGTACGATCAACGTTTGCTTAATACAACAGCAGGTATGGATACCGGATTTGGTGATGATGAAGAATATAATGTGTATGATAAACCTTGGCGTGGGAACAGCTCTTTGGCTCAACATATTTATCGTCCATCTGCTAATATTGATAAAGAAGTGTATGGTGATGATTTAGAAAAAATTGCTAAGACAAATCGGTAAGTGTGATTTAATAAGGTTGGAATACTTTATTTAAATTATGATTAAATATTAAATAAAACTTTAATTTAAAACTACAAAGCTGCTAAGACAGTTTTGTGCATTTTATGAATCGTGAATTTTCTAACATCAAATGATTTTTGTTTGTTAGAAAAATTCAAAAATTTGAATTTGAATTATTTTGAAAGATTTTTTGAGAGGTATTCTTAAAGTTGTTTACCTATGCTATGAAAAAAAAATGCAATTAAATGTTTTAATTCTCTTACAGCAAAATTTAAACTATTTTTATGTATAATCAATGCTATTCCTCGTGATTTTCTATGATAAGTGTCTTCAAACTCTCTATGAAGTAATTTCTACACAACCAATTTGTTATATTGTTTCATTTCTTAACTTTTTTCTTCCTTGAAAAGTTTTTATTTCTGAATAAGTGAAAAAATTTCTTTACACAATTTGCTTGTTTTTGACATTAAAAACTGTCTGGAGGAAAATCATTCAGAAGAAAAATTGAAGTACATTTAATTAAGAGAGTTTGGAGAAACTTGTACCATGCTCCTAAATATATAGAGAAAAATGACAATTACCTACATGGGAATTTTTTTTTGATTCTTCCCAATTTTATTTAAAATCCGACTTTTACAATCAATTAAATTTATACAAGTATTAAGATATTATTTAACTTTTAATGTCTGTCTTTCCTAAAATTATAATTATTGTTTTTGTATTTAGGTTTGTGCCGAACAAAGAATTTAGTGGAACAGATCGTGATCCTAAAGCTGGTGGTAGGTCTGGTCCAGTTCAATTTGAAAAACATCAACAAGAAGAGGATCCATTTGGTTTGGATCAGTTCTTAACACAAGCCAAGCATGCATCTAAAAGATCTCAACCACAACAACAAGATCGAGATAAACGCCGTAGAAAAGATTAATTTCTTCTTTTCCTATTTGATTGAAAATTTTTTTTGTCCATTATAGGAATGCAATTTCTATCTTTAAAACTAGCTTTTACCCAAAAATTCAATAAATTAACATTGAATTAATTTTTCTGTATTCAATTAATTAAAAATATTTTATCTCCATATCATTTTTGATTTGTTTAGTATAAAAATTAATATTTTTCAAGTCTATTTTCCATAGATAATAATGAAGAGGTCTAGTTACAAATGTGCAATCTTCAATTGTCATGAAAAATCATATGTAATTTTCAATGTTGAATTTAAATAACTCACTATTGTCGAGCAAAATAGTTGAACTACAGTGGATTTTTAAGTTTGAAAATTACATCTAGTTTCAAAATGTACAATCTCCTATAATTAAGTTAAATTAAACTTAACTATAAAGATTGAACACTTTAAAACTATAGCCCTAATGTGTACAATCATATTTTTGATTACATTGTGTGTATATTGTTTCACGTAAATAATAATACTTCACTAGACTATAACTAACCGTTCTAGGTACCCTGTATCCTTTACTCCTTAGTATACTTTTTTGTCATTAAATAATTAAAATCATTACAGCAAAGCCAGGAACAAAGAACTAATAAAAATAAAAGATTAATTAGCTATGTATAACTCTCAGATCGTAATAGCCAAATTTTATATCACTATTGCTTAACTTTTCATATGAGAAAGTTAGCTTTTAACTCAACACGTTCACTGCCGATGTCAACACGTAATTAACACCAAGACTATACATTTGTATTTTCTTGTTGTGGGGTCAGCTTTTATCGGATGTTATTTAGTTTTCTTATTTATTATTAACATGAATCCTGTGATTTGGGCGTGCAACTCCGAGGTCAACGTGTAATAAATAATAATTGACAGTATTAGGCAACTAGGCGAGACTGGTTTTAAGATACAGCAACAGCGTGAAAGCAGCATTAAACTAGAAATAAAATACAACATTTTTGAGGTACGAAATAATCAAAACTTTATTATCTCATTACTTAATTCTATTTTCAAGGAATTTATATTTAATTTTACATTTTAAAAGAATATTATATTATATTGACAGATATTGGTTGTTCTACATAACTATGACCATAAATGTTTATGTCATCCTGTTTAGACATATTTGTCGGCAATGTCTTTCCATTGTTTCTGCAAAGATATAATGAAAATAAACACATTAAAAAATACATTTTTAAATTCAATATTATTCTATAAAGTTATTGTTTTAAATAGGTTTTTATAAATTAAACATTAATTACCTATAAATAATTCACGAGAAAACCTAATTATCTTAATATTTTGTCATTTTTTTTTATAATAGGGATGAGTAATTAATTTTAATTTTCACCAACTCAAATACTTTTAAAATAAAATAGTAGTACTTAAAACAATCAGCTAAAATTCAACAAAAAAATTTTTTAATTAATATGCAGTCATATTTTCATTCCTCTAGAATAATATTTTGGACCAATAAGATCCAATAGGATTATTTTAATATAGTAAGTGTTATTCTTAGACTTATCCACATCAAAAATCCATTTTAATTTTCGTATTTCATCTCGTTAATTGTTCAGACCATTAGTATAACAATTATACATATAAATATGTTGCATGACAATTATGTATAAAATATAAACCACAAACAGTCACTTTGTATATACTAGCTGTGAGTACTTATAATTATTTGTAAGAATTTAGTACTACTAGTATTACTTAATAATAACTGAAACTGAGTCTTTAGTTATTTGAATGCATTTAACTTCCAAACATTTAACCCTGGCTATGGTAATTATATCTATAGGGTCCTAAGACTCTCCCTAGATATCTTATATTTAACTGGTTGTTCCCCGACCACGTTACACTAGGATTAACCCTTATTAGTTATTTCATTACATAATCCTAACCTCCACATAAGTAATCAAGATATCGATAACTACTAAGACTTCATTTTTAATTTATTAAAAAGTATAAAATTATTTTTCTAAATAACTATAAATAAATAAAAAATGAATTATTAATTTATACTTACACCACGGTTTATTCTATCATATAAACTTTCAATACCAATATCCAACGTTCTTTCAAAGAACAGAGATCCAACTGCTACTACAACAAAGAAGCGAGATGGCCTCCTCAAAATTGTCTGATAGAATACTTTTGTGATTGACATGGTAATTGTCTAAAAAACAATCAATATTACAAAAATTACAAAAACTACTTCTAACGTTGGATCAATTTAATATCTTATTATATAATGAAGGTAAGTGTTTTTAAACATTTGATTAATAGTTTTAACATTAAGTTTGTGGTTTTAATAAAAATGTAACACTGGATTTACCTACTTTAGTTTCAAATCTATTAAAAATATTAAAAAAAATACAAAGTTTTAGAAATGTAGATTTTAACTAAAATATAGACAATACAATTTACTGAGGATTTTTTTGATTTATAGAACATGTAATACAAAATAATAAAAAAATAGCTCAGTATCACGTCATAACAACCACAAAAGGACTAAGATAACTTAAAATACAAACAATCGGTAGAAAAAAAATACATTCCAAATTGCACTATAAAGTTTAGTTAATGTGTGTTATTTAAAAAAGTGAAGAAACGCTTAATGTTGGTGTCCCCCAATTGATGTCTAATATACATAACGATAACAATTATCGATGATCTGGACGTAGCGATCAATCAATAATCATCAAAGAAATGTAGAGTTTAAGACGACGTCGTTTCGGTATCCTCACCCTTCTGTGGGGAGTCAAATAACGATACCGTGGAAGTATCGTTGGCTTTAGAGCGAAGATGTTGGAAAACGATTAGTCAAATTTTGGACATTTGTTCGAATGACAAAAAATTGACTATACTTACGATTAACGACTGCGCTTACCTGATTTTAACTGATCGGATCCTGAAAATAGGATTTTCTGCCGTCGAGCGTGCGAATAAAACAGTCGAACCCGTTACCTATTGAAATTTTATACGATAGAATGATAGAATGTAGATGACGGTATCGGACTTCGCTGTTGGAGCAACCGCAGCTGAAGGACGTCATGATAATAGTTATCAGCTGTGAGAGAAAAAAATCCAAGGACCTACGAATATTTAGTATACTGCTGTTTAATAATAATTATGTGATTACAAGGAATGGGTACAGTTTGGCCCAGTGATAAGGAATTAAAGGTTCATGACGTCATGATTATTCCTCAATCTCTGTGGTACAATTTATTTTATCATACAGTAAAACTCAAATAGTAAACGCAATAAGCTTTTTATTACAACTTTGGCGTACTATTTTGAAAGCAAAATTCTTATTCTATGTTTGAAAGTGTTTTGTGTAAACAACCCTACCACACATTTAATATTTTTGCGATTCACTATTTTCTTCGTAAACCATTGTATATATAAAATTGTTCCACTGACCAAATTCTGATATTTTTTATGAATTTTTATCTATAAACTCACTTTTTTAATTTTTATTATTACGTTTTTCCAAAAATCTAACTCCAAAACTAAATTCTTTAACGCTGGCTCCATCAACTTAAAATCTTCATGGATCGACGCAATTGCGTCCCTAGATTATTTTCCAATTAACTTAACTATTTAAACGGTAAGTAGTGTTTTAAATGTAAATTTTTCAAAAAAAAAAAAAAAAATTGGCGGTAAAATTTTATTTTAGCAATTTCTCAATGTTAAAATTGAAATTTAACATTTTCGAGAACAGAAATTTGATCATGAAGTGTCACTACGTGATATGTGGCCTGAAAATTAGACCATATGATATTCCCTGAAGTACGAGTGGAATATAATTTAGTTTTGACTGATGAGTTATTTAGTATTAAAATGATAGGTGAGTGGTCTGAGAAAAAGTTAGCTGGGTTTTTAATGGTTAACGGATATGTGATTTGGCAGAGTAGAAATAAAGAAGTCTGTTGTGATGCGATGGCCAATAAGTTGGGTATTGTGGTGAAAGAATTTTTAGGGTTTTATTAGCAATTAGATAGTTCAGTGCTCGACCCCTAGTGTTAGTTATTTTAAAACCCCATGATGGATGTTTAGAATTAAAGTCGTCGCCGGCAATTTAGGTATTGCCTAAAGACGATAAGTATTTGTTGAAATCTGCTGTATTTATTTTCGAACGAGGTGGGCAGTAGATAAATGAGATGGTAGATGAAATGTTATTTAGAAGTAATCTTATGTTTGTGGCTTGAAAGCTATCAGTTTGATATGGAGGAAGGGCAGTGTGTTTTATGCTGTTTTTAATTAATATTGCAGAGCCTGCATGTGCAGTCCCATCAGGATGATTGCAATTATATAATGTATACCCAGGAATATTATATTGGGAATTTGTGGTTAAATGGGCTTCGCTTATAAGGAGTATGTGAATAGGATACTTGCTTAGGAGTGCTTGAAGTTCTAGTCTTTAATGTTTATGTCCATTAGCATTCCAATTTAGGATTGATATTGAATGATGAATGTTATTTAGTCTATTTATCATTAGATTTTATGAGTTTATTTATGATGGTGGTTAAAAGCGATATTAAGGGATTTATTCAGGATTTGAATTCATCGAGGAAGGAAGAGAGTTTATTTGAGATTGAATCCGAGTCGGTAGGAGGGCTAGAGGAGTGATAGTTTGAGTTTGTTGCCTGGGCATAAGACTTTGTATGAGGGGAGTATTTAGATTTGTGTTTGAAGTAGTGTCCCGTTTAACATCAATAGGAGGGTGGGGGTACATTTTTAAGGTTATCATAATTTTTTTTTTATTTAAGCGATAATTGAAATCCTTTAGGTCAACCTCGATAATTGGCTGGATAACTTCCTTCACAAAGAGCACATTTTGCTGGGAGGTTCACGGCTTCTCGACAGACTGTAGATAGATGACTATCTCCACAACGGACACATTTTGAAGGATGGTTTCAGTATGCCTTAGTGTGGCCAAATCCTCGACAGCGAAGGAATTGTATCGTTTATTTATTAGCATGAGGTTCTTCGATTTCGATTTTTATGTACCGTAAGAATTTGATTACAAATATATCTTTTTATTGAGAGCAGGCTCCAAATCTATGAAAAACATAGGGAGAGGCAGTTTTGTGTTACGTTGTAGAACGTTTTGTTATATTTCTGGGAGTATGTCCAAGAGAAAGTAGCTCGTTTTTTATGTCTTCTATTGGGGTGGTGTAATGTAGATTTCTGAGTACTACACGGTAGGCTCTATCTTCTTTTAACTGGTAGGTATGGAGTTCTACTTTTTAATGTTGCAAACATTTTATGACTGAGCGGTACGAATTTGAAGATTGGGTGGAAAGTTTGAAATAAACTTGATTTATACAATAATTTTTTGAAGTTGAAAATAAATAAATTTGGGAAACACGTGGGGAGTTTTTGTTTTTCAATGTTGGTACACCTGCTTTTGAGTTCGGCTTTTGAACTGTAGTTCGGCCCCGATTTATGCGATAATTCTATGAAAATTGTTTTGCCCGTTATCTCGAAGCCGAACTGTACTAGCCCCACTACTCGAATAGTTATCTGTTATTTTTATTGTCATTTTTTCCCGCGAATTTCGGCAGATTTATTAAATATTATTTATTTTTATAATAAGTTATATTATATTAAACTTATATTTACCCAGTCTATTGTGCTATTTGTGCTTTACCGTGCTACACTGCACTGCTGCGACGGTTGAGTAATGTACTAAATACTAATGTCCAATCCAATTTTTACGATAAAAAATAACCGTCCTACTAATATACGGTTTTCAATTTTTTAAATCGCTGAATCGTTTTCCCGTTCATCCTTTCTCACTTTCTTAGCTGTACAGAAAGGTCAGAAAGTCCGTATTTGGTTATTAAACCTCATGCGCATGGTGAATTGAAGAATAATTCACAAGATCAAGTAAGCAAAACAAATGCATTTTTGCATTTTAATAATCGTTTTAAAATCAGAATTCGTGATGATATTATCTTAAATTTTTTTCAAAACCACATGAATCTCAATATGATATTGTAACGTATAAAAAATATTTTTCTTATTAGACGTAAGGTATTGAAAAGATTTAGTGTATGTGACGTGTTTAAATAGTTTTCCATTTCGACCATACATGTTGCCGCTTCTTAATTGTAAAATTAATTTCATTGTTTATATAATAATACATTATATCCATTCTGCATTCATGCTCTTTTAACTTGATTGTGTAAAGATCAATTGTGATAGTATTAATCATCACATATTCATAGGCATCCATGCAATAATTTAGTACAACTGGACTCCATAGTTTTGTAACTGTCAAAAAGTCTTGGAAAGCACTTCATATCAATAATTTCTGTTCTGTGTTTTGAAAGTAATTAAATATGCTTAAATATCAATTATATAAAAACTAGAGGGAACATTAATTGTAATTAAATACATTTAATTATCCCAATAATTTGTATTTGAATTTTAACTATAAGTTGGAGGACGGAGTGGCCTAGCGTATTATTGGTTCTAACGCACACTCTCCCAATCACACGCGGCTTTTCTTTGTTGGCGAGTAACTAGTTTAGAGAAAGAGTGACCGCCATCCCCCAATCAGACGTGACAGAATCAGGTCTAGGTATATACCCGACAAAAAATTCATACTTAAGTATTTTCATTTTCCAGTGTAAAGTTGCTGGATCTAAATCTCTAGGTTAGTCTATTCATTTGAGCTACTCTTTGTTATACATTATTTCCAGTTGTGAATAAGACCACTCTTACTTGGTAATATTTAATGTTTAGATACTTTTACTAAGTATTAAATAGTATACAGAAAACAATTCTAAGTCAGTAAATTGTTGTTTTGTTATATTTTTGTAAATGCCTGTGAAGTACTAAGTGTAAAATATGTAATTACAACAATTAATAAATATTAATCTTTGACCAATATCCCATATTTACTTTATGTTGAATTTCTGAACAAAATATTTAAAAAGTGTGGGTAGAAGACATTTAAATAAAACCATTCCACTTCTCTCAATCTAATATATTTTTTATATTTCAGGATGCCAAAAATCAAGAAAAGTGTAAATGATGAAAATAAATGTCCGAATAAAATGGCTGGAAATAAAAAATATAAATCAGGATTTAAATTTGATATGAAAAGAATTCTAAAAGAAAGACAAGCTGAGGATGAATTTTTGAAAAAACATGCTGATCTTGATAAAGAGATGAAAGTTGTAGATGACTTGTTCCAAGAAGAAGTAAATAATACTATTAAACAAGATGATTCCTTTTCTCTTGTATTGCCAAAAGTTGGTTTTGTTATATTTGACCGTTCTAAGTGTAATATAAATTTTGAAGACAAGTTTAGTACAACAGGATTATATTCACAACAGCTACTTCTAATGTCAATTGAGAAAAATGAATTTGAAGCCAATATTATTTTTAATAATCTAATAAACTCAAATTGGTCACCAGTATTTGAAGTATGTTAAACATTTATTTTACTTACTATACATATTACTGAATTTCTAATCAATATCTATAACATTTTTTTTTATTAAAATGGTTTTTAGGATGTTCAACTTATTTTATCAAACTGGGGAGCTGATTTGGATTCATTGACTAATAGTAAACTATTAAAGTGTCAAATAAAAGATAGTGAGAAAATTAAAAGGCACAACTTTGAACTAGCAATGAATTTCTTGACTTATAATATACTAAAAAATAATAAGAAATTAAGTGATGATGAATTACTAACATTGGCCCAGTATATTGTTAAAATATCCTTTGATCACCATTTTGGACAAATGATAAATGTTATAAAAAAATTATTTAGTGCTTGTATTGAAACTGCAATACAAGAAAATGATGATACTTCTATTATAATATTTGCTCAAGAATTGTATTCACAGTATGACAGCAAACTATTAAAGATGATAGTTGATTTATTTCTACCTTTAGAAGGAAACACAATGAAAAAAATATACACTTATTTAACATTCAAACTGTACAAGTCACTTTTAGAAAAAACCAACAACATAAGCCCATTTCCATCTAGTATTAAAGAATGGTAAGAGTTATTCATGATAATTTTAATTTGAGTTTTGTTAGAAGGTTCTATAAATTAAATATGCAGTTCTATGTTTTTTAGCTAGAAAAATGTAAAATGTAACTCCTAATTAAATTTAACTGTTTTACATCCATAGCTCTATTTATTAAATCATAGTACATTATTGAATAATAATTGAAATGCTTACATTTTTTTTCAGGTTTGTTCAAGATTATGTGAATAAAGATTTTTTCAATAATAAACCAAAAAGATTATTATACCGCCTTATTCGACTATTGGAACACGTCGTGATTGTTTTTGATTTATATACGGATGAAAAAAAACTTAATGAAATGTATGACTTTTTACATTGTGTTGTTAAACCAACTGGATTATCAGATTCTTTAAAACTTGTTAATATATTGGATCAATGGAGGTTGCGATTATTCCGTTTGCATGTGAATCGTCAAAATGTTTTATTCTAAAAATTTCTAAGAATGTTACTATTCATAGATTATACTATAATTATTATTTGCATTTATTTCTGTTATCAGTTATTAATTTTATATCGAGGAAGATATTTATTTTATTTATTTGAGTAATTGAACGTTGTTCCAAAGTTAACTGTAAATTGTAATAATGTAAAAGTAGATCTATGACTGCTTACATGTATTATAATACCAACTAAATGATTTATACTTATATTTATAATTGTAAATTATTTAGAATCTTAATTCTTAGTCATTATAACGTATTACATATTAAAATTATATTAATGTAATTGTTTAAATTTATTTCCATCTTACAACATTGTACAAAATAACAAAACTTCTTTTATTTGACCAAAAGATCGTAGCAGCTTTCCAGTGCAAGCTAATGAAAAACAAATGAACATATTAATATGTTTTTCATAACAAAAGTAATACAACACATATTATACTTTTAATTTCATAAAATGAGTGATGACAAACAAAAATGATTCTCTTACGATTACCGATAGTCTGGAAAATATTGGTAAACTTGCTGTATATATATATATACATTATTAAAAAATGAAATTAATATTTTATACTGATCATATATTCTACTTGTTAAGAATTTAAAATTACTGTACATGTGATGTACGCATATTTGACCAATTGAAAGTGTTTCAAATCTCAAACAATCCAGTTTTACTCTAAAGACACGTGAGGCACGAGCTCAAAGCTCCTGACCGACTAAGGCTCCTAAAAGTACTATTTACATCTTATAACATATTGGCTTAACCTATCTCCACTAACCGATGAGACCTACTAAACAAGTTGTTGTGTAGAAGTATACGGGTGAAGAGAAATATAACATTAAATAGGAGACTGATGCGAATAATATTGATATTTATGAGTTTCAATTATTGATTCTATGTATTTAAATGGTATTTAGTCAATATATTTAATAATACAACAATAATAAATTGTAATGCACTACGTTATACTATGAAAAAATACTATAGACTTGTCTATGGTCATTGGTCATAGTCTCGTCACTATGTCCTATGCTATGGTACCAGTTTGGTTACTAAAATATATTTTATATTATTCGTTGATGATTTTGATACTAATTACTACTTACTAAATATTATATTACATATTATGGAGAGTTGAATAATGTATTTGTCACTATTAGTCGGCACAGACATTCCTTATACGTTCAGAATTCTATAGTCTAAAATACAATAAGAGTACTTTTTATTATTGTGTCAGTGCAATAATAATTATTATTATTATACGAATGTTTATTGTTAAACTGTTAAATATTGGTATTCCTTGCTTATGTAGAGCGACCATCATAAAAGGATGTTGGTAGGTACCTATTACATTGTTACGTTATAAACACATCATTAATGATCATATATGATTGTATTTTTCATATTGTTCAGTGAATAAAAAATATCCTTATGCGTTTATACTATTGTAACTTATAATCATGACAAAAAAAAAAAAAAAAATTGCTATGGTTATAATTATTATCATCATTATTGTACTATACTACTATTATTAAATTAAAAATAAACATAATAGTGAACTACGAGTTGACGTCAATATTGTACAATGTATGTATAAATTATGAGATTAATATTCCAATATATATGAGTTTTAATTTTTAAGACTAATTGGGCAGTCATTGCATAATAAACATATTTTGGGTATTGTTGTAGTATGCGATCAATCGTATACTTATCGTCTACCAAGCATATACACCGAGTCATTCTCATCAGTCGACGATTAAACTTAATACTAATCAAAGTTCTAAATAATTATGTTAATTGTTTACCAAAAATTTTAATTCAAATTTTTTAGCTCATATTATTACACTGTCACTGAAACAACATAACTTGACATCTATCACCTGTTCATTGCTTTTTTTTACACAAATATTGTTCAAATTAATACGTTTATAGAAAATATAATGGAAAACATCCATTATAATTATACTGGATTGTAAACGTAAAAGTTAGTTTTTATTTTTTACTGAATTATCATTATGATTTATGAGTAATTAAATAAAGAATTAAAAACAAAAAAATTACAATACCTTCGGGAGACAGTTTAATATTTTATTTACTGAACGTGGCATTACAAAATGTACAAAATAAGACTTTTATATAAAACTTTAACAAGGTCTCGCAGCGTTTAACAATTTTTCTCATAGATTTTCAATACATTTTGTTTATGAAAGTCCAAGGTTGGCCGCAGCATGTTAACGTATATATTAAATTTAAAACAAATTCTACTAAATAAATTACTCCCAAAAAAACTAACAAAACATTTTTTTTTTTAGATTACGATCGTGCTGCGGCCAATCTAACAATTTGTTAAAACTAAATAGAAAAGTCGAGCAATTTATTTATCATACGGCAAATTAATTTAAAATAAATTTTTAACAAGACTAAAAAAAAAAGAAGAAAAAATCACAATACATATTATTAATTTTTAAATGAATTACCAGTAATCAGAGATAATATAACAAGATTTTGTTCTCTGCTTACTGGTAATATTTAATGTAAAAATTATAATTTCAGCTAAATATCACATATCCCAGAAAGACATTTTCTCCTTATTAAAGAAATATCAAACGAGGAGTATAGTAAAGTTAGAACAATGTAACTGATACAATATTCATAAATATATATATTTTATAAACAAATATATAAATATGAATAATGTATATATAATATATATAAGCTGATATTGTGTTAACAACTGTACTTATAACAGCTGAATTTATAATTTCAATTTTATATTGCCAACAAGATGTCATATGCAAATGAATGAAAACTAAAAAACATTAATCGAGTCACAATATTATTATATATATTTATATACGAATTAATAAATGTTCTAGAATTTTCTTTTTATACTGGCATAACAAATAAAATGAAGTAACCTCTGAAGGATTCAATGGAAAAAAATAATAAAATTAATAATAATCATTTGTAAAGAACGAGAAAATAATAATAATAAATAAATAACAGTTACTGAACAACATTTAGCCAAAGCTAGCTCATAGTTATTATATCATTGTAACCATACATGATGGTAATTTTTGAGCTTGAAGCTTCTTGACAATCAAGATTTTTCGGTTGAACTGACAATTGTTTTGTATGACTTGATAAACGCCGAGAAACTAGTTTATACAAATAGTAGTTCAATAAACAGAATATATATTGTATATAATTATAATTTGATAACATTGATAAAATACTATGATGAAGAACACTCACTTTTTTAATGCTCTTACTAAATGTGGACTAGGATCATATGAGTTGGCTATATCTCATGATTCCCGAATGGTTGAATATAAGTGGTATTGCCCATGAGGCGCTTGCGCAGATGCTGCTTGGTGATGCTGATGTGGATGGGATATATATTGTTGGTGCTGCTGTGGTGGAGGTTGTTGCATTGAAGGTGCCGAACCAGGTGTATTAGGTGCCGATGGCTGTTGCGAGGCAGTGGGTGTTGGCAAAATAGGGCACATAATTGTAGTACCCGCAGGGAAAGGAGGTGGTTGTGATTGTTGGGGTGGAGGTTGTTGGAAATTTACTGGAGTTTGAGATTGTCCAGGTGTTTGTGGAGGCCCAGGCTGTGGTGCTGGAGACTGAGCAGTCTGTTGTTGATTCATTATATGGTGTTGTGATGCTTGATGATGGTGGTGGTGATGGTAAGACGGTGGACCTTGAGGTACACCACTTTCCATTTGACTTAACTGGCCTGCATTAGCTGGATGGTAGGCTATTGAAGTAGGCACTAAAGTAGGCATCATGCCTCCTCCTTGCTGTGGTACCATACGAACCATCTAAAACAAAAGTATATACTATATAGTAAATAACAGTAGATATCATCAATTGGTGTTATGGGGAACCGAACATTTCAGTACGAGGATAGTTCAACATGGCTGTTTCAAAACGGGATATCTTGACGCCGCAGGTATATTAATATAAAATGTTATAAATATGTTTAATAATACATGATTATATGGTTAAACATACATATGAAAATTATTTTAAAGAAATATGATGTGTGATTCTCTTTAAATACTTAATGTAATTTTTTTATATCATGTTCGCTTAATATTTTATATAGTCGACGATTTAGGTCAGTATATATTTTTTTATTTTTTAAGGGGACTTCCCCTGGCAGTTAAGTTGCACCATAAAAACATCGTGGCCTGTTTGAACCCTTCTCAAGCAATTTATAAATGTCCAAATTATTGAGCAACATACTACCATTCAATATTTAATTTTGTATTCGCTGCCTCAGCATGATAATTCATCCCATTTCAAAATTTAAGACTATCATATGGATTCCAAATTTCTGGAGGGAAACGCAAAATTTTTTCTTCACCGACCATTATGGTTAGTTCGACCTATATTATTATTAATTATCTTAGAAATTATGACCGATCGACTATTTAACTGGATTATACTGATTGCTTTACAGTTGATACACAGCACTTCTACACTTTCGTAGATTTATCTTTAAATTTTTAACTGCTGTGAGTACCTTTATCCTCCTTATATTGTCAGTTTTTACGTACACAATAACAACTATATTTGACTATAATAGTAATAGTAATATGAACTAATATTCTTTATTTAAAAAAAAAATGCCGTGCCGAAATGTATTATTGTTAATTAAAGGTACACTGAAAATATGCTCAAAATCTGAGCAATTTCCCAGATAATTTAGTAATTATATTGTCATAATATAAAGTTTAACAGTAATGAGTTATTAAGGTAATAAAGTTAGGTTAAGGTATTTTTTATACAAATTTGAAGAATTTAAGATTTTTATAAAATTGGTTAAAAATAAATTATGGTAATCAATTGAAGTATTGAACACCATTCCTCAGTAATATTAATAATTTATTGATACTAATACTAAGTTATAAGAATTCAGATTTTTTTTTTTTAAAACAAGCCTTGATTTAGCATTGTTCTACCATGGCTAAGTAACTGACAATTTTGGTAGTTAAATTATTTATAATTATTTACTTGAACTTGTTGATAAGCTTGAGGTGTAGGCATAGGTTGAGGACTATATCCTGGTACAGCAAATTGTGCTTGGAGGGGAGCTGGTGCTAAAAGGGGTTGTCCAGTTGCAGCAGCTACTTGGATTTGTGAAGCTATATCACTTCTATGAGACATTCCCACGGTCACTAAATTATTTATAACACCATATTATAAAAAACTTAATACTTAATAAAATATTCTTATTATAGCTACAAACAAACATATCATTATTAATTCATATTCTTTTTAAAAATACTATATTAACACTAACTTTTACGGAATCGCCCTGCTTGATTTGGTGGTTGAGGAGGCATTGAGTGAGGATGATGATTGAAAGCAGAATTTGAAGTAACAAATACAGTAGGTAACATGGTAAACGCCGGATGGGGATGAGGTGGTGCTTGGTGTGTAACCATCTGCCCAGTACCAGGTGCATGTTGATGATGGTGGTGATGATAAGCAGCTGGAATTGCTATTGCTGGTCCATGTTGAGCTTGAATCATTTGTTGATGTTGATTAGTTGTAGCAACTATATTTGTAGTTGGGGTTTGTGGCGTCATAGGTCTAGATGAATTTGGTGTACTAGGTGAACGCTATAAATAGTTTTAGATATTTCTATTATTTAATATTTATAATATGTATGGATAATACAGTTGATTATAATTTAACTTACTGGAATAAAAGGTTTAGTATTTGGATTAAAAACAAATTCTTTGGCATTAGGATTGAGCTTCGATGTCTGTACAACAGTTTTATCTGGCAATTGAGTTATGCTTTCTTCTGGAGTTTTTTCAGTTTGATCTTTTTTTAAATTTTCTACATTTTTTTCAATCTGTACTTCTTGAAGTTTATATAATGTTTGTGGTGGTGATACAGGAGATTCTGTTACTTCTTCGGGTACATGTGATACTTCCTGTACAGATGGAGAAGGTGGCTCAGAATGTGGTATTTGAGCAACATGTTGTTTAGGAGTTTCGGATACAACTGATGCAGGTGAAGCAACTCTAGGGTTATTTTGAGGGGATGGTGATGATAAATTAAAGTCTGTACTAAATCGCTTCAGTTCTGAGTTAAGACTTTCATCCCTAACTGTTAAAATATAAAAAAAAGTTTAATAACATAAATACATAATTTGTATTTTATTGCACTTATTGTTAACATTTATAATACAGCATGTAATAATCAATTACCTCTAATAGGAGGGGGAGGTTGTTGCGTTTTTGGCACAGATTTATCAGCTGCTGCAGCATATGATGTACTAACATTAGGCCGAGAATTTGTAGTACTTGTCTGTTGCGTGTAAGTGGCTGTTTGATATCTAGGGGGAGGTACACTTGCTATTTGATTATGATGGCCTTGAACTGTTGGTGGAGATGACCTTGATGAAGAAGGTAATGATTGATTGTCATTGGATGCGTAATTATTACGGCCAGAAACTAAAAGTAAAAAAAATAAATAAAAATATTTACATTATTATTAATATGTATAAAATAAAACATTAAATACCATGTCTTGAACCAGATGAAGAAGTTTCTCTACGATTATTAATGGGAGCTGATGTTCGTTTATCACTTTGGCCATTGACAGAAACTGGTGATTCACGACTATTGGCAGCATATGTTTGATTAGCACTGTTGTGATAAGGAGGCAAAGTGGATTTGTTCACAACGTTGTTGTTACCATTTTGCTGATGAGCATGCCCTCGATTCTGGTTGCTATTTTTTGTCCCTGAACCAGAAACACATTCCCATCGCTCATTAGATCCACTGCTAGAATATTTTTCTGTGTGTTTACGGTTTCTATTAAACAAACCATATGCACTGTTGGCTGGCTGCTGTGGTCCAGGTTTACGACGTCCAGACATGTATTTGTTATCATTGTGATTACTAGACATCTCACTTGCTGGTCTTGAAACAGCAGCAAACCTTAATAAATAAAAAAAAATATGAAATTACTTTAAACAAGTATTTATATTTATAAATTAGATAGTATAAGAAAAGGGGACCCTAATCAAAATTCTCAGGTATCTAATATTATTCATACGCTATACTTCTAACTAGCATAATATCCAAATACTTAATTTAAATTTCCATGTTAAATAAATTGTGATATTTATAAAAGCGCAAAACTTCTTTTAAACTACTATGAGACAATAGAATATAATTTTAAGAATTTATTATTTATCACGTAAAAATATTCTTGATATTCTAAAAAGGTTGTATCATTAAGAGGACGTCGTACCCGTATGTATGATCTCCATCTTTCACACGTATGACATAGACAAAATGTGTTTTCGCAGTCAGAGTAGAACTCACTCAATTTTGGTACTAGAGTACCTAAATATACCTAATATAAAATTGAATTCTGACAATATTTTTGAGAGCAAAATTCTGCATTCTTTTTTAAAAAAATTTAAATTTTGAAATGTTGAAGGTCATTTAAAATTGTTAACATTTTTGCTATTTTTAAACCATATAATGAATGTAATATAACGGAAACAATTAATTATTATTTACCTTTCTTCTTCGTCGCCATTTTCTAAATTGGCTCGATTTTGAGAACTTGGATTACTTTCAATTTCTCGAGCTAAACGAGCAGCTTTTGCTTCTTCATTTCTAAAAAAAAAAATTGCATTATTATGAAATTGATTCAGCATCTTTTTTACTTTACACCAGTTATATGGGACAAATAAAAAATAAGTTAGTCTTAGATTTAGTAGTATCATACTTGTGTAAATAAACTTGTAAATCTACCAGTTTTTCAAAAAATATTTCTTAGTATGAAAACAATTAATTTTCTAAATACTTACATAGGACCTATTAAAAATTGTTTGTTTATTTTTTTAAATTTATAATTGTTATCTTTACTTTTATTTTTATTATAGCTATTTTAATTCAACAAATTGAGAAATCATTTTCCTAATTTATTAATAATAATTATTACTAACTTAATAAGTGTACTCTAAAAGTTTAAACTAGATAAAATTCACAATTAGACAAATTATTACTTGTAATTTGATAAATCTGTTCGTATTTCTGTTGTGTAACCACTTAAATTTTGATCAAAAGAAGATGTTACACCATGTTCTTGCTCATTTCTTCTAAACATGTCATCAGCATCCCAACCATTCTAAAAATTAAACAATCAATTATAAAATGGTAAAATATATGTAATGTTAGTAGAATCGACTTTATTTTTAACAATAAAAAAATTTGGATTTTAAGTCTATACAAATCAATATTATGCCAATGTGAGAAAGATTTTTTTATTTTTCACACACACAAAAAAAAAAATAAATAATAAGGTTAGATTTATTAGAAATCGATTGTTTAACCTAATTATTGTTAATTGGTATTGCAACCTACCGCATTATTATTTCCAGAATTTAAATCAAAATCATCCATATCACCATTCATGGATGGTGGTTCCCACATTTCTAATACTTTTTCACCCGAAGGTTGTCCATTATATTTACTAATAGTTGTATCAGTTTGGAATGTATCTATAAATGAATATATAAAATATTTATAAAAATGTACTTATATAATAATCAAATATATATTTACTTACTTCGAGTCATACTATCTAAATCTGTTTCATATGCAGCAATTTTTACTATACTGTCAAATTTAAATATCATTTTATCAGCTACAATCTTTAAACCTATAGCTTGACTTGATGGGGGAGGATCAGTCCTATGCGGTAATTCTAAAACAACATCAAAATTGCTAGAGAATGTGCGCAAAATACCCGAATACATTTCTTTAGAATGAGTTACTATCTGAAAAAAAAAAATTATTTTTAAATACACAACATAAGAATCAAAGTATTAAAAATTCTTACTTCTACTTCAAGTCCAATTAAACTAGTAACACGGTGCATAAATGTTTCATTTAAATATATTCCATCAGCACCGGACACTTGTGTATTAACTCCATTTCCACCTGAAGATGAGGCTCTAGCCCGAGGAGCTCTAAAAATACAAATGTATACATAAATATATTTAAATAGACTAATTTTAGGAGTATAAGAATGATCTATTAATATTTTAGTTAAATTTGACCTATTCAATTGATAGTCATTAGTCAAATACTTTTATTTAAATTGATAAAATAGTATAAAATATTTTTTTGAAAAGCCTGGGGGTGCATTTGTGCTATGATTCTGCAATCTATTATGCAATATTCACATTTATATGAACTAAAATTATACAATAATTAAATTCATTTTTTCCTATCTTACATTTTTGTGTTCTAAAACCTAAAAATGTTAATATTAGTAGTTACACAAAAATGTTTACACAAATATAATAGGTAGATTAAATTATATATCTATATAATCATTACCTAAATTCCTTTATTTGAATTGCTTACCAAGTTAAATTAAGTTAAATACCTACCAAATTTTAACATAATTGTTAAGTTGATATGAATACAATAGGTATAATTACATTTTATTTTAAACATAAATATTAAATTCCATAAAATTATAAATTTTAGACAAATAGGTCTTTTAATGTAATACCATGTGATACTTATGGAATAAAATCATTTTTTCTAGTATTGCCTACTGATTATCATTAGGTATGTAAATAATATATTTTTCTTAATATTTCTTTATAATTATATTAATTTGTAAGACATAATCCATAATAATTAAAAAAAAAACATTGAAGTGGTTTTTAAATACATATCTTCTTCTTAATTTACATTTAAAATTATTTATAATTCATATTTATTTTATGCTTGGTTAAATCAAAATATTTTTAAGCAATTCTAAACATAATTTTTATAACAATTTATCTACATAATTAATTGGAAAAATTCATAAGCAATACCTATAGCATATAGGAATCTAATAAAAGTAAGATTCATGGTTTTCTGGAATATTCAAGTAAAATTAAATTATACTTATATTCCTATAATTTTGTCATTAGCTAATTTAATTTCATTTAATTACTATAATTAAGATTATATATATACATAGTAGATACATGCAGATGTTAATACTATATATATAAAATGAACAATAATTAATAGAATAACCTTTGTTAATCTTTAAAATGTGTAAACAAGTAAATAATAAGTGTAATATGTTTTTGCTAACACAAAAGACTTAAGCAGCATTGTAAGGTTTTTAAAGTTATAATATTTAAACAGATACCTAGGTACTTTGAGAAAATTAAAGATGATTAAGAAATGAAAACAACATTTTAACAATTTTATTATTTGTAATAATTTCTTTTCTATTCTAATAGTAGATATTCTTTCATTTGACTAAATTAGATGGGAATTTTCATTGATTTTATAGTTGTAGCTTTTGTATGGGTATTAAAAGATGTATTTGAAGAACAATATTATACTATTAATCGAATGGATATGTAATTTCGACAAATTCAAATATTTGATATAGAAAATTAGTTAAACAGCAAATCATCAACTTATAACTGAAAGGCGATAAATATATGCATACATAGTATAGGGTTTTTGTACAAGATATACCATACGCCTCACAGAATAAATCATCATAATTATTCATAATCTCATATCAAGGTCTGCCGCACACTTTGTAGGCGATCAAAAGCAGTAAAATAAATATCTAAGCAAACGCCAAATTTATGTTCGTACTTCGAAGCGATAAATCCAATAAGCCAAAAGGCAAAAACGGAATACCTAGGGCAGTAAAACATAAAAATAAAATATTGTGAAATATCGATTAGTTTCTAGAACTCGAGAAAAACATGTGTAGTGGCAGCGGTGTTCCCAGAAAATGTGTAATCCTATAATTTCTGTGAAGTATGAACTCGGTTTTCAACCAGTTACCTACGTTGATAATAAATAAAAACGTACACTATTATTTTGTATCCTTATTATTATTATAGTAGCGAGAATGCAGACGGGGCGGCCCAGATGATATTACTATATTATTAGTAATAGGAATAGTATGAGGGGTATATAATAGAAAAATCCCCGACAAAATGGCGACTGTGTTGACATTGATTAGCGACAAAAAAAAAATTGTAAAACAAATAACAACAGTCAGATTGTTGTTATCGCCGAGCACGAGTATAATATAATAATTTAATATTGTATTGTAGGGCCATTTTACACACGTATTATAGACATATTATCAATTTATTTCGAATAAATTGTTGTCGCATTTCAACGAGTGCGAACGGGCGGCGTTGAAATACCACTGTACCTACTTTTAGTACCTACCTACCCGACAATACTGGACGAGCACACGTCTCTTCGATTGTCATTAAAAAAAAAAACATCCTCAAAAAAATAATAATATTGGTCTACCTCGGATGTACATACCTCGTCCCGGTGCTGTTGGTGTTGGCGCGACTTTTTCTCTTAGTGTTCATCCTGCCGTCGTCGTTTCGGCCGGAAAAGGCGCAGTTCTTCGTCGGGACCGGAATTTTGAATAATTTCTAACACGGAACGATTAACAATACGACGTGCGGACACAGCGGCCCTCTTCCTGTGCACACAACGCTACGGGTATATACGCTATTGCGGGAGGAAGATGATTTTCCGGAAGGAGGTTTTCGCAAATCGGTCGGGGCGGCGATTCGTACAGAGGTGTCTGGACCGAGTGCGGGCAACGTAATGTCGTCGTGCTCGGGGGAGCGACAGAGAGAGACTGCTTGCGTCGTCGACGGCGGCGGCACACGCGAAAAACCGCGAAGAACGTCCGTTTGCGCGATGAGCGTCGACGTCGGACGGTCGAACAAAGACGGACGGACGGACGGCACGATACGCTTTTGCGATCGACGCTGATCGTCTTCGGTTGATAAAAACACAACGACGACGACGACGAAAAAAAAAAACGAACGAGTATTGTATTACTATTTATTTATATTATTATTATTTATTATGATTATTACTATTGTGTGTATTTATTACTACGCGTGCATACGTATACAGATATGTATAATACGCGAAAGCGCGCGCGCGTGTGTGTGTGCGTGGGAAAAAAAAAAGATAAAAAAAAGGGGCGAACTAGAGGCGGCGGCGGCGGCGGCGGCAGCAGTAGGCTAACGACGACGCGCGCTGACGTAATCGATCAAGTTCACTGCACTCTCGGCGGCGCGGCGTACCTGTGCGTTTGTGCGGTCGGTCGGCACTGCGGTGCCCAAAGACGGGCGGCGGCGTGTCGTGTACGGCAGTCGCAGTAGTAGTAGCGCGCGCGGCCGATCTCACGGCGACGTGTCGTCGGTTTGGGAAAAAATAATATGACAAAAAACCATTTTTTTTTTTGTTTTTCCGTACGCGGCTCTCGCAAAACTTCGTACTTTTCGTACGTCGGCTACACCATTCTTTGCCAATAATAAACGTTTTTAAACGTATTTCTGTGTTATATATATATATAACGAAAGTATGCGTATAATATGTATATATATATATATATCGTATCTTAGTGTTTGGTACCGTACACGAGTATGGTATATAGTAAATTGTCGTCTAATGAGCGTGCGCGAAAGTCTTCGCGATACGATCGTTTGGCGGGGATTCAGGGAGTGGAGGTTTTTCAATGGCGGGGAACTGCGCGCGGTCCGTCCTCCACCACCACCAACAGAACTATTGGTCCATGGAACCGCGCATCGTTCATGGAACAATGCGTCGTCGGACATATGGTTATTTTTTTTGAACCGGCACGGCGCCCACCAACCGGTCGTGGTGGATACGTCTTCCGATAACTGTTCGAATTCGATATCCTAACGAAATACCGTGGAGATTATGATGTTTTTGTTTTCTCAAAAAGAATTTATTTTATAACTTGTCTGTTCCGACAGAGTTAGAAAACTCTTGTTTTTCCTGCCATCACACTTTTCAACAAAACAGTCTTTCGCGAGACTTTCTACTATCAGATCTCAGCACGATTAAAGGTATAATATCTTTTATCGTGGACCTCAGTAAGACGATGATTATTATTGATTAAACTTAAACTTTACCACTAAAAATACTTATCAACAAAATATTAACATAATATAAATATCATTGTATCAACATTCGACATCACAAAAGCATTGTAACTGTAATTACAGAATCTAATATTTTAATCAGACGTCTTGTAATAGCCTGTATTACGCTAAAACATTTTAAAATTAATAAAAAACTAAACCATTGACGACCGACGAGGACTCTATTCCTGCATCCTGCTAGTCGTGTGTGTTGTAACTTGTATTATGTATTGATTTGCATATAGTCGTATTAACTCGGGAACCGACACACCTGAGAGTGCTGCTGTCATCTTGGTATATGATCATTAATCAATTTGTTTTCTCTATACTCTATTACAGTCATCCTAATCAAGAATTCTACAACAATGAAACAAAAACCGACTATAATTAAATATATGTTATTATAGCTTAATGATATTTTAATAATGCTATAATAATTTGGTGCACCGACTAAGATATATTATAAAAGACCTTACGCATAATATTTATATATATTTTATTATTTGAAATAAATAATGTATAACAAAATTATAACATAACAATTAACAACCCATGATGTAATAATAATAATAGGGTAATATATAACATTACACAGTGATAGTAATATAATAATGGCAAATCAAATTAAAACATAATAAAATTGGGAAAACAAAACATTAACTATAAACAAATTAATCCATGATAATTATGGTAGTAAATGAGTGAGCAAAACAAATAAAGCTCTAATCAGATTGTTCATAATATAATTACATTTAATATTGATTTTTTTTTTTTTGTTTCAAAAGTTCAAAACTTTAAATAAGTATCAAATTTGTTTTTCACATACGTGTATATCACATAAATTCCAATACAAAAATTGTAAACGTATAAAAAACAAAATAGAAATAACATATTTAATTATTTTAATCCTTCTTAAATTCTAATGGATTAACAGCAACACTTTCGGCAGCAAGTTTTACGTAACCATCACCACTAGATCGATTTTGTCGCTGATTTAATTTATCTATTTACAAAAAAAAAAAAAAAAAATGTGAATCATCAAACAATAGAAATTTATTAAAAATATATAACAAGTTCAATAATTATAAATAAAATTATTTAGATAGTTTATTTTATACTAACCACCAATTGGTTTTTGAGAAGTTAAATTACTTCCTGAAGGTTTGTTGGGGGAATTAAATAGATCATCATCACTATCATCACCAAATATTGACTTGGTTTTATCTGAGTTCTTTTTTGTAAATTTTTGGTTAAAATCAAATTCATCATCACTATCAAATATATTCGATGACGGTTTATTTACTTTATCAGATTTCCTAGAAAATAGATAATCATCATCATCATCATCATCAAATAAAGAATTGGATTTCTGAGGTAACAAGGTATTTGAAATCTTAGATTTATTTTCTTCTAATTCTTTCACATTAAATGTTTTAACTTGCGTTTCACTTATTGGTTCAATTTCCATAAGTTTTTCATTAACCGATTCAATTTCTGGTTGTTTTTCTTTTACTGGTTTAGTTTCTGGTTGTTTTTCTTTAACTGGTTCAGTTTCTGGTTGTGTTTCTTTTACTGGTTCAGTTTCTGATTGTTTTTCTTTTACTGGTTCATTCTCTAGAAGTTTTTTATGAACTGATTCAATTACAGGAATTTGTTCTTGCACTGATATATTTGATTCTAATAGTTTATCACCTAATATTATGTTTTTATTATCATTACTATCTTTTTTATCTAATTCTTGTTGAATTGACTCAGATGGATCTGAATCCTCATCAAATAAATTTTTTGTAAGTTTATATTTTGATTCTATTTTTTCAATATTTCCATAAATTTTATTATCGTTATCATTAGGCGTAAGTGGTTTATCATTAAATGGTACTTGGATTATATTTTTAACTTCATTTGAAGAATCTGTATCTGTAATATCGTTATTTAGTATTGGACTAGATTGATAGTCAACTAAATTAGATGTTGAAACGTATAGGCGAGATGATTCTTCAAAGTTTGTTTCGGAACCAACATCTATAGATGACATACGAGCAGCAGCTATTCTAGCTTTTCGACTTTGTGGACGTCTTTTTACTTGAATTCTGGCTCTTTCCTAGAACAAATTATACAGTGATACAAACAAATAAAAAAATAGAAATAACTGTATAGCAAAGGTTTTAATATTATTTATTGATTTTAATTAGTATATTAATTATTAACTATAATTTTTTTTGGTTTAGATTATTATTTTTAAAGAATATTAATTACTTTTTCAGCACTAAAAAGCTTTGTTCCATCAGTAGGTAATGCATCATTTTTCTCATCCAATGAAACTGATCGAGGAATATTCGATATTTTCAATGGGCTTTTAGCATTGGGAAGTAGAGTAGCAATATTTATAAATGCCCCAGCATTTTTATTTAATTTTCCTGAAAAAAAAAAAAATATATTATAAAATAATAATTTATATTGATGATTAAACAATACTTCATTAGATGTAAAATAATTTTCGTTCTATACTTTTCAGTAGCTATTTTAGTAGTATTTTAGAAAAAATATAACAATATATATTTACATTTTATTTTATTTTCTATCTCTTAAAAAAATTCAATCATGATAACTTTGATTCAGTTATTTACAGTGTAATATAATCTTACATTATTTCATTGATATTTTAAACAACCGGCTTAAATAAATATCAACTATTTTTAATGATATTAAATTTTTATATGAATTCAATATTTATTGTAATCTGAATTGTTAATGTACCTGCTATATTATCTGTCCAAATTTATCTATTCAGTTTAAATCCAAAATATCCTTTGATTCAACAACATATAGTAATTATATCAGCTAGGTTATTGTCAATTTCCAAAATGTCCTAATTTAAACACAATTGAACTTAATTTGTACTAATTTCAACTAATTATACTGTTACAATACTCTTTTCTTATTTTGTTAAATTCAATTTCAGAATACTTGTTTTATTTATCTTAATAACAAATCATATTAATAGCAATAATTAAAAATGTATGATTTAAAATTAGCATTACCTGGAAGTTTTTTTATAGTTTCATTTCTTGAATTTGGCGAACTGAAAAAAGGTCCATCAATAGAATCCTTAGAAGAGAAGTCTGGTGTAGGACGAATTGTGTCAATTTCCTGAATTTTATTCACATTTTCAGGTTTAGAATTAAAAGAAAATTGTTGTTCACCACTACTTGATAGTATAGAATTTTTGATATCTTGAATTGTGTTTTCTGAAGAACTAGGTATTTTTATAATATTGGACGCATTTATATCTTTTTCTTTCAATAGTTCTTGATTATTACTAATAAGTAACTTTTCTGGTGATAGATTTAGTGTTGGAGTAATTATTATAGTTTCTTTATTAGAACTATCGTTTTGAATTTGTGGACTGGAAATCAATTTTTGTTCATCATCACTACTTGATAATATAGAACTTATATTATTTTGGATTATATTTTCATTATTAGGCATATGAGTTTCTTCTTGGCTAAATAAATCATGATTTTCACTATTTTCTAAGCTATCAGGTGGTGTATTCTGAAACATACCTTGATTGTTTTGATCCATTTGTGGACTTAAAAATTCTTCAGATGACAAACTTATAGTTGATATTTTTTCATTTATATTTTGATTATTAGATACATTAATTAAGGCATCAGAAATATTTTTTTCAAAAGACAAATAATTTTCATCTTCATCATCAGACAATAAACTAAAATTGTTGGTACTTTTTTTATCTATGTCATTTTCCATTTGATTTATTTTATCAATACTTGGTACTTTATTTATTATGGCACAATCATTAGTCTCTTTTGAGATACTTATATTTTCAATTTCATTAGAACTAGATTGTAACCTGTTTTTAGAGGATTTAAAACTGTAATTTGGTTTATTAGTAATAAATAGATCATCATCAGAAGAAGAATCAAATAAGTTTACTTTCTGTCCATGAATTTCACTATCTGTATTTTGACTAAAATCACTTGCATTAGAAACCGGTTGATTTTTTTTAATATTATCTTTATTTGATTTATTAACATTAAACAATGTATCATCATCAGTATCATCTTCATCCGATGAAAAAAAATTACTTAACTTTTTTGTCTGTTGTGAATTTGAAGGCTTTTGATTACTTTGTATTGTCATGTTGCTGTTATTTGAAGATTCCATAATATTACTATTTAAAGTATTATAGTTGGGTAATAATTCCTGTTTGGTAACTATATTATCAGATACACTAGAACTTAATTCATCAATATTTTCCTTATCTAATTTACCTTTAACTTTATTTTCTTCTATGGGGGGGTTTGATACATGTTTTATTTCATTTGATTTATTTAATACCTCAACATGTGTTGGTGTAGAACTTAGAACAGATATTTGTTTTGGTATTATTTTATTTATAGATTTATTACTAAATAAATCATCATCAGATGAAGAGTCTAAAAGTTTTGAAGATTTATTATCAGTTGTAGAATGGAAAACTAATTCTTTTGTTTTCAGTTTTGAATCCATAAATTCTTCATCTGAATCTGATTCTGAAAATATATTTCTTGATGAAATTTTATCTTTAGTCAAACTTTTTTTAGAATCTAAAACTTCTTGTTTTAAAGTTGGAGAAACTGTTACTGGTTTTTTGGTAAACAAATCATCATCATCTGAGTCTTGATCAAAGAGCGATCGTTTTTTTAATGGTTTAGTTTCTTTTATTAAATCTTTATGTGCCACAGTCACTGAATTTGGATTGGAATTGTCAACAGTTTTATTTGAAATATTAAAATCTTTTTTAATATCTTCAGCAGTATCATTCTGTGTTGTTACAGCTATTTTTTTACTTATTTCAGGTATTGTCGATGGTCTGTAAATAAAAAAATTTATACAAAATACGTATTATTGACTTCTAATTAGATATTAATCAATATACTATGTTACAAAACTTAATGTAAATAATTAAATTTATTTTATAATTGTGAACTCATAATTAGTATCACAAGAATATCACTATATTATATAAATATGCAATATTTTATCCACAACAAAATATGATTAATTAATATAACTAGATATTTATGATTTAATTGACAATACTTTATGTTTGGAGAAGGACTCGAAATGTATGGGTTTTTATCAGTTCCACCAAGAATATTAACAGCTCCTTTGGGTAACTAATAATTAATAAACAAACAAATTATTTAGTAAGTTTAAAATTACTAATTGCAATAAATAATTACTTTTATTTTGGACGATGTGACATTTAAATTATCTGACGAAGAAGATGTATTATCTAAAACATAAAGTATTTTAAAATTAATGAAAAAAAAAATCAACCATGAATTAGTCAATATAGCTATATAAAATAAATAACCTTTTTGGAATCGTTTTCGCAGTTCATCATTCAGTGTCTGTTGTATATTTGGTACTTCAATCTTTACTTGAGTATTAGATTGAGGTTCTTGCAGAGGTGGTTGATCGGTGTATATCGGTAAAGGTGGTTCATTTGAAAAATCATCATTGCCATCATCATCAATATCATCCCACAAGTTGTTTTCACCAAACACATTATTACTACCATTACCAAATATATTATATTCATTTTCTAAATTGTCATCTTCATCATCATTAATTAAAGGTGGTGGACTAAATAAATCATCTATTAAAAAAATAAATGAAAGTTAAATAAAGTTAAAAAGGTTGGTACAAACAAAGAAAAATAAACTTAAAAAATGCACAATTTATACTCATAATACATTAACACATTGACTGCATACTGACGCCAATTAGTATCATGAGGATCATTCAGCAACATGTTTGACAGTATGTTATATTTAAAATAAATGATTTATAGTTCCCTACTTGTTGCTGAATGTTATTTTATTATTATTTAGCATGATTGAACGCATGTTTTAAAATATGTATTTAAACGCCTTTTGAACACGTGACCTATAATAAGAGCAATTTTTAGAAAAATGACACGCACTGGGTGAAAACACAGCCAACGTGGTAATATATACCATAATTTATTTGGATTTAGAAGCGTATAATTATTAATTCTAGTTTGATTTAAACTCCATCATTAAACTTATTTATCACCAACAGTAATGTTTTTAAATTAGTTTGATCAAGGTACAGTGGCGAATGTTGACTCCAAAGTCAATGAGCATGCTTATTCATCATAATGTATTATCGTTTATTTAATTTACATTAATAAATAGTACACACATTTTTATTTATTTATAAATAAATAAAATTTTATACACTCGTACATGTAAATAAATGAATAAATCATTGACGTAGTGCAAAATAATGAGTATACTCTGGGTGGGTTGCTAGTGTAGCAGGTCTTAGAATAAATTGTTGTTATATATATTACATTATGATTTTTTTTAAATTCGTAATATGTTATTGATGACACACTAATTTTTGTATTTTTACTAATTATGTTAATATTTTTAAGCATGTGGTGCATGTTGAATATGCCCTGAGAATTTGACACTGTCAAGAGTATAATGCTATCAACGCAAAAGCATAGAAACAACTGATCAATATACTAGCTTAGCCACCCCAGGAAAATGTATATATTGTACCCTTATCAATAAGGAGCTATTAAAATAACATACATTTCATGTATATGAATAAGTGAAAGATGCCACCTTAGAATAAAAGTTCAAAAAGGTGTTAAATGTGTCTAATTGAATTAAATAATTTTGAAACAACTATTGAATAACTTGATGGTACAATTTTTAAGTGGTAAATTTAAAAAAAGAAATTTACAGAAAGTAATGAAAACAATTTGAAATAAATAAAAATATAAAATTGGTAATTACTTTTTATACAACATTAACTTAAATCCACAAATAAATGGCTTGAATATCATTATATAGTCATAGACATCTAAACTATAGTCTGTCTCACAAAAGAAAGGTACCGTTTCGCACAAGTAGACTCTGGACCACGGACCACCTGTGTCACAACGCACCACCAGATTGGGAAAGTTTGAGACAACTCAGTAGTAAAATAATTTTTCCACAATCTGGTGGTGCGTCGTGCCGCAGGTGGTTCATGGTCAACAGTCTACATGTGCGAAAAGGTACCTTTCTTTCGTGAGACAGACAGATTCAAGTATTTTAGTATTTTGTAACAAATATTAAATAATATTTTTTCCAAATGTAAATTTTGTTATAAGATAATACAATTAAATATCAATAGATTAATTATAAAATCATTAAATTAATGTATATATTACCTTCATCATAATCTGCATATGTGGGAATATTTTTAGATTTAGGTTTTTCTGGTTCAAAAATAATATTATTGGTATTTAATGATTCAAGATTAGGTTCATATGTATTTTTTGATACACTAATAGAATAAATATCTTCTTCGGGTACATCATTGCTAGATAACGATTCCTAAATAAACAGAAAATAATTTTTAGCATAATTTAAACTGTATACACAAAACTGTAATTGCAATTTTTTATAACTGTTTAAAAAATAAATAATCTGAATCTATATGGTATCCATCTAAATGTATTTTTTTTTATCAGTTATCTATTCTCTGTTCATTGTGAGAATATGACAACGTCAACTTTTCACATGACTCCGAGTTACTTTATTTATTATTCACTCTTCTCTATTCTCTTACTTCATTAATTATCGATTGATTATTGTAAATAGTACTACAGTAGACAAAAACTAATTTTGATTTGTGTGCATTTATATTCTCTCAATAAATATTATTTAAATCAATCCTATAATTAACTAACATATTAATTAGAAAAACTTATTTTACCTGATCTTTAAATGTATTTGTAGGTTGTTCAACATCAGAATCTGAATCTGAAAACATAGTATTATCTACTACTATTTCAGATAATGTGTTACCACTTAAAGAAGGAAGATTTAATTTTTTGTAAAATATTTTTGGCCTTAAAACAGTTTCTTCATGACTATCACAAAAACATAAAAAAAAATATTATTGTCTAATACAAAGAAATAATTTTAATAGTTCTAACCTAAGTTCATCATCATTGTCATCAGAATCACTAACAACAACAGTTATTTTCTCAAAGTGAGTATCAATAGCTTCAAAGCTATTTTTAAGAGCTTCTTTTATATTATTTACCAATGTATCAGCTTGATTGTTTTCTCGTAACACTGGTTTCTAAAAATATAAAATTTGAATTAGTAAACATGATAGCATTATACACAACAATCAACTATGCTATTCCTATGTTTTTGTTAAAATAAAAATAAATTTAATATGTGTTAATTACATTTACTTCAACTTGAGTTTGCACTGTCTCATCCTCGTCCTGAACTTTATTTTCTATAAACTGTTTATCTGCTAATAACTGAAATTCATTATTGATGTTTGCTATTTGAACTGCAGTATCATCTATGCTGGCTACTAAATCGTCCAATTCATTTAACGTATTCTTAGCACCTTGAGTTATTTTCTAAAATATTTAAATTATTATCTATTAAAAAGTACTATTATTAAATTTAAAACCTAATTATAAAACATGAATAATATTTATAACAAAAGAATTTGAATAAAAAGGGATAAATTTAGAAAAGTAGATTTGTTTATAAATGTTGAGAATAAATAAAACTATTTATTATTATTTGACAAAGAATACAAAGTGAAAACAACAATGAATATACATGATTGCAACATTACACAATCACATGAATTAATACTATACAGAATTACACTTACATTAGACAGTTGTTGAAGGTATTCCGCTAATCGTGCTTCATCGCCTTGATCCCATTCTTTGCGCCGTTCAATAAAATCGCTCAAAGTCCATACATGAGTTTCCTTAGATGGTAATTTGTCCTATTAAATATTTTTGAAATAATATAAAACAGCATCGTGAAATAAACCGTATATTATGTATTACGCAACACTTACCTCCATAAGGTATTATTGAAAAGCTGAGCCAATTTTTCCAAAACCCACAATTCACAACTATTGTAGACACTAACAAATTATGATTGAAAATAAAAATTTTTGATTATTTTAATTGACTAATAAGTACTTAATAGTCGATCCAGAGCGATTTAAAAATTGAATTGATATTATTATTTATTTTATTTATGGCGACTAGCAAGAAGCCAAGAAATATTACAATAATTAATAATTATTGTTTTCATAATAATTGACACAAGTCACTATTTAGATAGTAGATTCTAAGAAAAATACACACACATAGTGATAAGAATTCAACTGTTATCAGTGTCAATAAGTATGATTTTAATTTAGTGGATTGAACACATATTATATATATAACCGTGTTATGTAATACATAGGTATTTTATGTTGTGAGAAGTGACAAATCTGTAGAAAATGATAGAACTGAATGAACCGTTAAAAAAGAAATTCAAGATTTTTAAGAGATGACTAGATGAGAGAACAAAACTACAAACTATATTAACTCTGTAGTCTATAGAATACTGGTTGCATGTCTGTAAAATGATATTAGTGAATGTTTTTTATTTTATATTATAAATTGAACACAACACTGATAGCACTCAGTACAATCGCGATCATTATTAAATTATTACTTTTGATAAATAATTATTCTAATTAATTATTTTATGTTTAGATCATATTATATACATGTATATGATCTAAGATTTTATGTGCCGAGTAGCATGTGACAAGTGATAAATAATAGAATTTTAACAATATAAAAAATGCATTTACAGAATTTTTTATAAGCAAAATTATATTGGTCGTTTTATAAAAAGTAATTATTAATTACTCATCCCAATACCCAACCACCCACATGGGCATGTATAGGTATTATTTTAAGGGGGGCGGGGGAGCAAAATAAAAAAATCTCAAATTTAAGCTAAATAAAAGTGTAACATTAATTCAATGAGTAGGAATAATATATACGTTATTATAATATATTATTCATACAATTAATATTTCTATTGGTATATTATAGTTAATTAATGTAGAATAAGTTCAAGAAGAAACAATAAAATAGAATATAATTAAATATATTATTTGATACCGGTATATAATAACTGCAGCATATTTTTTAGATTTATTATGTCTTGGTCTCATTAGAAAATATTTATAAAATTATAAGTTAATATTACTTTTCGTTCCAAAGATAGCAAGCGCTCTATTTTGCCCCTTTCAATGGGGCCTTTGTGCACCCCCTAAATTTACCAAAGTTAACCACCAAAATGATTATACTACGTGTAGAAAATACATATACTCGTAGACTATAATTTATAATAAAGGTCTGGTAAACCTATACATTTAAGAATATTAAATATATTATAAGATTTCTTGTATATTTTTCTTACCAAGTATAATTAGAAAAACAAAGAATAGAAAACAGCCACATTATATTTTTACATATTTCTTGAAAACTTTTAAATACCCTCCCACCTAAATCTTGAACCATACTATCCATTCTGATGTAAAAGTAAATTTAGTATATAAAGAAGTTAAAATTTACTATCAACACTTCCACAATCGTCTTACATTCTCCAGCAATAACTTTTTAATACAAAATCTGCAGTTCCTTCTATTTCTGATAACCCACACAGACATCTGAATAGAAAATTATGATCTCCTACCCTCAGAAATCCCAAGATAGATATCATACCACTATAGTTTAAATAATTAATAAAAAAAAAATTAAGTATCGGTGAATGTCATTAGTGGACTTCTCATATCAAGTATTGCCAGTAAAGTGTAAATATTTAATTATATTATTAATTTTGTACGAGATTAATCAAATTAATTTGTATGTAATCTACACTAACCACACAAACCTCCTATTGTGGCTATAATAATACATTGATTATTACAAATAAAGGAAAATAAAACATATTTCTTGGATTATTCAGAATATTTTGGATCTGTATAATATATAATGAAACAAATTATCTGTAAAATATAATATTATATTTTTAACTGCATCAACTGTTTATCTAATAAAAATAATTAGTTATATTATATATTTATATAATTTTTACATTATGTATGTTGAGTGATGAACAAACAAGAATATTTTCATTACAATTAATAATGCATATTTGTATATCAATAATAATATTTTAATACATAGGTTTCATTTTAGATTTAAAAACAACTACTTAAAAATATATTGTAAATAGTTACAATAAGAAATTTGCAATATATAACGATAAAATTTTTAGGTAGACTGATTGCTAAACAAATAAAAATATAGAATTTAATTATTCAGAAACATAACATAAATAATATAACAAATAATAATAATAATAATAATAATAATAATTTCACATAAAAAAATGTATGGGAGCTCTAACAGACTAGAAAACAATGTAAATATACAAAGTTACAAGCAACAGTATAATAATAAAATAATAATAAACATTATATTATGAATGAATTGTTCCAAAATTTTTGATCTTATTTATCAAAATTTAATTTTCTTAAGTATAGTAAAAACTACTATTATAGTAGTTTATTAATATGGAATGCATTATTAGCAATATACAAATAAAAATGTGCAGACTGTGATTAAGATTGGTAACTTTTTTAATGGCATAAGTAACCAGCAATCATTGCAACATTACTTAATCATCGTTATGGCATTTCATCACTTTTTTTTTACAAAATAATAATAAAAGTAACAAATTCAACTCGTGTAAAAATATTCCAATAAATTTTTTTCATTGATCTATAAAAAATATATAAGCTCAAAGATTACATCATAGTACAAACTTTTTTCAAGTCAGAATCAAAATCTTGATCAAGGTCCTTAACATCAACTGGAACACGTCCAAATACATTGGGCATATATTGATTATGACATAGACCTTCACGTTCATAAAACAACATGTATGCTCCACTAGTATCTATTTCACCAGTGACTTCCTGAGAAAGGCATGTAAAATTTATAATTTTTTTAATTTTATTTAATAAATTTTATTCACTTAAGTTAAAAACTTTACCTTACAACTACTGTCATTATAACAGTACCATTTTCCATTAGGATTGCAAGCATACGATACATAATGACCACCTCCCAGAATTCCAGAGTGACACTGTTTAAAAACAGAATATTATATGAAACATATGTAATTTTGAGACAAATGTATCAATGACACTTTATCAGTTATCACAACTACCCATATAATTTTCTGGTAAATTAAATATTACAACAACGGCCACTGGATGAATGTAGTGTTAAATTATTATATAAGTAGGTTTGTCCAACAAAACTTAAATAGTAAAGCATATAAAAACAATGGTCCAATAGGGTATTACTGTTAGGTTATATTATATATTTTTCACCTGAAAATCTGGAATTGACCACAAAAAGAAAATTTACTAGCTTTTTAAAAGCGTTTACCACGAATCCCAATTATAAAAATTAATTATTATATATTTTGAAAATATAATATGAGATACTGTAAAAAATAAAAATAAATAGGCATCTATGTGTGTTACAGAAAATTGGCTTATACTTTACACATTAAATTTTGTATGACAGACTTATAATACATATATTTTTATCACGCAGATAACAAAATTGTCTTGAAATATTATAACACAGTATTAATCTGTGATGTTATCAATAATAAAATAAAATTAACTAGAAAATTGTAAAGGTAGTCATGATAAATTATAAATTCTAAAAAATATTATTTTGAATTAATTACCACAACAGCATATAAATTGTACTTCAAATCTAATGGGTTAAATTCACCAACCAACTTATGCTGATGAAAATCTTGCAAAGCTTTATCATCTATTGGTGTACGTAAGAGAGAAGTAGATTCTAACCTTTTACGTTGTGAACCTTCCAGTTCATTCAAGCGACTATTAATATTTAATGGACTATCATCATCTAAAATATAATTATAAATATATTTAAAATAAAAACATTGTAGTTCATTTTCTAACGGTTTCTTATTCAATAGTTCTACACAATATTGAATTAATGACTTATATATTTTATTAAAATAAAAAATATTTTTATGGTGATAAATCATTTATTACTCAATTGCAATAGAAAACAGAATATTTATCTAAAAACCATTTTTATTTGATTTTATTAGAACATATCTTACCAGTATTTAACAAAGCAGATTTTAAATCTTCTTTATTGTTTGATGGATATTGCTCTCTGTTAAAATAATAATAACCATTTGTTAAGTGATTAGATGAAAAAATAGATTTATTTATTTATATTTACCTTAGATTTTTAGTTGTATCTTGTAACTCTTTGTTTCTCAAAACAGTATGTTTTGGAACTGAAGCCAAATAATCTGTTGGATCAAAATCTTTGTAAGGAAATTTTACCACTTTATGTGATTTTACCCACTTTCCTTGAAGGTATTGAAATCGTTTTAGATGAACAATCTAAAAAATAATTTATTTATTAATTAATATATATATAACTTAAATTATATATAACGACTTACCAAAATTGGAGGTAATCTCCAAATTTGTAACTTTTTAGATGCTAATTGGTGGTCTTGACATGTAGAACAATAATACTTTTCAGCTTCACTAAGTTGTTCTTCTTTAGTGAATGCCGCAAGGCACGATTCAAGACTTATTGGTTCTGTGTGTGAACACTGAGACTCACCAACACATTCATGTTCCTTTAAATAATTGTTCTTAGTCAATAAAATTTATGTTAGTATAAAACAACTTAAAAACTTACAGACTCTTGAGAGGTTTGATACCGTAAATGTAGAGCTGTTGGATCCCAATCTATAGCAATATGATTTGCAGCAAAATTAAAATCAGTATCACAACATAAAATTGTACATCCTCGGCAGAATCGATACCAAGGGCACCATGCGCAAAGTGTTCCTTCTCTGTTGACAGCTTTCAAAACAAAAGGAAATTCATAGCCAAGACTATCATCACTAAAATAATTTAAAATAAATCAATTATTAATGATTTGTTATGCATTATATTATATGATTATTAGAATTATTACCAGTCCATAGCATGATTGGGTACTGTAGATTCAGATGGTGGCAAAGGTGATACTAATCTAGCTACTTGTAGCCAAACAGCTTGATAAAGATCTTGATTTGTAGTAGATTCATTACAAGGTAATATTATTGGTAAACCAAAAATACTAGGTTTACTTTTATGAGCAGATATAAAATACACATCTTGTCTGATCTAAGAACATAGTGTTATTATTAAAAGATAATTTTGAAATACATTATTATTTTATCATAACAAAACACAGTTAACTGAGTTTTTTTTAAAAAATATATCTACCTAACCGTAAGCGGCAAGTATGGTAGAATTTAATATCTTTTGAAATGTATATGTTAAAATAAATTATTATATATTTATAGAGGACATCTTACATACGTACAACATAGACAAAACGCATTTATGCAGTCTGAGTAGAACTCGCTTAATTTTGGTTCTAGAGTAAATATACCAATTATAAAATTGAATTGTGATAATATTTCTGGGGGAAAGAGGTTCAGTTTTTTTTAAAAAAAATTTAAATTTTGAAGAAGTTAAAGGTCATTTAAAAATGTTGACATTTTCGCTATTTCTAAACGATATATATAATGAATGTTATATTGGAAATAATGGAAAAAATACAGCAAAATTAAATATCAAGAGTAATAATTATTTTACTATTATAAATACCATTTTCCTGTGCAATGCTACAACATAATTTGGAGTTTGGTGGATTGTATCACCACTATCAGTCAAACTAAAACTGCTAGCACTGCAATTCCCACTGTCTGCCATTGTAGTATGAATAGGTTCTTCTAAATTTATATCTGTGTCCATTTGAGATCCACTAATACTCTAACAATAATAAATACTATATAAATACCTAAGTTTAAATATAAATAATGGGTAAAATTAATATAACAAATAAAATTACATCTGTATTATCAGTTGTTGAGATGTCTTCATTTAAACTATTGGTACGATTACCATTTGATTGCACTATAAACAATAATAAAATTAAACAAATTAGAATATTAATAGTAACTAATGATTGAATAATGAGTGGCAAAGTCACGCTTTAAAATCAATATTTCAGAATACTGATATTTAATACATCAATGAAAGTAATAGATCATCAGTAATGTCATCTTTATGTATTTACAAACATGCCAAATATTTTTATTTTTTAATTCAATTACTGATCTAACTTTTAGTATTCATAATTTTTAAAGTTGACTTTTATTGCCTATATATGTATAAATTAATATATTTAAAAAATACATGTTTAAGTCAAATAATTACATATTATATAGTATAGTATTTAATAAATAAATAACCATAAATATAAATCACCATGAAAGTTTACCTAATGTATTTCCTGGCCTAACAGTTCGTTGTATAGTGGTAAATGTTTGGGCAGCTTCTCTTGGAGTACCAGATTTAGTTGAACAAATAGACGAACGTTCCTCATCACCAGACATTTCTGAACCAGGACCTACCGATGTAGGTGGAGGTAGCTCGTATGCATACAATAAGCTTCCAGGTTTAACTTTTTGTTCATCAACAATAATATTCTAATAGAACAAATTAAATTTATATTGGAAAGTTAAAGCTTATTGCACATATTTATAAAAATTATAAAAGCTAACTTTAATTTGTGCTCCGATTATTTCTGCAAGTTTTAAATTATTAGCAGAGATTCCACTTAATGAAGAAAGTTTTGATTTAACAACGGAATGTTTATCGTCAGCATTCATCCGTAAACCATACTTCACAGGAACTGTTCCATCCAATTTAATCACTAATAATTGTATAAAAATATTAATAAACAATTTTAAATTAAAATAAGTTAAGATATTCTAGATAAGTTGTTTAATTTTATTTAGTTCTAAACTTAGAATAATTTATTTTAAGCTGTTAGAACAAATACAAAATACAATTATACAAAAGTTGAAATAATATAAATGTTGATGACATACTAAATTGTACACGCCATTAGTCATTACATCATTTTTCTTATGTTAAAAAAATATTTTTTAAAAAAACTAATAGAAAATATACTTTATTTGAACTAAGGTATATAAAACATAAATTACCAATAACTTGAAGACACACATATGATTCCATTGGTAAAGGCAATGACAAATAATTGAATGGATCAAATCTAACTGACTCGTGACCACATTTTTTACAAGTAACCTTTGATTTTAATTGACCATGAAATAAATCTACCACAATTGATTTATTTCTCACAATATGATTTTCCCATGCCTAATAAAAATAAAGAACAATTAAATCATAAATAATAAAAGCTGTATTTTTAAGATAAATTATACATAAAAATAAACAAAGAAAAAACTAATAAAACAAACCTCTTCTGCAACTGTAACATCAGGTCTTCCTTCACTATCTGTTAATTCTGAATATGGCTTGCCATGTACTCGATTCAGATCTTCATGTAAACCATCTAATAAGAAAGCAAGTAGTTCTTGAGAGTCGTGTTGTTGAAAACCATTAAAGCGTGGTGCATACTTTCCAATTGTCCACTATAAATAAAAACATCAAACCATTAATATTATATCTACAAAATAATAACAAAAATAATTTACTCTTAATTTAAGAGGTGCTATAGTTTTAGCAGTTCCTCTCCAAATTTCATGAATTAAATCCCCATAACGTTTAGCTATACATCCTTTCATACCTAATGGATTAGTCCTAGAAAATTAATTGAATGATTAATAAATTGGATTCAATTTCATTTAAAAAATGAAAAATACATACCGATTGAGTTCGTAAAGATGCATATCATTGATAAAATATTGCGTAAGAAGTCTAGTATTGCTTACACATTGTAATGCAGCATTCATAAAACAAGTATTACCTAAATTGTTTAGACCCGTAGCTCCTTTTTCAGCAGGTACTATAATTTAAATTACATAAAATATGTTTAAATATTATATAAAATAATGCTGTATTTTTGTTTTTATGGATTATAATAATGAAAACTATAAAAAATATTTAAGTAAAAAAAAAGGAATAGTTATGGTTCCATTACCATAAATTAAAAACGTAACATTGCTTAACAGAAAAATATATTGAAAACCAATTTTCATTAAATTTTAAGCCAAGCTACTTAAATCTTTTCATAAATTATTTATTTATTTAGTATTTACTTTATGAACTACATAATCTGAATGTCTACAAAAAAAAACATTATAAAATAAATACATTATGCATTCTTTGTTTTACTCTAAATAAAAATGAAAACAAATCAAACAAAATTATTTTTTAATAAATAATAAGTTTAAATCTGCTAATCAAGAACCCTAACATTTTAATAGATTATTTTGTATGTGATTACTACTTTTTTTTATTATTTTAATAAACCTAAATTCATATTATTTGGGATATTTTATGTATGATAAAAAGCTAATGCATATTCTATAACACGGTCCATTTATATGGATGTGTATCATACTACCACTCCAAACATGTCTTATTTTTAATTTTCCTCACTCTAATGACACATATGAACTTAACCAACGTTAACTAAAACACTTGCACAAAAATATGAAACAGGATAAGAACTTACATTGTTTACATTTATCACCAGAGTTAATAGAGAGAGAACCGATTTCTTCGGGCCATGTCAAATCTTTGTTTCTTATTTCTATAATTATTTGATCTTCATCACATACACCTAATTCTTCTAAAGTTTGATCTTCGTCTTCTATTAATACCATATTATTCTAAATAAACAAAAAATATACATACATATTTATATAGATCAATAATTTCATTTTTTAAATTTCAAACCTCGTCATGAAAATGCCAAAGCCTCATATCTTCAGCTTTTAATTTCAGTCTAACACAAAGGAAATCATATACATGTTTAACAGTTGATAACTTGCTAAAAGATGCAGTGTATGCAAGATATCGTCGTGGCATAGAATTCACTAAATTTGATACATAATTGTAACCAGTTGAACCTTAATTCAAAGTGTTCAAAATTATTATTGATGTTTTAAAACAAATGTTACTATAATGTTTTAAGTTACTTAATGCTGCTGCACCATAACCTCCAACTAATCCTGACCATGATCCTGTATTAGGTGTTGGTGCTCTAGCCACATTAGAATTAGGACCTGACCCATTACTTAATGTACCATTATGATGTTTCAGTAGTCTTAAATTTAATGGATAGAGTTCTAACTCAGTTTCTCCTGAACCTCGATTAGATTGAATTACCTAAAAAATATATAATTATTAATAAAAAATAATAATACATTATTTTAATATTTAAAATTTTTAAAAGCCTATTTTGTCAATTGACTCAAAATTATATTTTATTGACCTGTCTAGGAAGTGCTGGTGAACCTCTATACCACTGTACAAGTGCTTTCCATAAAGAGTTAGGAACCAACTGAAAATCTCTGCCACGTAACAGCATATTTCGTTTTAGTTGACCTCCTTCGCCTGTCAATGATGTTACTTTTGTGGTTGGCACAGACACAAGACCAGAATTATTTATTGGACCAGGTCTACTAAGACTAACTTTTCTACTCAAGATTGGAGATTGAGTGGGACTAAAATAAATTATAACAATTATTTAAAATATTAATCTTAATGATAAATTGGTTTTATAAAATTATATACTAACGATTCTTGCAAAGATGAATAAGAAGTAATTGAACCAACTCTTCGATGACCACCAGTACTAGGATCCAGAGAGGTTATTCCAGTGACAACTACCTAGTATCGCATAAAAATCAATTAATACCTAATATGAATATTGATTACTTATAAAAAATAATATACATACGGAAGATATATCGAGAGCAACACTGTTTTCAAGAGACGATTGTGATCTTTTTGATGAAAGTTTTAAGCTTGATGTTTTTGAAAAAGAACTAGTACTCTCAAAAGAACAATAGCTAGACATTTCACCACCATTCTAAAATCAATAGTTAACTAATAAACACATGAAAAAGGGTATGAAATATTTTCTTCATTAGCTTTACCTTGGATGTATTTGAAACATAGTCATTCCAGTTTCGCCACCAATCCATTGAAATTAAATACCAGAGCTGACCAACAGCTAAGCCTCTACGTTCTTCACGTTCTAACCAGCCTTTTACAATTTCTCCCTCCTCAACACGTGATATAGGTCTCAAACCAAACACAATATGGCAAACCTATAACATTTTTTTTTTTATACATTACAGGCTATTAGGTCAAAAAAAATCTATTTACTTGGAAAATTAAATTTAAAAAATCCATTGGTAATGAATTATGAACAGTCCACATCAAATATTCTCCAATTGCAAGACCTTTGTCGGTAGAACGTTTGATTAAATCAGATACAATAATCTCTTTTACTAAAAAATTAACAAAATAAAAGATATTTTAATAACATTTACATAACTAAACAAATAAATTATGAATAATACCTGATTCATCAGTAGCTGCTTTATTTTGAGTTGCTATATTATCTTCACAAATGAAAAGCATAACATCAACCATTTTAGAAATTTCATCTTTTGATAAATAGCCGTCCTGATCATTATCAAATACTTTAAAACAAACTAATGAAAAAAAAATTATTAAAAAATTTAAACAGTCAGACATCTTAGACCTAAATATTTGATCTTTAATTTCAAGTAAGAAAATTATAACTTACATTTCTGTCGTTCAGTTAAAGGTCCTCTACAAGCAGCTGATATTCCACAAGCCATTTCTTTAAAATCGATGTGACCATCCATATTCTCATCAAAAGCAGCAAACAAACCAGAGCAGACATTTAATGGCATGGGTGGGCTTATCAAAGGAATCAAAGTTTTTAAGTCCAATTTACCCGAAGAAGATTCACCTTTTACTGACCAATAACATTTTTCTAATTCGATAATATCTGTTTCTTCCACTAAAAAAATTATGTAATACCTTATGAAGTCAGGTTAAAGATACATTCAAAGTAATTATTGTTTAAGAGATTCTCCATTATAATTAGTTCTACATGAAAAAAAAGTTAAGCATATTATACAAGGCAATTAAGCAAAAATAATATATATTTTTTTTTTTGATTCTAGAATTTTAAATTTTTAAGAAAAAATCAACAAACTTGTAATAATAATTATTACTTACACTAAATTATTAAGAATATTTTAAAATATAGAATAATTAAAAAAAACTTGCTTGAGTTCCATTATACTATCTTAAACATTAAAATTTAGAACATCAATTTTTATAATTTTTATAGTATTTCTCCTAATTTTAATAACAATACATGTTGTATTTACTATCAAAATTCTAATACCCGGTTGAACTTTATTAATAAAATCATTTTTACTTAAAATATAATATATAAGATGTAAGGATGTAACACAATAATATTAATGAGTAATGATTAAAAATGTACTTATAATTTATTTTAACTAAAATGCATTAAATACTTACAATGAGTTACTCCAGCAAGTGTTTGATAGAAAGTTGGCATTTCTAATTCATTACTCAAAGAAACTGAACATGGTTTCGATAGTAACCATCGACTTAATGATGTAGCGTCTGGATGTCTTGTTAACCAGGATCTGAATTCATCATAATTGACACGATCTTGCTGAAAGTATTATCATTGCAAATTAAATAAATATTTAATTAGACATGTGAAAAATAAATATAACTTACCTCTGAAAATAAGAATTGAACATGTTCTGGTACAAAAATACTCTCAGAACCTTGGATAAGTCTTTGAAATTCATCTCGTAAAATAACATTTTCATTTTCATTAGAATATAAATTAAATAAAACTGAAAAATTCATAAAATAGTTATAATATAGATAAACAAATGACAATATCTTGATTTCTTAAATTAATTACTTACATTTGTATTTTTCTTCATTGGTACCCAGAGTCAACAGTACCAATCCACAAACTAGATCTTTGAAAATAATGCCTTTTATAGTACCACCACAGGCTGAATATATATACTATAAAATATTCCATTTTAATAGGTATAGAAAATCAATAGCTTAATAACATACTTCTGCAATTGATAGTGGAACCCCATCACCAAGTACTTCTTTAATGAACGAATGCTTAGTAATTGCTCCATTTACTGGCGACAGTCTTTTAAACGCTTCTCTCAGTCTCTTTATTTCCGAATCACTAACTAAAATACATGTACATGTTTTCAGATTAACAAAATAACAATAATTACTATTGAACGAGCATGATAATAATATAATAAAATATTGATGGTTAATTATATTATGTTAGTACTTCTTTTAACCGCATCCTCATAAGTAATGCAGCTTGGTTTCGAATCTTTAGCTCCCATGATGTTAAACTTGTCGCCCGAACTAGTAGTTGCATGACACAGATTGATTTCCTGGTGAGCGCATTTTGCGTCGATTTATTTTGTTGGCTTTTCGAACAGCAGCCTCACCACCTTCAAATGCGAAAATCGCAATTTTGCAATGAAAAGGACTGATAACAAAAATCAAAACGCCATAAATTATTATCCGCCATTACTCTACTAGGTGATAAAAAAAAACACGAACAAGTAGTTTATTTATTCTTTTTTTTTTTTTTTTAATTCAACTAACTGATATTATACATGTACTATTATTTGGAATTAGTTTACAATTAATACGAACGTATTATGACGTAGAAAATCGCGTAATTACATCGTCATGTTCGGGAAAAAAAATCAGTTTTCCGAACGACGACATAACATTATAATTTGTTGTCGTTGTTATTGTTGTGTTGTTGTTGTTGTTGTTGTTGTTGCTGTCGTGATCGTGATGTAACGATCGAGGACGAGACAAGTGCGCGGGTCCTCAAACTGACAGATTGAGAAATTAATAATGACTATTGACTGAATAAGCGACGACGAGGGCGAAAAGCTCACTTATTGGTGTAATGATGGTGTAGTACATGTTATGTTATTATAATAGATAACAACATTTCATGGCCAAATAATAATAAGAGTGACATGCTTGCGAGATAATAAACCCACGTCATGTGGTCATGTGTTGCCTGGCGAGGCGGAGCGGGAAATAAATATTCATGGAGGAGACGACGGATCGATTAGTGTCCGGTGAGGACGATAATAATAATTATTGGTAGGTACTTAAAATTTTAAAATATTATAATAGGTATAATCGTCACTCTATCCGTCTAATCTTTTTTCTATGCTATCCGTCGACCGTAGGTGTTCTGTACAGCAGCTGTGCGGCGTGCGCAGAGTGATACATAAATGATTTCGGTTTATTAGTATATTACTCGCTTTTCACGTTGTTAGATTGGTTTAATATAGTGATTACTGTTATTAGTTAGTAGTTATTGCTGCAGTTTCATACTAAGTATTATGCGATTGATTTTACGTCTTTAAGTATGATATTATGGTAATTTATGGCATAGCTTGTGGGATAATAATTTAAGTCACATAACTTTACCTACCATATCTAAACTATAATATTATATTATAAAAATAAATACATACACATGCCATCAAACACGCGGTATTGTCGATTTTCGTGAATATAAAACTCAAAATTGGTAATAATTAATAATATATTAATTGTCATAAATGAAAAATTTAATAGTTAAATGAAATCATAGAATAATATGTTACATACTTCTATATTCGTAAATAGCAGTACTTAGGTAAAACACTAGAAAAATTGTTATTTCCTACAACATAGATACAGATTATTATTTCATCATTTTCCAACGAAACTTTAAATCATAATTGTTGCGTATAAAGTTCCCTCCATTTATATTTTATATTTAAAAAAAAATACAACGACGAAAATAAGCCACAGTAAAAATCGTGGGAGTTCCCTCCATTTACTTTTTCCTTTTTATTTCTGTAGCAATTTATGAATCGATTTTTTTCATATATATATGGTTTGAGAATCTATATGGAATGTTTCTCATGTACTCGATCGTAAGTAGTGCTGTAGTAGCATAATTATAATTTAGAATGCTCATGGTACAATAATGCAGCTGATCATTTAGTCTTACACATTTTAAAAAACTAGGGTATAAGAGTCATGTACAGTGGCGTATTTAGGGGGAAGGCAAGGGGGGCAATTGCTCCGGGCAGCATTTTTTTGGGGGGCAGTAAATTTAACTAGACTGTTTTATTTTTAAACTGATTTAAACGGTTGTAAAAAAAATGTGTATCCAGGGCAGCAAAATCCTAAATACGTCTTTGGATATGATAATGTATCTCTATACTGGTCCCGGCTATAATAGGTTAAATTAAACTTATAAATAATTTATAACATATTAAACTGCTCTAAATATATATAGTGCGTATAATAGGTACATTTCATCTGTTCCACAATGCAATTATTGTAAGTAACAGACGTTAACGAGCAAACACTGCACATAAAATATAATCTATAAGCGTGTATCAACAATTTTTCTAAACATTAAATTAAATTTATTTTAAAGCAATTTAATTTTATATGGACATATTTTTTTCAAAGATCGTCGTATTTTTAAGTTTTATACTAAAAATGATCTGTTTTTTAGATTCCATACATTCCTTGATTGACCTTCTAAAGCAGGGATCTCCAACCTCTTTTTTATGACGGGCCAAATCTGAAAAACGTTTTTTCATTGCAGGCAAACATTTTTTAATGATTAAGGAGATAATGAAAATATGAAATAGAAGAATAAATAATATATAACTACTAATATATTATTTTCAAAACATAAATTAGCTTGGCGGTCCGTAAGTTGAAGACTCCTGCAGTCCTACTCTAAAGACGGCTGCATGTTACTTGCGTCTCAAAAAAAGTTATATTTTTCAGGTAGTAAATTTGACCGGTAACTTGTGTCCCGTTTTGGGGACGCAAGTCGACTGCATAGTTTTTATTGATATTATCTACTTTAATCACTAAAATCGATAGTTCATAAACTATTGTGTAATAAACCTCGCGCACTATTTGACGTATTTGTGGAATACTGCATGGGATAGGGAAAGTTCGGTTTGTCGATACAATTTATCTATACCGATCATGGTATATTATGATAATAATGTATTCATATGTCTCAATTAATAGCATTAATACTAAAACATATTATAGGAAAAAAGCATTTAAAATTAGAATTCTTAAAAAAACAGATCGAGTTTAAAAAAACCGAAATTTCCTCATTACATTTTATAATAAACGTTTCATTTAAATTTATACCACACTTGAATCGTACAACTTACACCATGAATTTCGTATATTGATATTAATGATATAATATGATTTTATGAAACTTTTATAATATTATAAATTAAAATATTAATAAATATCAATGTGTTTTTTTTATTAACATATTAATATCGATTATATCGATATTTTCGGGACGCAATTAGGTTATAAAATAAAAGTATACCACCATACTGGGACACAAATAGGCTATGTCTCTTTTTAAATATTTTTATGCGAGACGCAATTCACCTACTGATATTATTTTCGGACAAAAGTAGTATATGCTCCCCTAAAGTCATATAGGCTCATAGGCCATAGCTTATTGTCCGCCATGGCGCCATCCCGCCCTAATGATATCGCCATTGCATAAAAGACGGTTTATTTCGTAACAATAATAAAGTAACTGTATCATTCATTTTTAATGATTAATTACACTAATTATGTCATAATAATATTATGACATTTTTTTAAAAACCTTTCCTCCATCTATAAATATGTTTTCTCTAGTACCTATGGTTGTATCTAATGAGTAAAATACTATGTGTACCAGTAAAATGTACATTGATTTGAAGTCTAATACTTTGAGAATTGACGATTAATGAAAATTTAAATTTTATTTTGTTTTATTCGGCAGAATGAAATTTGTTAGAGATTTTTTTGAGTGTCAGATATTATTTATTATTATAATAATATATTACATTATTATAACATAGTAATAAATAAAAATGTTATAGTATGTTATCGCACCAATGGGTCGAGTGTTGATTACTGTCTTAAGAGACAATCTGACATTGACATATAGTGAAATATAATAATTTCAATAAGCTATAAAAGTATTAATTACGTTTTAATTGCTATTTATTATAATAAAATGTGTTGGATTACACATGCAGCTTAATAATGTTACTTCTCCGTATTATTATACTATTATATCGTAAGACAACTCAGCAATTTGTAGACTGAAATTATCACAATAATTATATATTTTTTTGTATGTATACATATATAAAAGTTTTGTTAAATTTGAGATCAAAACTAATATTCTATTTTCGAGCAGATTTCCATTTATAAATGAAGCATATCAGCTAGTAGCTTGAATGAGTTATAAGCTAGTAGCTTGAACGCTGTATTCTGTAATTATTATTATGATACATATTGCAATTATGGTAATTATGTATAATTACAATTTATAGGAGTATAGGACACTGTTTTCAATTTTAGACTCTGAGCGAAACGATGAATATATTGATTTTACAATGTGTAATTTTTCATTTTTGTGTATGTCAGTTTGTCATCATATTTTGAAGCATTAAAAAACTTAGAGTTTTAACTTTGGAGGTGGTTTCTGATAGAAAATTAGATCTAGTTGGTACTGTGAGGAATCAAAAGAAGAAAATTCAGTACTTTTCTTAATAATCAAAAAATACAAAATTAATTTCTTTTTTTTATTACCATTCAAAAACAAATAACCACAGAAACTTGAAGTGTTCATAATATGTTTATATTATCATTTTCTGTACATAGTATAATTTTCAAAATATAGTAATTTTTTTTTTTTTATGAGCGTTTTAAGTTCAAATTTTTACGAAAAATGTCAAAATCGCGAAAATTTGCGAGTAATTTTGTTATTGAAAATTCATAAAATTGTCTGTACTTATCTAAAAAAATCAACACTAAAATGTCCATAATTTTTCCAAATAGCCACAGAGAAAACTCAAAGCATCATTATAAGAAAAAAATATTATAAGCGTCTGAATTTTAAATTTTTACAAAATCGCGTAATGATAACGATTTATTATCCATCGATTTTCAATGTTTGTTATATTATTCATAAAGTATAATTCGAATAAGATACTTGAAAATTTCACCAGTTATTTAAATTGGCATTTTTTTTACATAATTTAATTTTCAAAATATTTCACTTATTTTAAGGCTATTTATAGGCATTTGAAATATTCGTTTTTGTTTAGTTTTTTAATTTTTTTTTTTATAAATGTAGATAAAATTTTAAAATTTAATACAAGGTTTTTCATACGTTTGGCTTTCAATAATAATTATAAAATAAGTTGAACGTTGACCAATTAAAAAGTTTTTATCTTAAGTTTAAATTTTTACGAAATTCTAAGTTTTAAAACATTCAGGTAATTAAAACATAAACTCCCTTTTTACCACCCACTGCTGGAAAAAATATCCTAGGCAAGGGAAAAATTATCTCCGTTCAGAATCATTTTTCTTATACAATAATACCTATCATCATAGTATCAATGTATCATTGTATTCAAATTTAACGTATTATCTATATATTAGTGGACTACTATAATATATGTTCAGGGTCCACTCGATATCTACTATACAACAGAGCATTACTCACTTGACCTGCACAGTGCACACCCTTTTTTTTTACATGTATTTGAAGTTCAAATATTTACAACATTTTTCAAAATCACGAATTTTAAAGATTACAAGTATATTTCGTTATAGAAAATTTATGAAATCTTCAATTTTCATAACTATAATATGGTTTGATAATATAGGTATTAGGTACTATATAATAAATAATAACATAATAAACGCATTGTTTTAGTGAACAATTAAATCAACCTATAGTAGTGTGAATATTAAAATAAATTACTTTAATTGCAATATATGATTATATAATAAAATATATACTTAGTGATGTAGATTGTAGGCTGACAGGCTATCTCTAATCAAAACCAACGAATTAAAACTTAGCGCACATCCTACATCCATCAGAATAGGCGTAAAATTCTTACAACTCGATTGTAAAATTTTTAGTTTTTTACCTTTTTATGGAAAATGTGATTTTTATCATCTGATGATTTATAGAAAATGTATTTGCTTATTTAATTTAAAATAGTCTTGTACTATAGTAAGTCTTGTATGTAGTACTTGTAGTAGTCTTGTAAATAACTAATATGACACGGTTTAGTGGAAACAAGATTACATTAAATAGTCATAATTATAAGTTAATATTTTTTAAATTTTATGAGAAAAATATTATTTAATTTTCGAATGCTTGTGCAATACTACTAAAATCCAATCAAACAAAGTATAGACATAGGAGAAAAACCTGAATATATATTATTATTATAATATTGCGAACCTGTTATGTTAGAAGTTTTAAATGATGTCGCAGGAATGCGGTATATCTTCAAAGTGATTAGAAACATTAAAAATTCGAATAATGTAGTTAACTTAAAACACCTATTAACTTTAAATATTCTTTTAGTAATAAAATTTTCAATAGAAATAGTATAGATACTAGATAGTCATTAATATTTAATTACATTTAAAAAATACTACAATGTGTATAATGTATAGCTACAAAAATAAGTTGATATTCACTATAAACATGGTCATTGGTTACTGTTATTTATTTAGGTACATTATACAAAATTATAATATATATGCATATTTAGTGGGATTATTGTAATAATGGAATTTCTATATTATCCATTTATCCCACCATAAAATAGTGAGACGGTTTAGCATATTATGCATATACCTACCTATTATTATGTAAATATGTTTTAAATTAATATTTTCATTATATAATAAAATCCAGATAGTTAATTTAACTTGAAGACCACTTTTCCTGCGTAAACAATATACTTATATACTGTTATAAAAGAAATATTCAAATACTTAAATTGTTTCAAGTTTTCATTGAGGTACCTAACTAAATGTATTTTAATTTTTAAAAGTAATACAATGATAATTCTAAATTGTCTAAATTTGTTTTAAACACCTAAAATTTTAGAAAAAAAAAACATATCGAATTATAATTTGTAATATGTGCCCATCAGTGTGTAATGTACCTAATTATTTATTTTATTATTGGCAAAAATACATAGATTTATATTTTAGACAATTCTATTTTTTGTAATAAATAAGTCTGCAATTGTACAAAATGTAATATCTTAAAAGGGGGCTTTTCAAAAATTAATAATAATACTTAGCCATTATCAAAATTTATTATTAAAATTTAGAGTTTAGCATCTATATAAATCTAATATGATAATTATATTTTCTAGTTTGGTACCCTGCAATTCAATGGTTATACATTGAAATATTAAAGTGCCTATATATTTTTAATATACTGCGAGTTATATTCCATGTTTGTTTATACACTATTCAAAGTTACTTGTAAATTATAATAGCTTTTTACTTTATAATCAATGTAATTGGTATTAACTCGTAAATAGAGGGGGACATAGACCTCCTTGAGCCATTTTATTATATACCAGGAGATATGTTGCATTATTTTAATAAATAGGTAGGTTATCTTTATTTTAATTATAATTGATATAATTTACTATCAATATCTATATTTTATAACCAAAAGTAATAGTTATAAATATAAAGGGGTAAACCACTAGTTAATTTTTTGTACACTAAACTTCCAGCAATGAGTACATCCGCGGACTTCCATGTACTTCCTATATACTTCCATATATACTTCCTAAGTATTTTCTGATATGTGTACACGGTACACCTATTTCCACTAGTAATTTACCCCCCTATAAATGTAAATATAATAATAGTAATAACATATTGCTATTGATTTTAATTGATTTTCGAGATCTAAACGTTTTATAAACAGTATATGATCTGTTATAACTTATAATTAATATAGTTACCTAGTAATTATAAAAACAAACTTCTGCACCAAATGTCATAGCGTTTGAAGGAAATGCATCGTTGTCCGAATATCTACATTCTACTTACACGATACAAGTATATGAGCAGCAAACGTATGTATGTGGAAGGTTGGGTACTATTACTGAATTACCTACATCGTGCCATCTAAGCATATAAATATCATTGATAATTTTAACATAAAAAATGATATGTATGAATTGGGTGGAACTGCGGAAAACGAATCTACCACTATTTTTGTTATTAAAACATTTTGGCCTTTGGGCTCAAACATCAAGTCCTATGCATTTTAGCCTTTAGGATCCTATTACGTTCATGGCCATTACTCATTAGGTTATAACTTATAACTGTTGCAATTAGAATTTATTTATTTCAATAAATTATTCGGTTTATCTATATCCTTTTAAATTAATTATTATCATTAAAATTAAATAAACTACAAACAGTACTAGGAACGAACAAAAATCACGATTTACGATTACTAAATATTTTCTGTAGAAAAGAATTTGTATAGGTTGCATTTATATTAAATGTGACTCGTGTCTATACTCAAAGAGACGACTTTATTATTACTTATCAGCCCGTTAGGATTTTTTAAAAGATAACAAATCAAATTTGCATCATATTTTAAAATAATTCTTACAATTATGAACATTGTATAAAAAAAAAGTAATGCAATAATGCGAGTACTATACCTACTGTATAATAAGTATAAACTCGTATAGGTATACTGTATACATAATTAAGTATACGTTTGAAAACCTACTTATTGTGACTTGTGATAAACAATAGAAAAAAATCAATTAATAGGTATAATAGCCGCAAGGCCGTAACTGAAAAAAAATTCGGGGGAGGGGGAAACATTTTTTTAAATATCTAGATACTGAACACTTGTAATTTTTATCTATAATTTACGTTAAATACTTTTACTTTTAAAAATTTCGGGAGCAGGGTCCGGACCTCTCCCCAGTTACAGACTTGGTATAGGTATACCTAAAACTATAACAGTATAATTCACAATAGGCATAATTTGTGGAATGCAATGATGTGCAACTCTACAGTGAAATCATAACGCTAATGATTATGTATTTATGTAGATTGGAAATTATTGGAACACATGTAACGTGATGTAAGTAACAACTGCGGAGTAACTAAGCCTACAATATTATCAAAGCTTGACAAAAATTTATTGAAACTTTAAATATTATTGCTATCATAGAATTTCTGATTTAATAAAATCAAAAATCTCGTAAAATAATGACTTATTTTCATTAAAAAAATTGAGAAAAATTTTATCTAGATAAAATATTGTACATATACCTACATGTCCTACCTACTATTTTTTAAATTTATATATAAATATATAAAATGAGTATTGAGCATTATACAATAGGGTAGGTACTTCAGTACTTGTGTAGTTTCTAGTTTTGTAAATAAATTTCATCAAAGCCAGTATAAACGTAAAGATAAGTGACTATACTTGTCAAACTTTAACAATTAGTGAGGTTATTAAATTTGTATATGTATAAACTGTAATATTGATCCTTACTTTGAATATAAAAAAAAGCGGATATTATTATTAGCATATTGTGATGATCTATTAAATCTCTGAGTATTTTGAGACCGAAGTGATATTTCGTTTCGATGTATAGTAAATTATTTTATATTATTTCAAGCTCAATAAATTATTCTGAAATGAAGCTGCTGATTGGTGATCCATGAATAATTACGGTTGTATAATGTACTACCTATACTATTAAATATTAATTTTTATCATTGATCAACCATGCAGTCTACAAGTACCTACAATAAAAAATAGGTAGTTAATACTTTTTAGTTGTGTGCTTTAAAAAAATGTTGATTCGTCTAACCAATACAAACATAGGTAGCAAACTTTAAAAGTCCTTAATTTTACACTGTTATTATTAATATTAGAATGATTACATTACATATTAACCTATTATAAAATTTAAAGGTTACCTATAATTAAAAGCAAATTATCCTGCAGGTGGGTTTCACGTAGATTATTTTTGAGTAAGTTATGAACATTTTAAATTTACATGTTTAAATGCTTATAATTTACTTCAAAATTAAAATATTATAAAATAACTGGGCTATGTTCTGGTTAATATTGTCACGTTTAAATTTGATAATAAAGTGAAAATAAGTTCAATATTAATTCTAATATTAAAAATAATAATGATATAAAATGGATTTTATTATAAGTAAAATTTACAATTATTTATGTGTTGGTACAACAGAAAATACAAGTAGTATTAGTACCTACCTCTTTTTAGTTCTCTCACTGGTATAGTAATATTATTATAATTAGCTGTTCGATGGTGCATATCTGTAATCTGTATTATTAGATATTTAAATACTTTTAAGTATTTGATCATAATTAATTCGTGGTAATATAATAATCACAGAATTTTTATAGGGCTATAAAAATATCAATAAGCTATAGGACAATTGTAAAAAATACGCCAAATACGGACTTTTTATGTGGTAACCTCAGCATATCGCTCTGGCTCTACAGAAATCTCATGAAAATATCGATTTTAAATTTTTACAAAACGATAAGTCAATAGCATTAACTGAATATTATATTAAATGCGTGTAAGTATGTGAAAAATGAAATCGGCATCCGCAAGCTAAAAAAAAAAAAAATACTAAATAAAATACTAAATCTCATTGGCAAAGCCTAATGTCGATGGTACATATTAATAAGACCATAAAAAATATTCTAAAGGAAAAATATATGGACATTTCAATAATATTGTGTCTATAACGAGCTAACCGTCTACCGGCCTAACCTATATGCCGTACGGTAAATACTAAATACTCAAGTCAACTACACGGCGTTGTATTTTACTTATTCTTATCTGTTGAAATTATGTCCACTCGTTCCTTATCAAAAATATAATATATATGTATAAAATAGTACGTAAACGTTAAGTGTTAAGTGACTGAACTATAAATTGAAGTGTGATTTGTGGAAAAAAATGCTCGTTTGTATGTAATGCGCACTTTAATAGTTTAATATTTCAATTCCTATCGATTAAATTATTATTGTTCATATAACTACAGCGGAATCGGTTAGTAAGACTATACTAAGACGACTTCAAAATGAACCCAAACGTAAACGAAGAAGATACTAAATATTGTTTCAACTGGTAAGCTCCAGTATACAATATCTGTCTAATCCACCATTTTAATTACTAGCTTTATAGACTTATAAGTTTTAGTGTTTGTTTACACGCATCAAAACCGACATTTTACGATTAATATCAATTAGTTCTGTTATAATTAAGTTTTAACATATGTCCCTCATTACATTTTTGAATTTGGTTTTAACAGTCACAGTATGATTATTTTATCCACGATTGTTTTGTTAATATATATATACTTATATACCTATATATGTATTTGCATGCACTTCCAATAGGAGATAATCGTATTGAAACTAATCAAAAATGTTTTATTCTATTGCTAATTTATAATTTCAAAGCTTTAACCTTAACTTCTGTTAAATAAATCAATGCTTATTACTATGACATTGCAGAATATAGACTTACTACACACATATTTAAAATTTTAACTCTCAGTGCCCACTTAATGAGGATAGTTACAAATAATTATTATTTGTTTTTGTTTAAATGTGATTGGTACCGATATCATTGACTATTAATCCAAATTGCAAATACCTAAGCCACTGTATGTATAACATTATTAATGCTTTAAGAGCTCAGGTATATTAATCCAAAAACAATCCAATTAATTATTATCCTTGGATGCCGACTGTAATTGAGCTTTTAATTGGTTACATATGTGTGATTATGATAGTTAAAATAATTAAAAATATTTTAAGATTTAATAACACATGCAAGTTACTGAATGTAAGTACTATTCTCTTGTGCATTAAAATTGAAAGTGCTCAAGTACTGAAAATGAGTATTTTAGATAATCCATCCATATCGATTTTATAATTGTGATGGTGTATAATTTTCCGCTTTTGCATCCTAATATTTACTAAGATTAATTATGTTTTTTCATTATAGGTACTGTATTAAATTTATATACTCGTAAAAAAAAAAAATAGTTTTTTGGGATTTCTAAGTAACCTCCATTTTATTTGGTAATCATAAAGTTTGATGTTTGATCCATCATAATTGAGTTATTACACAGTATTAAATTTAATATTATTTGAAAAAAATATATAAATCATGCTTTTATTATGTTAATAATTAATATTTTTAGATATTGATGTTGAAATTATTAAGAAAATACCCATAATATCAATATAGTTGGCCAACACTATTAATTATTGTATTTGTAATAATATATACATTTTTTATATGTTATTGTTACTAAATAGCTCTAAAGACAATACTAACTGTCCTGTAGTTTTTTGCATGTAATGGATTTTGAAACACACTTGTACCTTTATACAGTTTATTCTTCTCATATATTTATGGTTTATTAGGTGATTGGCATTTTCAATATATTTATTCTAAAATTCAAGATTTTTGTTGAATGTCATATCATAGCACACAAAATTATTCCAAAGAAAATATATCAATGCTCTATTGGACCAAACTGTATGGAGGTAGATTTGTTTTTGTGCATTCTTTGGAGATAAATTAGGAAACCATATATTTTATAGCCATGTAGACTAATTGCCTACACTCTAGCTATAGTATTGATTTTTGTGTTTTAAATTGTATTGATAGTTAATTTCTGAGTTTTATGCAACATTTTTGTTTTTATTTGTGACTATTCACAAATAAGAAGTATTTATATTTAATGAAACGTGTAGGATGAAATTGTAAAATAATGTTTATAGAGTACAGTAGAAAAATTTATTAATAATTGTGTTTACATCATAAATAATAACTATTATTACAGGTTTTTGATAGTTTAAATGATAAATATATTTATATACCTATATTCAGTCAATATACTTAGATTTATTCAACTATGTATACTAATCTGATGTTTATTAGTATATTTTTTGTTCATAATATAGGTATTTGTTATTATTGTTTTAGCCGAAGAAATATTCCACTTGTTAACCATGTAATGCACACTGCATACTGTCACCGTAACCTGAAGCTTTGCATGAAGTGTGATGAACCATTCCTAACTTCAGAGTATGAAGAGCATCAAAAAACTATGCACTCGGTTATTTTTTGCGATGCCTGTTCTGAAACACTTGAAGCAATTGATTTAGAATCACATAAAGTATGTTCTTTTTATGTTTTTTTTTTTAAATTCTGGTATTTATATATTTTACATTATTTAGTTAAACGATTGTCGTCACCGTATGCAAACATGTAAATATTGTGAGATTGATGTTGAAGCTTTCTCATTACCTGCTCATACAGATGTGTGCAGTAGTCGTACAGAACTCTGTAAAAGTTGTGGACAATTTATAATGCTGAAGTATTTGGCTTTACATCAAGAATCCCATGAACGCAAAGAATTACTTAATGGTAAGAAACATTATGTGATATTGGATATTTGAATTTGATATTTACTATAACTTTGACTATAGCTGCAAAACCAGTAATAGACGACAGTCCAAGCAGTTTGGCCGCATATCCGCCATTAATAAAAAAAGTGCCGAACATTGCAGTAACTGCAAGACCAACAACAAGAACTACTAGCATGCCCACGTTGAGACTACATGAACCAATTATGACTAATAACAGGGTTACGCCACCAGTCAAACGCAACAACGATCAACCTCAAATTAATACTCACAGCAATAATGATAACACACACAAAGATCCAAAAAAGAATATGCCAATAGTAGACACTCCAAGTGGTAATCATTTACTTAATTATTTGTATATTTATTTATTTATTTATTTATCGAATATTTTGTTAACAAAAGATGTAACAACTGTTTTTCTAGCACTTCATATTTTTTTTTCAAAGAATTTATATTATTTATTTTATTAGTTCTAATTTAAGCAAGTTTGATAAATCTGATTTCAGTTTTCTTTTTTTAAGTTAGAATTGTTATAGGTACCACTTTGTATCTTTGTCATTTAAAATTGATTATTGTGTAAGAATCTGGTTTGTTCACAAACAAAATGTTAAGTATTTGAATATTTGATCAAATGCGCTTGTTTTACATAAATGTCAATATGTTATATTTTTAATTATTCATTTAAATTATTAGAATTCAAACCATTTTCTTTTACTAGATCTAGACGATGACGATGATGAATTTCCTGTACTTGGTGCCTATTCAATTCCTAATAACCATTCTACAAAAATCAATAACCAATTAACAAATGAGTATAACAATTTTTCCGATGCATTTAATAGTGTAAAACTACCATGCGAGTTTTGCCTTGAAATGATTGATTCAGAAAATCTTGTTTTACACGAAGTAAGTAACATTGTAATGTTCTTTGCATAGTAAATGTAAATATTTCTTGACTGATATTTTATAGACTGGATGTCGTCCTGATTTGGCAACATTTCATAATGTTTTGCAAACAAATAAAAATACCAATGGCGAGAATAATATGTTTCCAATACCACCTAATGACTTGGATACTTCTAGCAGCAGTGGAGACAGTGAGCTTAATTTGAATACATTGAGTTTGAGTTCAGAAGATGAAGATGATAGTGAAAAAATCAATGTTGAGAAATTGCCTTGTGAATTCTGTGAAAAATTAATATCTATTAAGAAGTTTTTAAACCATCAAGTAATTATTTGGTTCATGATAATATTTATATAAGATATTTGAGTAATTAAATATTTTTTAGCACTCATATTAACATTTTTAAACCAATAAGCTCCATTTGTAACAAAATATTATGATTAACACAATGGTTTTTTCAGTGGAGATGCGAAAAACTACATTTGGATTTACCTGTGATAAATAATTTTGATAAAGATGTATATTCACAACAACGTGAACAACGTATTAATATGACTACAATGTTCCCGAAATCAGTTAACTTACTTGAAACTCAGCGTAATCAATTGAAACCAACATCTAGTAATAATGGTAATGTATTATTGCACTTCATTGATAATAATATGTTTTAGTATAGTGCAATTTCAGTGATCCGTATCGTATAGGTTTTATTATTGATTAATAAATATTAATTGGAATTTAAATAGTCTAATAAAATAAATCTACATATTATACGCCTTTAAGATAATTTCCTTTCCGAAATGTATAGGGCTCCATTTTTGCTGCAATTTAAATGCCGGTACACAGTCAGATTATTTTTATTTATTTATTTAAAATAATAGATCCCATATGGCTTTAGCTTACAATTTTCTACACTAAGATATAATATACAATATACATTTTTAATATAGAAGTACAGTATTACAATAAATTGTCATCATGGTTTACTAGAGACAATGCTTTTCTTAGAGGATCAACCTTAGACGTAGTATGTTCTTGCCGTATGTATGCTCCTCAACGCTTCTATTTATTATAAATATTCAAAAGCCAATGCTTCATATAGTTCGTCTCACAAAAACCAAATGCTCTTGTACATCTTCACGCTAAGTACCCAGTCCACATTCCCCTTGGCATTAATTTATAGCTCAGTCTACATGCATAAAATGGTTAGTTAAATTGATTCATGAACTTTATTATTTAAAATTTTATCCTAAGTTATTACTGTAGACCATACTACAGAACAAACTTAAACTTAACAAACTTAAAAAAAAACAAAAACTTTAACAAACTTACGTGTAATATAAGACTAAAAGATATTTACTAGACTTAACTGATATGCTACTTGAAAAATCCAAGTATTATAGAGATGACACCCGTAAAATTTTCATAACTATAAGTATATTTTTGTACCCAGTATCAGAGTTTTTAATTTTTACTCTATTTCAGCTTCAGCTAATCTATCTAGTAGAACATTGATGTTGAGAAACTCTGATGCTAATGCTCAATCTTCAGCATCATCAACTTATGATCCACAAATGAGACAGATACTACCACGAGTTAAACTAAATAGACAAAATCCAAATAGACCTAACATACCTATGGATAACCGTTATATGAACAACTCTGCTCGTAACAATTATGTACAGTTTATATCCAAGTAAGTCCTTTTATTCTAATCTAAAAATTATTTATTATAAAAATATTATTTTATTTTTGTTTTTAAAATTTTACAATTATCATTATTATTATTAATTAATGTTCTACAACTTGGTCAATATTCAATAATCAGCGTTATGATTAAACTATTGATTGTTTTGTTAGCATCTCTAACAAGTATTACATGTACATAAAATTGATCATTGATATTTTTATTTTTAAAACCTTATTTTTTAGCATCACAGCCAATATACTCAAAAATATGAATTATTAAATTGTTTGAATATGACTTATTTAAATAAAAAAACTGTCTAATAGCTATGATATAGTTTATTGAGTAATTAAAAGAAATAATTAATTGACTTACTTGAATACTAAAATACATTAATTTGATAAAATTTTGGTTTTATAGTAAAAAAAAAAAAACGTAATCATGTTAAAAGTTTTTATAAATTTGTTACAATAAATAAATAATGAAACCATTTATGTACATTTTATATTATTTGTATATAAAAAGTAAATTATTTAAAAGAAATGTAATAGCTGATTTTAGAATTTGACAACATAACTGAACAAATTCATTAATCATTAACAATGTCAATATTTGTTTGAATGCTAATATAGCTTAGATTGTGTTAATTAGAAATTTAGTGTATTTGTGGTAAAGTGTACCATTAAACTTTTAAGTTCAATGATCTTGTATTGAAATGGGATTTTCAAGGAAAAAAAGGTAATACTTAAGTACTAATTTTCAAACAAATTTAAACATTTTAATTCTTGGTGTGCACATGTACAATTAAGATATCCAGGGAAAGTTGTGGGACCTTGTGGATATAATTACCATAGTAGGAGATATAGTTAGAAATAAAAGATCTAAAATATATTTTAATTACTAGGACTCAATAATAGTTATTATTATTATAGTTTCTACTAAATACTTAGAAAAATTAATTCTTACAAAATATGTAACTTTAAGTTTTACAATAGTAGGGGGCTATATCATAAATCTTATGGAATTCGGTAGTTAGAAATGTGTTGATTTTACAGCGAACTGTCATTCTTAAACGGTGTGTATTAGTCAGCAATTAGTTGTTTAATACTTATTGTTACAATGTTGTAGTTGTCACATCTATAAAACTTTTAAGACTTTTGGAACATTAAGGTAGAAACTTTGAACATTTTATTAGGTAGGTAACTAAATTAATAATTATAAACAAATAAATTTTAATTTTAATTTTAGTGAATTCAGTATGTACATTTTTATTATTTTCATTACCTTTAATATTTAATAATTATTATCTTAATTAAATAGTACAAACGGTCATAATTAGAGTATATTATGAAAACAAATTTTTAACTAGAAAAAATTTTATACATACATTTTTTTAAAAAAAATACTTTACCTATACATATAGAAAAAAATGGTGTTATTACTTAAAAAAAAAAGTAAATGGTATTGCGTATAAGTTTAGATACCAATTTAAGTTTGGTTGCCAATATATATTTTGGTATATTAATAGGTAAACCAACTGAAATATTCGATGGTATCTCTTAGGGTGAATATATTGTATGTACCTAATACATTTTATTTATTAATTTATTTTTATTTTCCATAAGTTCAAGATTAAATCATCCAGAGCAGACTTCCACGATTAATAATTCTCCTGTATACCTAAACCCATCTAGTGGTGCTATACCAAAACAGAAAAATAAGAAGTCAAACAATAACAGGAAAATTATAAAAAATAACTGTGAGTAGATTACATATTTACATGTTAGTTAAATTTGAATACAATTAATAGTTGTTTTGTGTTCACAGTATCGAAACGTAAAGGTTCTGAATCATCAAGTGACTGAATGGTGGTATTCAGTTTCCTTTATTTTAATTATTATTTATATTTTTAAGAAGACTACAACTAGTGAAATTTATGTTATCTTAAGTATTAAAAGTTTTTTTCTTGACTTGATTTTAACATATCCTAATAATTTGCTTTTTATAAACATAAAGATGTTAAATAAAATAATAAAGAGAAATGAAATGATTTGCATTTATTGTATTTTAAATTAAAATATTAACTTTCCATGTCCTCGAGATATTATTATTATTTTTTAGCTATACTTATTATAAAATATCATGTTTGTATTATTATTTATTATATTATATTATATGACAAATGTGATAACTGATAACTATTAAATGAGAAATCAGAAAAAATTATAATTACCAGAATGTTTAAAAGGGATTGATCACGGTGTCATAAGGGAAAGATAAACAGAAAGAAAAATTGTATGATTTTATTCCACAGTGAATGAACAATTTGTACGATTTAATATTTATTTAATTGTAAAATTGTAATGTTTTGTCCCTTTACACTGTAAATTTATGAATAATAATAAGAATCCTCTAGTTAATACTACAAATACAATGTAATGTGAAATCACAAAATATCAGGCCTTTGTGCCAATGACCTATAAAATTGAGGCTTATAATATAACTTAACTAAGTTGTAAATGATTCATATGAAAAATAAATATATTATACTGGAATATTACTAATTGATTGTTGTATTTTTAATATGTAAAGGTTACTCACTCACTAAACAATCAATTAAGCTGATGTAATTTAGAAAAAAATTAATTAGTACCAAAAAGTTATTTAAATAGTCAATCAACTAAAACAAGATATAATATTTTTTGAATTTTTAATGGACAATTAGAACTTCTTCACAAATCTGGCCAAGAGTATTTTTTTTGAATATTCTTAGTTCAATCAGTGTTCCTACTAAAAAAAAGTTGAAAAAATTAGTTGTTAATTTTGATTTGTATGCTAGCTATTGCTAGAGTATATGCTTACATTACATTTTATAAATCTGTTACTAAATGGTGAATTTAATTTAAGATAATATGTTAAAAAGAACTATTAAATAATTTTTACCAAAACTGAATATTAATATTTTGAATTTCTACAATCATTCCATATTGATATAAAAATGAATAGGATAAATGGAAACATTTTTTTTATTATTATTATTAATTTTTCATATGCTGTTCAATTGTGAGTTAAGTAATACAGAGTGAAGTATATTTATAATTATCTTAAATAAATTATAATAAAAACAGAATTTAAAATCAAAGCAACATTAAAAATTAATGTACCAAAATTTTAATAATATATATATATTGGATTTTACAAAAAATAAATTTAACAATATTTAATATTTACTTGTATATTACATATTAATAAATATTTATTCATAAATAGTATAATTAATTATTATTAATTAGAATTAAAACTAGTGTTACGGTTGACATGTAAACGGAATAACCGTAACCTCCATTGGTCCAAAATATTAACGAGTTTTAGTGAATCTGACAATCCAGTTGGTTTGACTGCAGCGTTCAGAAAATGATACATATTATGCAGTTTTTCTTCTTCTTGATACAAATCAAATACAACCACAACATGTTCTAACAGTTGAATAACACTGCATAATATTTTTCTTTCATTTTTATTGAAATAATTCTTATCTACAAAATCTTGTACAAACCTAAACAAAGTTTTATTTAAGATCAATACTCTACTAATAATACCTTATACCAATTATAAATATAAAACCAAATACAACTTCATAACTTTTTTACTTATATTTTGACATAATATAAATATTTCATGGATTTAATTAATAAATGGGATCACGAGTATGTCTTCCTAAACACATTATGTATACCTAAGTATAAACAATACATTAAATTTATTATTTTGGTTATCATTTTTTATTGTAACACAATTTTTATGAGCTGTTTGTTAATAATAATGAGCTAATATGTTTTTAAGAGCAATTAGTTTTATAGATAATAGTTGGATGAAGTATTTAAATATTTTATTATAAAGCGTTAACATAAATGATGCCATACCATTCTTTGATGGAAGATGGAAATGCACTCGTATCATCCATCTTTCCTAAAAGTGACTTGTATAATTTGAATGTTATGTAAGTATAAATTTTTTTCATTATTTCTCCTTTCAAAGGTAGAAATAAATCTACCATCATATTTAATAAATCATCTTCATTGTATTTTGAATACAATTCTTGAGCAAACGCTATAATAGTGGTATCATTGTCTTCTTCTAATGCTGTTTCAATACAAACACTAAATAATCTTTTAATCACATTTATCATTTGTCCACAAAGATGATCAAAAGATATTGTTACAATATATTTGGCTATCGTTAGTAACTCGGCAACACTAAATTTCTTATTATTTTTAAGTATACTGTGCGATATGAAATTTATTATTAATTCAAAATTATGCCGTCCAATTTTTTGATATTCTAATGATGGACCACTAGTTGAAGTATCCAAATCAGGTTGCCATTTACACAAAATATTATGGATATCCTGAAAAACATTAATTCTGTTTTTAATAATGGCAATCCTTAGATAAAAAGTTTACATTATAATTATTAATTACTAAATAATGGGGGAATAGAATTTATTATTTTCAAAACATACATTAAATTCTGGTGACCAATTTTCTTTCATTAAGTGGTTAAAATGAATATTTGCTTCAAGTCCATTTTTTTCAATTGACATTATTTCAAAGCGTTGTATACATAATTTTTTCGAATCAGCAATTGAATTGTCTTTAAAGGGTATATTAAAATTAGAGCGGTCAATCACAACATGATCCAAATTTGTTAATTCGAGAGGAAGTTTATTGATGTCTTCAAAATCAATAGTCTCATTTACTTTTTCTTGATACAAGTCATCAATAACTTTCATTTCTTCATCAAGTTCAGCACTTTGCTTCAAAAGCCGTCCTTCAGCGCGTCTTTCTTTCAAAATTTTTTTTATATCAAATTTAAAAGCGGGTTTCCTCGGTCTTTTTGGCACAGTTTTTTTTGATATGCATTGTTTTTTATTATTTATGGCTTCTTTCTTTGTTCTTGGCATTCTGAAAAATAAATAAGATAAGTATTTTTTTTATTACTATATTTTATAACTGGTATTTTAAAACATTGTATAATCATATATTATTAGATTTATTAGGTATTTACTAAAGTAAAAATGATCAAACAAACAATTAAGTAAACAGCTGTAAGAAATCAACACTAGCGATAAAAAATAAAGTTTATTTTTTACTTATACTACTGCAGAATATTAAATGTACTATACTATCAACCAATTAATTATTACTATTATATGAATAAGCTCTGTTGGTACAGAAACAGAAGTTTAACCTATTATAGTACATGAAATATGAATAGACAATAATGAAAAGTCTAAACTCTAAATCAATATTATGTTCACCATTATTTTATTACTTTAGATTTACACAATATGATTTTCTCAAGCTGAGAAATCCCATAACAAAATTTTATAATAGTTTCACCTCTAATTCATAATAAATGAAATTATGATGACTGAAATAATATTCACTTAGCCAGTGTATATTATTGGTTTTTAATTTATTATTTAAATAATTTATGTATTTTGTAAATAGCCAAATATTTCATTTTTACCTTGTTGATTGTTCTTCAATTTTTATGAAATCTCAGAATAAGCTCGACTGAACTTAATCTTAAATGCTCCAAAGTGCTTGATGCGCTGAGTAAAAAATCGCATTACTGTGTTAATAATAATGAATAAAATACTTATGACAAATTACTATTTTATTATATGTTTCCAACTAAGTACTGTCAGCTCAATATCATCCACAATTTTTTGTTTTTAGGTTTAGTTCAATGTGAAATGAATATGTGATTAATATTGTAAGTTAAGTGTAATAAATAATGATTTAAACAGATAAGGTACTAGATAAGAAATATTAATAATTAATAAATATTATAATTTAAAATTTAATTTTAATATTAGATATTTTGTTCTAAATTCTCAACAAAAATTTGTTAAATTGAGCGGGAATAAAATGACCTCGGAAATAGATAGATAAGTATTTATCCGAAAAATGATAAGGTTCCTAACTGAGATAGATAAGATGTACTGGAGCGCGGATTCGGCCGTAAAAAAAGTAAAAATGAGCCGTCGCGTTTGACGTTATCCCCACCATCGAAGGGCAAAACTGAAAATATTTCATTGTTACATTTTACATAGGAAAATACGATGGATTTGTAAATAACGATTTACCTATTTTCATTTTTCGTTCATAATCGCTGAGATATTTACTCAAATGCTTATCAAGCCTTATCGTTAGTTTGTAATTTGTAACAATTTTGTATTGTATCTTCAACATAATAATATAATAGTTGTCTCGTGTTCAGCTTTTGGATGTACTATATAATAGACACATTAAAGGTGAAAGTATTCAGTTACAAGCAAAGAACAAACCTACAAGTGGGAGTTACCCGGCTGTATTTTCTGCCAAAATAGACCTTTATATTGCCAACTGTACTGACTATCCTAATTATCGGAAAACAATTTCAAAAATATATTTGAACTCGTCATGAAGTTTACTTGAAAACGACTGTTTTTATTTTTTTTAAATTAATCACTTAAGTTCTTCAAAATTTTGAACATTAAGAATTTTAAAATATTAATAATATTAATCGACTAACCTCGACTGATGTGGTGCCTATTTTCAGTGGCGGAGGGATATAGGACAATTTGAAACAATTATAGCTTCATATCTAATATGGGTAGGTGGTATAATAGTAACATCTTCTTGATTATTGACCTTTAAGTCTTATAAGAAAAAACAGTTTATTTCTATTAATTAATTTTATTATTAATCGAAACTATATATATATATCATATTTTTTTCTTATATTATAATAGACAATAGTACAGATTTAAAAAATGTCTAAAAAACCAACAAAAAAATTTTGAAATATGCACTAAAAGATTAAATATAAAAATGTCAAAACATGCAAAAATATGCATTAAAAAAGTCATTTTTGTCACGCCTGCACCGAAAGTTTGGTTTTCGACCACGGTTGAAGCGTTCGAAAGCGTCCTTTTTCCGTCCAGCGGGCGGTAAAGTGGAAATCCCCAAAAGTGCCGGCGGAAAAAGAGGAAATCCCCAAAAGTGCCGGGCGGAAAAGAGGAAATCCCCAAAAGTGCCGGGCGGAAAAGAGGAATTCCCCAAAAGTGCCGGGCGGAAAAGAGGAAATCCCCAAAAGTGCCGGCCGCCGGGCGCGTAGGTATCCCCTGCACAACCAGAAACTAAAATGTACACCTACCACGGTTCTTACAAAACATAAACTTTTGGTTACATCTTAAATGTATAGTAATCTCCTTGCATGACGCATAAACATTTAAACATATTATTTAATTTGCACTGTTGGGCGTGACAAAAAATAGTATGTGTGGCTCGTGCGGGAAGGCAATTTCAGTCTTGGGCGAAATGCGGCACTTGCCTACGGCTCGTGCCGCACACAACGCCCGCGACTGAAATGGCTCACTTCCCGCCCTTGCCACACAATATACTATTTTTAATCAGTATGTTATGAAAATATCATATCTATAAATCAATATCATACAATTCATACGAATATACGATCAACCAGAATAAATATGCAAATACAAAACTGCAACGTGCTCTGATGTCTCATACATTAAATATAATATAGATAGGTACCAAAACGTAGATAATAATGACCAAATCCAAATGTTTATAATGAATAGTATTTCTTAGAGCTCATGGACGGGTTCGTTAGAGTAGGTAATGATCAGAAGTCTTAGACCTAAAAGTGAAGGGTAAATAAACTAATCAAAAAACTTCAATTAAATTTAATAACAGTCGTCGTAAACGTATAAGACTTTGTAGGCCTACGATCATCGGTAACAGCGGAGCAGCTTTTTTTGGAAATGCTGGCCGTATCGATAGTATTTTTATATTATATTATTTTATACTATATTATAATATGTAGTTTTATCGTTCATGGTCAACCACAGCATAATCGCACGTACGCTTATGATTCAACAGGAAATCATCGATATATGATTGACGCAAATTCGTGGGAAGAGCGGATGCATGTGCACTGACCAGCAGGGACGTGCCGGTACCGCGGAAGTCTCTGGACGATATATAAGAGGGTCCCGAATGGGCACATTTTAGACGTGATTTACCAATTAGAGCGAGCACCTTCACGTCACCCAGTTTCATATTTATGTCTTCTGGACTTAGAATATTATAGGATAAAATTGGTTAAGAAGTAGGAGAAAAAAGATTTAATTACTTATCTATTTTATGTAAACATAGAGTTGATATTACTAATTTAATAGACACTCAAGTGTAAAATAACATATCTTGTATAGTCCGTGTATTACACTATTATATCTAATAATACTATGATACTTGTGATTGAAGTCAAATATTGATGGCCTATTTAGTTTTTTTCACTTAACTTACCAATAGGCAATACATCACTATCACAACTCATAAGCCATTGTACTTTTAAATTGATACAATTTGTGTATAATTATGTATTAGGTATATCATAACTATAATTTATAAGATTATGATAAATCTAAGTATAAACAACTAAAAAATATAATATACACTACTATACAATTTTTTTATTCTTGTTTTATTGTGACAATTCATCACTGAAAAATAAAGACACTTGAGACGGCATTAGTCATCACCACTGCTTAAGATAGTAAAATCCTATGTAAAACAGCAAAAACCATAGTATAAGGAATAATATTCCTTATACTATGGCAAAAACGTTTTGTTTTGACTGTGTCTTATCGGGTTGCGTATGCGACGTAATTTCCTATATTCTAACTTTAATAAAACTGAGTTAGGTTGACTAATACTGCTTAAAGCAGTTTTGCTCTTTTGGTGTGCGATCGGCACATTAAATTTAATATAACATTAATGTAATATTTATCTTTTTTATAAAAATATTACGCATGGAATAAAAAACACACTAAAAATCTCGCTTTATTATCATAAAAGTCATAGAACAATAGAATGCTATTATTATATTTTTACACACACATGTGTATTTAACCATGAATTATATTAACAATAAATTATAATATTATTATTTTAATAGTGTTTAATTGTTTGGTGTTCTATGGGCGTTTGACATTTAGAATTATTTTAGATTGATTTGTAGTGTATATTGTTATTACATCTTCCTTTCAAGGTTCTAGTTTCTCAATAAAGTTTAAAGTAAGTACAAAAATATCAGTGACTTAATAATAAAAAATTTAATTTCTGCTAAAGTAAGTAGATGTAGTTTTACGTAAAAAAATCAATACGAATAAATTACACTAATTACAGCAATATAGCAACTGACCTGATACATAAATAACTATTTTTGCTTCAATTTGTTGATCTAGCAAGTAACAGAGGGCAGAGTTGAAGAATTTAAAGATGTCATTTGAAGCAGTTAGGAGAAGTATCGAAGGCATTGATCCATTTAGAAAAAGTATTCAAGGATTTGATCCATCAACTTTAGCATTAGCATTGTTTAAAATTAAAGATGATGACGTCAGTAAGAAACATGACATTGTGCTGATGATTGCAGCATACATTGAAAGGGGAAACACTGTTTCAAAGATGGATAAAAACTCTTTACCTTCTTTTGCAAATACTATAAAAAAATTAATCGCAATTTATGGTTTGGTTGATAAGCCTGGATCAAATCCAATAGCTATCACTTTATCTAGAGTGGCAGAAAGTTTTCCTTTTATAACATGTTCATATTTTTCGTTAGGGGCTTACGAATTTTCAACAACAAAATTAATTTTAAATTTTTGTGATTTTGACAAAAATTTGAATCTTTAATATGCTTATAAAAAAAAATGTGACAAACGGTTTTGGATTTTTTTTAAACTGTAAAAAAAAAAATAACTTATATGAAATCAGGTATAAAATTTTCAAATTTTTTGGCATCCAAATTTGCTTTTTGACATTTACAAATTTTAGTGTTTGATAAGTAGCACCAAAAAATCAGAATATTTTAAAAATGTAATCGAGCATAAGTAACACTAATATAAAAATTTGGTGAAAATTTAAAGTACGGGTCTTTACAGTAATTTTTTTTTTTAGTTTCAATAATTTAAAAAAATTGATTTGTCAAAAACTTATTTGCATAAAAATTTCCGTTTTTCCAAAACATTTTTGGTGGTTTTTTTTTAAACTGCTGGAAACTTCTTACATTTGATCTTTTCTATATGCACCAATAAGGAAATTAAATTTGAAACCAAAAACCATCACTGAATTTTTAAATTGAAGCATTATTTCAACAATTAATGGTATATACAGACACAAAATAAAAAAACACACATCATTGTAATTATTACAATATTTTCATCGCTCAGTTCAGAGATTAATTAAATAATTATTTTACATGTATATAATTTTTTTTAGATGTTATCTGGAATGGATAATTTTATATCTTCGGATCTTACAACAGTAAAAATGTTATGCCTAATCCCTTCATTCTTCTTTCAGATATTTTTGGTGTGTTATTTATTTGGAAATTCACACAATCAAGTAATGTTCAATGCATTATTAGTTTTAATATTATAAATTTGTTCATCGATCAGACTAGTATTTCTCATGAGCTTTTATGGAATTGAATATTATACATTTTCATTCAAATGTATCGAACTTGAGAAATAAAATAAATATAATTTTGATGTATGTAGCCAATATACATAATAATAATATAATATGTAATTTTTATTGATTCTGCTCGTTTGAAAACAACTACAAATACACTATACATTGTAGAAAATAATTAGCATCGGTGACAAATTTAATCACAGGTTTAAAAGTTTATAATACATAATATTCTTTGTATTTTTATTTTTGTTTGATTAAAGAAAGATTCAGTAATATTTTCATTACACAGCAGTAATTGGACGGAAATGGACATGAAGTGTAAAAAACTGATATCATTAACAATGCAAATGAATAATGCTAACTATAAAAAGTTAAGATTCACTAGAACAAAAATTGTAAACTTGGAAATGTTTTTTAAGGTAAGTACTAATAAAGTTATTATTTTACAAAAGGTTTAATATTTCAATTTAAAGCAATCATAGAATAGTGTAACAAATTTAACAAAAAGTTAATACAATTCCAATTATGGGATTATCTGTTTAAAATTTAAAATTTCCATATCTAATTATTAAACATAAGTTTTTAGGTAGGTAATATAAAATCTACTTTACGATGTAGTCATGCAAACATTTTAATTACCTCGTCAGTATCAATGCCATAATTGCTATAAATATTCATCAGCGTTAATCCTATTCAGGCGGTTTTGTTCAATATTCTATCTTAAATACGTTTTTAGTCTCCTTAATATTGAAAACGAACGCTTTGCAGCAATAGTATTTACGGACAAAGTAGATAACATAGTTAAAAGGTACTTTATATGTGGTTAGAAATTCTTAGACGTCTAACTTATGGTACTTAATGAAGATTTTGGGGGATCATCATCAGGATATACATTTCGGAACTGTGTTTACCACATTTTAATATTAACGTCAAATGTATCAAAATTATGCAATACACGTTTTAACACAGCTAGTACACATTCTTTCAATGTTTATTTGTGTAGTATTTTGAGTTAAGTACATAGAAATTAAAGATTTTAACGTTGACATTAAACGATGATGTTTAGAAAAATATTCTCTAATTGAAGAATAAAATTATTCAATGATGACAATAAAAATAATAAGTATATAATATAATCGAGTGACGTATTATCACAATAAGTTTGTAGACCTACTACTCTAGGGACCGTAATGATGAGGTAGGCATAATATCATCTTTAAATATTGCTTTTTTGTAATCAGAAAAAATATTTTTAAAACTCTTATCCGAGTTATTCTTCTTTTTAATTATAATTTTATGTACGTCATCAATTTGCACATAACATTAAGACAAATTGATATTATTTTTTGTAATGATAAGCATACGAATAAGGTTACATAAGACATGTTTTCAATCACGTGTAAAGAAATTACAAAATTTGAAGCACCAGTGGCATTAGATAATTGAAATGGAGTTTTTGATATTTCATTATTCAAATTCCTTTTCAATTGTTTTAAAGCATAGTGAATGGTCAAAAACAAATCATTGAAATAAGTTAGTATTTCATGACGTTCAATTCAATTGATTTTACACATTTGTAATTTGTATTAAAAATAACTTAAGACGATTAGGAACATATTTTTTAATATTTTAAATTAAAATACATTGTAAAGAAGCTCAAAAAGATGTAGTGACTGAGGAAATCGTCAAAACAAAATCAAGCTCAATCAAAAGCAACGAGTATTTAATGCTCAATTTTTAAATATTTAATGCATAACCTCCAAAGGTATATTATATATTAAAACAGTCAGTCATGTTGGGCTAGATACGTTTTTTTTGTCCAAAATTAAACACGACTTAATGAATTAAGCAGCTATATAAAGACCAAGAAAATTTCACTCCGGAAGTATATAAAAAAATTTCGATATCAATTGCAAATATTCAATGCGTAACAAAACTCAATCCCAATGTGTACTTGAAAAGGTATAAAATGGAGCTTTTTCCTAGAACAGAATAAAAATACTTAGATAGCAACTATCTGAACTATCTAACTATTTAGCTTTTAAGCAAAATCCATTTTATATTATTATAGCTTTAGTGTTATAGTGAATTTATCCATTATTAAACTGAAAGGTAAGAATATTATCTATGACATCTCATAATATTTTAGTAATATTATATAATTTCAAAGTGAGTTAGGTTCGTTTAAATAAGGTGATAGTTTAGTCGCTGTAGACAATAACCGAAGAAGCGTGTGTGCAGGAAGAACTGGAAGTTTAAAGTGATCGTTTAGCCGTTAGAGAGGAAAACCGAAACGTCGATCACTATGTTAAGCGCATAAAAAGATTTTTTAGAATATAAATATTTAATTTAGTTTTTTTAATGAACTAACTAATGAAATACTTTGGCGACCATGTGCATAGAATGCATTATTTTAATAGTAATCAGCTTATATAATTGGTAAATTTTTGTTTTGTGAATCAAAGGCATAAAGTTTATTATAATATAATAGGCAATTTTTTTTTTTCATGGTTTGCTTGTTATATTATAATAAACTTTACACCTCTGATTCACAAAACAAAAATATACTAATTATATAAGCTGATTACTGTTAAAATAATGTATTCTATGCACATGGTCGGCAAAGTATTTCATTGGTTCGTTCATTAAAAAAATTAAATTAAATATTTAACAACGCGAAAAGCTTAAACTATGCTCCACAACAAAACATGCACCTAAAAAAACTTTTTTGCTCTTACATAGTGATCGGCATTTCGGTTTTGCCTTTCCGACGGCTAAACGATCACTTTCAACTTCCAGTTCTTCCTGCAAACACGCTTCCTCGGTTGTTGCATTTATAGCGGCTAAACTATCACCGTATTTAAATGAACATAACTAACTTTGAAATTATATAATATTACTAAAATATTATGAGATGTCATAGATAATATTCTAACCTTTCAGTTTAATAATGGATAAATTCACTATAACACTAAAGCTATAATAATATAAAATGGATTTTGCTTAAAAGCTAAATAGTTGCTATCGGAATTTTTTTATATACTTCCGGAGTGAAATTTTCTTGGTCTTTATATAACTGCTTAATTCATTAGGTCGTGTTTAATTTTGGACAAAAAAAACGTATCTAGCCCAACATGACTGACTGTCATTACTTTTGGAGGTTATCATTTTTCTGATGTATTTTCAAAACTGAACTTTATGTATAAAACGACATTATGTATTGAATAAAATAAAATAAACCTCATTTCTATAAGTTAGGTTGTTTTTTAATATTACCTTAAAACTTAAGAATCTTTTATTTTTATTTTTACTAGTAATATACTATCTGTATCATTAATACAATAAGAGTATAGGATAAAAGTACAATTGGAAGTAATATTGTTGTAATGGAAGGAGCCATCCAGTGATGACACTTCCTATGGTTACTTAATATTTAACTATGTTTTTTTAATATATAATATACCTTTGGAGGTTATGCATTAAATATTTAAAAATTGAGCATTAAATATTTAAAAATTGAGCATTAAATATCGTTGCTTTTGATTGTACTTGATTTTGTTTTGACTTGATTTTTTCCCCAGAATGGAATTATCCATCTCCAGAAACTCTTTTTTTGACTCCGTTCGTCCAAAACATTTTCCAGTTCATTCGCATCAATATCGATGACTGTTTCGTGTTTAATATCCTCGTTTACTGCCGAAATATCTTTGTTTTCTTCTAAGGCGGAATTTTCTTCACCCAGAGCTACTTCATTTGATTCAATTTGTTGTACATCGAGTCCTGTTTCGTGTTTAGTATCCTCGTTTACTGCCAAAATATCTTTGTTTTCTTCTAAGGTGAAATTTTCTTCACCCAGAGCTACTCTATTTGATTTGATTTGTTGTACATCCTTTAAGTAATATTATGATTGAATTATTTTCAGGTTACGTAAATTTATTAGAATTATGATCTGCATAATTAATCTTTTTTTGGAAGGGGATCCCCCTATCTTATTTCTGTTACATAATATAAATATACAGTGAGTTCCTCTTAGTATGATAACATTGGTTTAGGTCACTTTAATTCTATTGACCGGTTAATACCGCAAAACATTTTTTTTTAACGATTCAATCATATTTATATGGAAAAATATCAATTTATATATTTTATATTATTTTGTTTAAGATAAAATAATAAAATAAATATATCAAAATAATGTTAAGAAACTATCTATTCTCGATTGTGTACTTAAGAATCTACTAATTTTATTTTCATATTAGCCTGAAATCAAAATCCATGTACATTAATATAATAATATATGTATAATTTTAATTATTTAAAATTGAATCTATAATGTGTATACAATGCACGTTGTACATCGTATATAATTAATATAATCCTATAATAAAACAACTAAAATCAGTTTTAAATACAATAAAAACAAATAGAACGTTCATAAAAGTGATTCAATTATCTAGTACTTTATGTGATTCTGATCTAATAAAAGGTTAATTTAACATTAGTAACATAAGCTTTGGTTTGATATTTTTATTTTTGATTCCAATAAATAGTTGATTCTATAAACCAGTGATACAATAAACAGAACTCACTATATACTATATTATTTTTGTACAATTATTATACAAAACAATAATAAATATTATTTTGTATTACACTTTAAACACGTTGAGTGTTGTATCGTGAAAACCTATAACCATAAATTTACTGATCAACTTTAGACATACATTTTATGTTCAAAAACCCCTAAGACGTGTATACATTAGACAAGTTACAGGGATCCTGCAGGCTATTCAAATCTAATTATTTGTACGATTATTCTATTTGTGAATATGAGTATGTTCTATTATGCTCATATTATTATAATTGTATGGATCATAGGTGTACCTGCAATATGTTAACACCTAAGCTGGTACTTGGATCTTGGTACGTCTGCAGAAATGACTTATGTTGTTTTTCTGAATTTTGCAATTCATCTCCTTTAATTTCTTCTATTTCATGCACGCTTTTTGGTGCAATTATTTCACTCAATATACCTTCCACCAGCTCTTTTATTTCATCCTTCGCTAAATCATGCACTACTTCGCCGACAGGCAATATATCTTCCACCTCTTTTATTTCATCCTTCGCTAAATCATGCACTACTTCGCCGACAGGTGATAATAATGACTGATATGTATTGTATGACATTGAAGGTATATCGATACAAGTCGAAAGTTCAGACAGTTGTGCATATCCAATACCTTTTAATATAGTTTTATTTTATTTTATTTAAATAGGGCTGTTATAATAAGTGTTTTCTATATTGAATAGTCTTACCTATAGCTATTGTTGAATTTACTACTGCTTTATTTATTGGAATGCATTCAATGTTCTTAGTATTTTCAGAAGATATTTGTTTTTCGATACCGCACATTTTACAATGAAAATAGAATATTGAGAAGTATCCATTTATTTCTTCTCTTTTAAAAATCATATCTGAAAATGAACATCCAAGTCCACCACTATGACGAATATTTTGAATTTCGTTGAAAATATGACCTATATCAACTATTCTACGACCATTCAAAATATTCACGCTACAAAATAATTAAGAAAATATAGATTTACTTGTATTAGAAATAGGTAAAAAAATTGTTTAAGTATAATCATACTTCAAAGATGTTGTACTGGACAGTTCATTTAATACAGTTGAACGATGATCATTAATGTTGGATTTAATGTCAGTGCATCTACAATAGAAAACATAATAAAAAAAAAATTAAAATCGTATAACATACTCGTATAAGAAGTAAACATATTATTTAAGTATAATCATACTTGAGAGATGTTGTACTAGGTAGTTCATTAGTTAAACCATGGTTAGTAATGTTCGATTCTATGTCACTATACAATAGAAAAAATAAAAAAATAAATAGTAAAATTGTATTACATATGATTATTATCTCTATATATAAAAATGAATCCCTATTTCCCTTGGTCACGCCGCAGTAGCGTATTTAGGGGGGGGATATGGGGGATAGATCCCCCCTTGGTCTTTTTTTTACTCGTAAGTTTAATAATGTTGGTAAGTGTACCTTCCCCCCACCGTCGAGGAAATTATGTTTTCCAACGTATATCCCCCCCCTGGACAAAATCCTAAATACACTATAGGGTCACGGCATCACGTGCGAACGGCTTGACCGATTTCGCTAATTTTTTTTTTTTGTAAAACCTATTTTATTAATTATTATAAATGTGTGTAACTTTTTAACTAAGTATAAATTTAAAAAAAAGACTATGTCATCGTCTCTAAAATATTGTTACCTACAAATTGTATTATGAGATGTTTTGCTATAAAACCGACCAGTAAGCTGTATTATTATTAAAACATATGAACATATTTTTTTACCATTGGTGCGTCGTCTTCTTAACGATTTCATTATTGCTAATTATTTCGATAGTTGATTTCACGAGTTCTAATTCTTCTTCACGTTTTAACTTCATTTCTAGAAATGCCTTATAACAATTGCGATGGCATACTTTTCGACAGTCCTTACATTTGTATACTGCCTTGAAGATGTTTGATTTTTTACAGTACATACATTTTCTGTATCGATATGGAAAAGACGTCGGTGGTTCAATGAAATCGTGAATTAAATCCATTTTTTCAGTATTTAATGAAATATCACGAGCTCTATTTGTAAATTAATCAATGACTAATGACAGACAAATTACAAATAATATAAATATCAATCGAATGTTTGAATAACACGCGTTACTAATAGCATCACGTAATTAACTTAATCAATTGTTTTTAATTCAAGCCATGTATTATTATTTATCTAATAGAAATGTTTTCGGGTTGAGAAATTCTACTAATCGATTGAATTATTTTCCCAAACTCTATAGATACATGGATATAATATAATTTAGTATTAATAATACTATGTATAGTGATATGTATATAGTATATTATATCTATTAGTATTTTAGAATTAATCTAAGTATTTAAAACAATTTAATTATTGTGTACAATAATTAATAATTTTAAAACAAATTTTGTTAATCAATATTCAACTGGATTATTTTATCAATCAATCTAACGTCTATACTATATAATCATTATTATAGAAATTATAATCAAATATTGCTCTGGTTCCATTAATGGCGTAGTTATCTACAATTTACTGGATATTGTTAAATATTTATCATTTATACCTAATAAACCCAAAGAACCATCGTATAGTTTATATAAAGAAAATGCCAATCTAAAGAACTGGTGAAATTTTCAAGTACATACGACTTATATTTTTTGAATAATAACAAATATTGAAAATCGTTTGAGGATAAATCGTAATATTATATTATATTTATTTAAGACGCTTATAAATAAAATTTGTGACCAACGATTTTTGATTTTTTTAACTCTAATAAGAATAATTTATGAGAAACTTTGAAAAAATTGCAAGTGTTATTGTGCACCCAAAATCGATTGTCCATTATCGACACTTAAAAAAAAAAAAATACTTAGAAAAATCGAAAATTTCAGTTGTCTATTACGTATTTATAATAAATAACTCAAAAAGTTGCAGAAAATTTAACTGCAGTATATAGATAATACTTATATAAACATTTGGTGAAAATTTCAAGTATTTACGACGATTCATTTTTGAGTAACAACCATATAAAAAAATTAATTTTGTCCAAAAATGGTTTTGCGTAAAAATGCCCGTGTTTCCGTCACTTTTTATTGTTTTTACCGATTTTTTTTAAAAAACTGTTAGATAATTTTTAGAAAATTTTTATCTAAAATCTATCTAGTGCCCTAAATTGTTGAATATTGTAGTACTCTCAGTAGTACCCATGATAACAAAATAATCAAAGCAAATTGTAAAATTTATTAATATATGGCATAGAACACAGGCGTGGATTTAATGGGGAGCGGTAACCCCCTCTGTTGGCTGTATCAAAATGTGTTACCTACCTATTTATTTTAATTAAATTTAACATTTTGCGTTATTCTATGTAAATGTTATGTTGTATTATTCGGTCACAAATCTTCCTCTTTTATTATTATAGAGCCCTGGTTTCTTACAACCAGGGCTTAACATAAATTTATAAATTATTGATAACAATATTAATATTATTGTCAGCGATGCAGTTTATGAAAAAAAAGGTATTCATTATAATTAATAAGGAATTATTGCATTAAGTAGTAAGTACTATTACATAATCATATTTACTAGTAGGTATCTAAATAGTAAATATATATAATACATATGTATAATCTTCCCTGTTAATGTAGACTGGATCCGAGTCTGGTACAGTATTGATATTAAGTCAATAATAGTGGTTTTATTTTATAAGTTGGTACAATAGTTAGTATTAAAAAATAAAAGTGATATGTTTTTTGTTATAAATACATCAACCTCTATTGCGTATTACCAATAGACAAATAAATTACTGTAAGTGACTTTCACGGTTTCAGTTTTTTGTACTTATTGGTTCTCCTCCGACGGAACCCACCTTGTCATGGTGGAGGAGCTTACGGACTCAGATATATCGATATACGATTTCTGAGTCTTACAAAGAGGTCCCAAACCAGCCCTTTTTTATATTTTTAACCACCGGATTTTGAGGTAATGCGTCAATTGCCGAATTCGACATTGTCACCGACATAAAATAGAAGAAAAAATTGTGTCAACGCATAACGCAGATTACGCGTATCTATAAAGCAGAAGCAAGGGTTGGTGTGGAGAAAGTAGTGGCAGAACCGCTTACCTATAAAAGTAATACTTTCCTGTCAGTACGTCGGAGCCGAAACCTGCGAATGTCGGCCAAAAATTCGTGTTTCTGCGGTGGCAGTGACTAACCGTAAACTGTGTGTAGATAGCAAATCGACCAAATGAAAATACTTTAACGGTAAAGAGTGAAAATCACTACACAATATTATATATATGCTGGTGAGAATCCGTTCAGTTTATATATAATAAATACCGAAAAAATGTTCGATCAGGGTTAGGTATTTTGAATTTTATTTGGGGATTAAGTGAAATTTTGAAAAGATAGAAGTGGGTTTTTTTTAATTTTAACGGTTTTTAGTTTAAATTTATTTTATACAATCAATATAGGTGGTTAAATATAGACACTATAATAAAAGAAAGTTCCGATTTTTTGTCACGCAAACAAATCCACACCGTCCAACCTATCGTCACCAAATTTTTTACTATTGTACCTGACAGTTTGCTGGAGGTTTTAGTACCACTTTTGTTAGGGAATATGTCCAATATTTTGACATTTTCAGATTTTTACAGAAATATGTTATTTCATATTTGTGTTTAAACATTCTAACACACTATTTGGTGTAAAAATGAAACATATCTACGTGTTACAATAGTAATAGTATATATGTATCTTTATTTTATTTATTTCGAAAAGGGAACATAATAAGTTACACAAAATAAGTTTTGTGTCTCTCTTATAAAATTTGAATTTTGACGTATATTATATATATAAAAAAAAATATTATGTCAAAATTCAAATTTTATAGGAGAGACACAAAACTTATTTTGTGTAACTCGTAACTCATTATGTTCCCTTTTCGAAATAAATATAATAAAGATAGGTACGCACAACGCACTACACGTACTATTACTATAGGAACACATACCTAGATAATATGTTTCGTTTTCTCAAAAAATAGTGTGTTTAGATACTAACATAATTCTGTTAAAATCTCAAAATCTCAAAATATTGGACATGTTCCCTAACAAAAGTGGTACTAAAATCGCCAAAATCGGGACTTGCTTTTATAGTATGAAATATAGATTATAATAAATTAAAAATTGTTTAAAGCTTATATAGTTGAGCAATCACCCATACCCACGATCAGAATTTATACATAAAATCGACGATGAATCAATTATTATTGTCGACGTCTATGAGATGTGACAACGGCTCAGTGCTTTGAACAGTTTGAACGGTCCTGCGGGGTTTCAAGTAAAGATCAATGCATTCTAACTACGACTGATGTACTTAATCTCGAGATTCGAGTAGTTAAGATAGGTTAAAAAGCATTCAATATAATAACCAATACAGAAATAGTAGAGAAAATAAGAAGCACGTTGATTGACTGTATGATGCGAAAAAAAAAATATTATCACCACTTTCCGCTACACCATGTGGTCGACGATATCGAATTCATTACTATTATAGCTACTGGACTTAACAAATAAAAATCCCAATTCTGACTAATTAGTACTGATGTATAACACCTAAAAACTTCTTAAAACCAACCAACTTTGAGCTGCTATAACTCATCTACGGATCAACGAAAGTTAAATATTTTAACGGGAAAATTCATGAAAAAATTGCTTTATTAATTTATGCAATTATTAATATAAGTTGCCATTTGAAAATCAAAAGTTGATATTTTTTTATTATTAATTTAAGAGTGAAAAAAAATTTGAAAAAAAAAATCAATACTTTTTGAAATAACGAGAGTTGTTTGATAAAAGAATCAACCTGTATATAAGCGAGATGTGATGAAGTGTCAAAGTTAATAGTAGATTCACAAGTGTACGTATTAAACGTACTCGCAATAAACGATAACGATTTTAACGTCAAGACTTAAATACCACAGTTGTAAAATAATTTGTTACAGTAGTATGAATTTTACGAATTAATAATAATTAAGATAAGATATAAATTAAATAACCATTACTACATACTTACTATACTTATAATATAAATACTTGGGACTTGGGTATATTTTTTTTAATTTATGAGACCTATTCTATTTTTTCTTCTACTAATCAATACATGATTAAATGATTAAAATATATATGTCATAAAACATACATTTGTGCCTTTAAGGTGTTTATTGTTGAAATATGAAATAATATGCGATATTCAATTATTATAATACTTAATTCGTGAATATTTCAATAAATAGAACTTTAAAAATATAATAATAACAATAAAAAAAACTTACTTAGGTACTTGTAAGATTAATAGGTAGGCAAATTCATCGCTCCTCTTAATATCTAAAATTACAGGTTTAATTATTAAATTCATTAGATTTGGAAAATGTTCTAAATGTATTATATTTATAGTTTAATAACTCTTTTTAAACCATTTTTATATTGATCTAGATTAAAAGAACCAATAGCGTTTAAACAATTAAAATTGCTGTACATAAACTTTCATATCTGCAACGTGCTCTGATGTCTCATTTATTAAATATAATATACATAGGCATCGAAACGTAGATAATAAATGACCAAATCCAAAATGGGGAATATTTCTTACAACTCACGGACGAGTTCGTTAAAACAAATATGATCAGTAATTTTAGGCGTAAAAGTGAAAGGCGAAAACTAATCAAAAAAACTTAAAAACAGCGGAGTAACTTTTCTTAGAAACGCTGGCCGCATCGATAATATTATACAGCGGTATCACTCATGGTCACATACAGCATCATTGCACGTACGCTTATGATTTGACAGGAAATCATCGACATATGATTAACACACGACGTCGCTCAGATAACGCAAAGCGTGGGAAGAAGCGGATGCAGGTGACGCTGACCAGCAGGGACCTGCCGGTATCGCGGGGGTCTCTGGACGATATATAAGGGGATCCAGATTAGGGACATTTCAGACGTGATCCACCAGAGTTAGAGCGAGCACCTTCACGTCACCCAGATCAATAGTTTTGTCATTTGGACTTAGAATATTTTTCACAAGTTTAATTATTTAATTAATTGGACTTAGAATAATTTTTAATAAAAAACACTTAGAATAATTTCAAGAGTCTTCATTTATTTTACAACAACCTATCCGATACGACATCATTCTACTGTTTGTACGTGGCACGTTACATATCTATTAATTTTTATTAACAATAATAAATACTAATTTCAGTATTGAGTTTAATATTGTAATGACTTACTATAAATTGATGATATACTTAGATATTTGTAGAACATTCTTCAATAAAAATAAAATTATTTATAATAATATATTAAGTGATCCATTTAACTGAACTCATTATTTAAAAAAATATCAACATTTATGGAAAATATGGTTGACAACATGCATTTTAATTCAATTTTTAGAAAACAGAATATTTTGGAGTATTTTGATTTATAAATATTGAATTTTAAGAACTTGAAATTTTGATAAGCTTAGTGGAATATTACCTATAATCAGTGTTTGAGACCGATATTAGATACCGATTTTGAATATCGGTTAAATCCGAAATAAAAATTCACTGATTTATTTACTACGGAACCTTAAACTTTAGTAAATTGATTAATAGTTTTAGTTTAAATGAATTGTATTTCTAGAGATAAATACATATTTTAAACTATCTTTTAATGCAATTTCCATACCTTTTTATTAACTTAAATTGAAAATCTTATCAGACACACACACTAATTATAATTGTGTGTTAAAATACGTTCAACAGTTTTGTTAAGTCCAATTAAATTATTAACACATTAAAATCTAGTTGCGATATATGGGGTGTTGCTTCTAGCTCGTGTGTTGCCGTGTCTGACAAATCCTTGTCAGTATGAGGAGAGTTTTTATCCCTAATTATAGTTATATTAAGTGACCATGTATAGTCGGTGGATGCTACCCACGTTATTCTATATATCATATCATATTATAACGGATATAATATACGTGTCGGATGTCCCTTCATGGTCATCTCATCATCTCACTTTGCGTATTGTCGCAATTCTAATGCCTAAACACGATTCCAACTTGTATTAGATATCATGATAAATTATAATAATAAAAGATAAAATTTGGTTCTCTGTGTTAAAAGTATCTACAAATATTCATAGGCCTGTTTGTGGTTATATACATATAAGCACAACATTTTCAAATGAAAGTAAATAATAATATATTGTTTACACGCATTATTAATAGTAGCATTGTTAACAGTTATCAAATAATAATTAATATTTTATGCACGTAAAAAATTTATTTGTTATAACGATATATTTTTGTTTGAAAAATGTAATGCCATTATTAAATACTACGGGAAATAACTCTATAAAATTAACATTTAACAATAATTTAAAATCAGCTTCAGTTAATAATTTTTGTAAGGAGTTTTTAACTTATAGAAATCCGTTAAAGGTTAATAGGAAGTTTTACTGGAATGTAAAAATAGAGCTTGAGCGTAATATATATGTATTCAGGTGCAAATTTAGGAATATAGTGACCCGTGGGTGGAATATATTGTAAGGGCCTAAAGTAGACAATACATTTTTTTGATAATTTTGATAATTGTATAACATTTAATATCTTTTACATGCTTCCTATTAAATTTAATTAGTAATAAAATGTATTACTAAGAGTATAAAGCTTAAATTAATAATAAAATAATAATTTTAAATGATACAATTAAAATTAAATTCCTAGAACTTATTTGATTTGCTATTCACAAAATCGTCAATTTGACTATATATACAATGTATATATTGACGAATTGTCGTCAAAATTTGAACTTCAAAGTTCAAATGCTAATAAAAAAAAATTGTGCCTATGTATTCTTATAATTTTGTAATCACTATAAGAATATCATATGAGGAACTTTGTATAAAATTTTCAAATATTTTGATAGGGCCAAAAAATTTTTATCGATACTTCAAAAAAAAAATTCGCATAAAAATCGAAAATTTCAGTGGTCTATAAATAACTCAAAAAAAGTCAAAAATTTTTGAAAATTTAACTGTATATAGATAACACTAACAAAAACTTTTGGAGAAAATTTTAAATATTTACAGTGATTAGTTTTTGGATTACAACCATATAAAAAAATCGATTCGGTCGATAACTGATTTTGTGTAAAAATTCCCGTTTTTCCGTAAATAAATTATTTTTTTGAAAACTGTTGGAAAATGTTTACTTTTTACCTCCATAATGCACCAAGGATATTCACTTTTCCATCGGAAACCTACCCCGAAGTTTGAAATTGAAACATTATTTCGACTAGTTATGCTGTACACAGACACACACAAAAAAAAAAAACATACATCATTGTAAAATCAATACGTTCATCACTCACTTCGTTCAGAATCTAAAATTTATTTGTAAAAATGTTACGATAAGATGCGAGCCGCAAAAGTCTATGTGGCGAGCCGCGATTTAGGCCACCCCTGTTATATAGTAAGATCACAGATCTTTAGTAAAATGATCGAAGCAAACTTTGCTGTATTGTGTGGGAATAAACCCTTTTTGGCCAACTGCCTGGATCCATTGCTGGGCTCGTGATGGATTTTTTAGAGGAAATCTAGTTATTAATAATATTAAATATAATATAAATATTTTATCAATACATATATATACTAATGAAACATATTAGATACATACTGGAAAAAGTGGATTTTTCGACCTCCGGGTTTCGAACGGTTTGTGCACAAATGTACACTACACGAGTACACCATAATAATATTTTAAAAAACTTACTAATATAATATTTTAGAAAAAAATATACCTACTACCAAACACTTTAAATGAGTACTTTTAAACTATTTGCTCCTACGAGAAGTACAAGTACTAGTAGTACTACCGTGTGATTAAATAATTTAAATTTTAAATTATTATAAATTATAATTTTGTCTGTTATCATTAACATTGATAACATCGGCTTGTAAACAATGCCCAATCTGCATTATGACTGTTGGCTTCAAGTATGGAAACCAAGTCGGGCATCTAGTTAATAGTATATATATGTGAGTAACATATACATATATAGTAAGATTCTGATAATGGCACTCTTTTTAGCCATTAACTCAAAGAGTGATTATTATTATAATATGTTGGTACTTAAGTATTATTTGGTTAGTTAGTATAAATAATTGTATGTGCGTATCATTATAAATACTTAAAAACAGTATTTTATCATACAATTTGGTAGATTAGCGTTACACGATTCGTATTCGATTTGGCAGTCACATCACATAGAGACACAAAGTATATCGTATATAAACAGTAAGTAAGATCATTTTTTTTTCATCTTTAAAAAGATAATAGGTTTATTTGATTTCAGTGAACATATACGTATGGGGCTCATGATTCTACAATTTAGAATCTACATATTAATATATACATTTAATAAATAGTTGGTACTATATTAATAGAATAACAATAATAATACATTTTTATTTTATAATTAAAACAATAAATACTAATATTTTGTTATTCATATATTATAATGATATAATACAATACTATTTAGAAAATCACAAGGTAAAAAAAATAGGTAATAGCTAGTATATACGAGTATATATATTTTTCTAAGAATTTTGTAGGAATCGCTTTGTTTAATTTCTAATGCTTGTTTGTTATAAATTCTTGGACTTAAATATAAGTATATGGATTGTGTTAATTTTTTTTTGCATGGTTAGTACTTTGATATTTATTATGTTTGTCTAGTATTATGTACATTCCAATACAGAAATACCGTAATTAATTATGGATTTTATTAGTGTTTTATAAACAACTTTGATTTTTTTAATTTCTAAGATATCTGTTAAAGTTTTGACAACGTGGGGAGTCCGTCAGCCTGGTACCCTAATTTAAAATTATGAGGTCAAAGTCAAACCACACTAAAAATAAGTATCTAATTCGTAATAATTTGTAACTTAAGTCTTAATCCCTAAATTGGTGTTCCCTTTTTTTCTGGAGCTGGTCTGACGTTAGCCTAGTACACTGAATTTAAAATTTCTAAGTCATACAACACTGGAAAATTAGTAACCAATTCGTAATAATTTGTAACCTAATTCTTAATTAATTTTTTTCTACTAGGATAAAACACGTTTTAAAAATCACCATTTGAATTATTTTCAATACTTTAATATTTTTGAATAAATATAAAATATTTAATAATTGTATACATTAAAAATTCAAATAATTTATTTGTTTAAAATGTTCTAATAAAATAGTACTGTGCACCATACAAGTTTAAGACAATATTAATACACATGAGTATATCTATTTTTAAACTATTGTTTTGTATTTAATATTTAGTGATGTGTTTTTTTACTTTAATCAATTATTTTCTCAACCTTTTCTTTTAATTTCAAATATATATATTTTATAAATTATAAAATCTATACAATGTATCTAATATTGACTATAAAAGATAAACTTAATAAAACGAGTATTGTATGAAAATAATTCATCCATAATAAATATGTATTTTTGTTACCTTTACCTATATTATTAATATTATTTTTCATATTATTACAAAGACCCTGTATTGAATTAACTGTAAGTAGGTAACTGTTTCTAAATTAGAGTATTTTCAGAAAAATGTTCACAATACCATTTTATTAGAACATATTAAGCAAATAAATTATTTACATTTTGGATGTATAAAATGTTTAAATATTTTAAATTTATTTAATTATTATTTATTAAAAATAATTTAATTTTTAATAATTATTAATTATTATTAATTATTCGAGAAACGTATTAATATAATTACCGCTAAACATAATTATTTTAAGTTGATTTGAGGATTCCTCTTCTCTATGGCTTCTGACGGCTAACCCTTATCTATTACAGATAAGTAGAGTATCTTATAGACACTTTAAGTATTTCTTATTAACATCAACTGTTTTTGACTTGACTTATAAGTTATAACATTTCTAGAATTTTCAGTAATTTTGTATCCTGTTAACATAGCACTCGCAACTTTGTGAGCCATTGAATTTTCATGCTGTGGAAAAGAATTGAAATAAGCCTCTTTTGACCATTAGCGAAATTATCACTGATAAATATTGGGTCAGAAGTTGTAGAAGGGAAAACATCAGTGGCGCAACTAGGAGGGTGCAAAAAGGTCTTTAGCACCCCCAAGTTAAAATTTAGCACCCAATGTTTTTTATATCCAACTTTTATTATTTTATTGAAGTGCTATGAATGTTATGTTTTTAAATTATGAACAATTTTCTGAAAAATATTTATGGATATTTATGGATATTCCCATAATATTGTTAGACTATTAACTATAAAGTATACATTACGAAGAAATATATTGCTTACGAGCTATTTTTAGCCAATAGGTCGCATCAAAAAGCACTATATCTCTGTGGTGCGTTCACATATTTAGCAACCTCTGTTTTAGAGGTCTAGTTGCACCTATGGAAAGCATGACATTAAAAACACTATGCCGAATCAGTAAAAGGACTATATATTCTAACAAAGTAAATGACTGATACTAATCAGAACGAAACTTTCTTCCATTATGTTTTGGAAAAACAATATTGGGTATGTGATTGATAAGATCTGAACGATTACAACCATTTACCAACCAAAACAATGCATTTTTTTTCTTTTATTCCCTTTTCCAAGGACTTCATTTTGAATTCACTATACTGAAATTTAAAAAAGAATTGTTATTTATAATAATTGATAAATATAAATATTCTATTGAAAAAAATTGAAAAATTAATTTTTATATAAAAATTACTAATTATTTATAATCGGTAATAATGATATGAATATTGGCCAAAACTCAAAATGTATATTATAATGATTTTAAATACACAATTATTACCATTATATTTTTTTTTTGATAAAGACATTTTAATGTAAGGGCCTTTTTTATTTCTTTATTATGTTTATGTATTTGCTAAAATAAAAAATTTGAATAATTTCATCATAGGTATATTAAAATAATTTATCTAAAAAATAAAATGTGTAATACCTATTTAACAACTAATTATAGGTAGGTACTTCAAATATTATAATCACTTAATTTAACTACATACCACTTACCTATTTAACAACCAATACTTCAAATATTACTAATTAACTACATGTTTATTATCTGCCTATTTAAATTTTTATTTAATAGTACGATACTGTAATGTCAATTTTAGAATTATTGATTTTATTAATTTGTTAATGAATCAATAATTTATTATTAAAGGAATTTGATGTTTTTACTTTAATTCGGTTGATATATAATTTTTCTTTAAATTAAATTAAAGGAAAATTATTTATTTATTTATAAAATTGTATACATTTACATTTTATATTATATATTATACACGTTTATTTTCAATTAAATTTATATGATTTATTTTGAATTTAGTGGAACATTAATTGCACTTGAGTGGTCTTGGTGTCTGACAATACATTGGTTGCAACTGTCTGTAGATTGGCAAATCCCCATTTTAGACGATTTGCTGAAAAGGTCTGCTAGCGATTTTATCTGAGTTGAATCGCTAACAGCGATCGACTGCTATTGATCGCCAAGACCAAACCAGTGATATTTAAATTATACGTTTAGCTGGAAGTATTGAGAGGAGAAGCTGCATTCTGTCTATTAAGAGCAATCGTGTTTTATATACTGAAAAATGGCGAGATATGATGATCCCCTAAATAACGCGATAGGCGCGTTGTCTGTCGACGACGATCGATGGATAGAACTAGGATTGGACTACAAAATTCGAACGCAGCTAAGTGAAATTAAAAACAATTATGAAAGCATTTTCTCGTGGGATATCCAAAAATTAACAGAAGTTAATATGTGTCAGAAGTGGAACCTCATTGATAAAATTCGGGATAAGCAAGAAATGATCGTAACCATGGATGATGAATTCGATTTAAATAGGTAAATGCCAGAAATTTATTTAATTGTATTTTCCTTTATGTAATTATTTTGTTTAATTAACAAACACCCATGGGTACCGAATTTTATTAGATATTGATGTATTTAAGGTTAAAGGTGTATTTATCAGGTGTTTACACTTCCACTTGCTATCCCATGAAATAATGAACTCAAATATTAGACCAAATGAATAATTCGCAATATAATTTTTAAAATATGTAGATTAATTGTAAGCTGTTAAAACAGTTTTTAAGTTTTTATTAGTTATTAAAATATATCTTTTATAGTTATATTACAAACATGATGATGGTAAAATAGTTGACTTTTTAGTTTAATTTAAGTGAGACACTCAACACTTACTGTACTACTGAGTAATATACCCGCTTGCTTACATTTTTTATTATATAAAATGTATGTATTATAATTTATTAGCCTTAAAATTAAAAATTCATTATTTAGAGCTATATTTAATTTTAAAATATTTTCCAGCTGTTTCAAATTACTATTATGATTTAAAATTTTAATGTTATATAATAATCAATGGTATTCAATGAATCATACAAATGTGAGCTGAATTTCAGCCTTCAAAGGATAATTAAAATTTTGATTCTTAACGGTATAGATTTTTGTTTTCAACCGATAAGCAGAGTATGTCGACACATGAGAAATACATCTTGATTATACATAGATAAAGTGTAATATTGTATGCTCTACATAACTATAGAAAAAAAAATGTATTTATAGATTTTATTTACAACTGGTAGCTTGTTATGAACTTTATAATAACAAAAGTTATCAAGAATCGTATTTGGAAATTCAAGGCACTGTTAAATATCTGGAGAAGTATAAATTTGATAAGTCAATCGTGCAATACTTTGATGCCTACTATCATATTACTCAGGCCACCAATGCGTATGTTGCATTAACATTGAAAATTGATTCAGAAAAGGTGTATTTTTATTATTATTTAATTCATTAATAGTATATTCAATATCACCTATAATAAGTTAATTTTTATTAATATTTATAACTACCAATAACCATTTTAAATTAACTATTTGTATAAATTATGTAGTAATAGTATCAATTATGTTTATATGTAATGTGTATTATGTATAATGAATTTACAAATATTATAATTTAAAAACGTTTTAGGGAACATCTTAAATGGGTCTTAATGTATTTTAGCTTTATGATTTAACTATGGTTAGATATATAAAAATGTTATGCACCAAGAATATTCAATTTACCATCGAAAACTACCCCTGAAATTTTAAATTGAAGCATTATTTCCACAAGTTATGGTGTACACAAACACACAAAAAAATAAAACACATATTTTTGAAATCAATACATTTATCACTTAGTTAAGTATCTAAAAATCAAAATCTCAAAAATGTATATAAATGTGTAATTACATGCAGTATGTTTATATATGTATAAATATGCAAAAAAAAAAATGAGTTTTATTTAAACGAGAATAAGCCTAATTGTGGACAAATCAGACAACTAATTAATTTGAACTTAAGGAAAAAAATATGCAAATTCATATACATCCCATATTTATACAGATATAGATCTTTATAAATAAATCTATCAATATAACCATTAAGACATTAACTTATTATAGTATAAGGTGAGACCTAATAGTATTCATTTTCAATCTACTGTATTTTTTTCTTTTAGTTACTCAATGATGTTAAACACGTTAAACATTTTAATCGATATGAGGAAGCTGCAATTTGTGCGGTTAAAGCCAAAATTTTTATGGAATATCCTCATGAAGGGAATGATATGGCTTTAAAATTTATTAATCAAGCCCGTTACCTTGATTCTACTGAACCTGAATGGATAGTAATTTGGTTGAAAGCCAAAGGACGAGTAAGACGTTATAACCAAAAATTTAGAACACCAGATGATGATGAAATAGATGCTGCAAATATGTTATGCACAACACAATCAAAGCTTCATATTTTGGTTCAAGCTATGAACGTTTATGAGGAAGCCGGATTTATTAAAAAATATACAAACAACCACAAAGAATCAATTCGTTTTTATAAGCTTTCGTCTGATATTACTAAGTAAGTAGTTGTTTTGTATTGACTGAAAGGTATTGACGATAATTTAAAATTGTAATAACATACTTAAAAATTATATTATGAATTGTGTCTATCCTATGTGTCCTAAATTGTAGCTTTTCAAAAAATAACTGTACTCTTTGAAATTACATAATTTTTTTAACTATTATTACAATCAAGTAAAATCTATTTATATATTTTTTTATCGTTTTGTTGATTGTTCACAATCTCTTAGTTTAATTTATTTTAAATTAAGTAATTGCATTTCATGTGGTTTTTTTTCATAGAAAAGCAATTGAATTGCCAAAAGATGATACAAATAAACTTATTTTTGTTTTATTGTCATCTTATTCGAGTTATGATAAATCTATTATGAGCAATTTAATCCCAAAACTGACGAATGTTCAAAATAGAGGTGTGGACCAATTTCTAGGCTTTTATTATTTAAAACATGAAAAGGTATAGTATTTATTAATATTTTATTGTTACTAAAATCTAAAAATCTAAAATACTTGTTTTATTTAAGGATTATGTAAAAGCAAAAATACATTTCACTCGTGGAATGGAAGCTGGTGATTTTAATAGTTCATTGCAGTTAATAAAAACAGAGTGTCTGTTAAAATCTGTCAATGACTTTCCTTATGTGCAATCATTAAATGTGATGTATGATAATTTTCAAAGTGCATATAGAAGGCTTATTATATTAATACATATATTGATGTATTACAATTTCTGTGAAAATAATCCGAGTGAAATGATGCGCTATCTTAAAATGTACATTGACCAAGAGATTGATGATACTATTAAACTACATCATTTAACTGTAAGTTATTCAAATATATAAATAACTTTGTATCTATCAATTTTTCAATGAATGATTTATGTTTAGTAGCTTAGTATTTTTCAAGGTAACTATTACAATATATATCAAGTTATGATAATATAAATTTTAATAATATTTTGTTATTATCAAGTAGTTAATTAGTAATTACATAATTTCACATTTATTAAATTGAAGTTTTGAAATTTTATCTAATATCAGAATATATATGTATTTTTCTATTTATATATTTGTCGTATTTTTATTTCAAACGATTTGTAATTATTCATTATTCATTTCTATCTTAACAAATGTATTTAAAAAGTAAAATATTAAATATAAATGTTAAGAATTTAGTTAAATATAAAAACAGACAATGTATATTTTATAGGCTGCATTCGAGTTCTATCCCAAGAACCCTTTTTCATACCAATTCTATTTCGGTTGAAAAAAAAGGTACATACCAATCCCGTCCCAGTTAAAAAGAGTATAATTAAAATAATAATAAATGGTAATATGTATTAAGACTGTAGTTTTAAAATGCATTAAAAAAAATATAGGGATTCATCATATTAGTACATATTCATAATTTAATCTTAATAACTTATAATTTTATATATAGTAATTAAAAATCCAGTGAATGTTAAATAGTTAAAGTCAAACTAGCATATTAATATCCAAAAGAACACATTTAAAAAAATTGTTAGTAGATTGCTTTTAAGCATGTAAAAATTATTTTAAGTACTTATGTCTCATTATAAAAACTTATTTATTATTAATTTAATTGTCTTATCAATTTTTATACATATTTTACATTGTTTTTGAATTAACTTCCAGTGTTAAATATTTTTATTTAATTCTTTGTAAAAACTTAATTTAAATTAATTTTTAATAATTAAAATTTTACCTTTTTCACTGTACATACCATCTATTTTTAATAAATTAAATGACATGGATGTACGTGAAGCTCAAATAACGACTGAAAAGTTTATTTGGCTTCCTTAACTGAAATCATATTATCTTTATTTTTAAATAATATATTATTATTAAATTCGATTGTCAACGTTATTAAGTTGTAAATTTTACATACCTATAGTTTAATATAAAAAGACATACAAAAGGGACTGAACTGGAATTTTCAAAATAGGACGAAATTATAATATATCCATTAAAAAAAACCATGACGGAACTAGTATATTTTTAAATTCAATTTTTATATGTAGCACGGAACTAAGATACAATCAGATTTTATATTATAATGTGTATTTGCGTTAAAGGTTATCATAAATTATTAACTATTTTAGATGATCTTGTATTAAAATGGGGTTTTCAGGGAATGAAAGGAAGTACCAAAATACATATTTTCGTAGAAATTTTGAAATTGAATTTTAAATTTTGAATCCTTCTGCAGTATGCGTATTTTAAGTAATTCAACTTAATTTTTTTTAAATGGTGATACCATCTTTTCTACAGATTCAGGTAGAGTATTTTTAAAAAAAAAAAATGTTTGTATACTTAATAAGGTTTTTCTAATTATAAAATGGCAAATAAAATAAAGTATTTAAGAATTATTTTTGACGAAATTTTAACTATGTTAGCATTTATTTTATAGTCGAAAATCAAAACAATATTCAGATATTGTTAAATTGCTTACATAGACAGATAAGACATTAGGTAAAAACTTGTTTGTTTTCATAATTTAATCTCATTTTTGCCATTTATACTTCTAAAATAAAATAGTTAAATATTGAATGTAATAAAAATAATAAAAAGTTACACACTACAAATTTGAAATTAAGATTTGTCTATTTGCAATTATTAATTTTAAGTTTTAACTACCTGATAAATGGTTAAAAGTTTTCACTTTGATATTCCAAACACAATTCCAAAAGGTTTAAATATTCTAAATATTCTATTGACATAGCAATGTTTTTTTGGTCATCTTTTATATTATTATATGCCACTAATTGTATTGCGTTTTTAAATCTTGGATAATTTGCATAACTGTTTATAAGTGTCCCTATGAAAAAAAATCCAACTTAATGACTGAGATTACCGTTATGCACATACCAAAAGCGTTAAGAATTTGAAATTTCTTTGAAAATGTGTATATTAGTACCTACCTACTCTCTTTACTCCTCGAAAACCCCATTGCAATACAAGGTCATCCAATTTGAGAAGTTAGTGTCCCCCCCTTAACGTGAAAAAATACAGTAGAAATTGTTTATAATGACGTTCAAGGAGCCAAGGAAAATAGGGTGCACACTAGTTGCCTCCCGAAATCAAAAAGATCTATAATTTTTATATGAATTACCTCCCGACTATGTACGAGTTTCCTCTCGACGTACCTTAAATTTTATCAGAAAAGAAAAGGGTCTAATACTATAAAAAAAATAGTTGCCTTCCATTAGTCAGGTAATAAATATATAAGTGGTTCCAAACGTTTTCAAATATCATGTATCAAAATAAGTTTTAAATTTCAATGTCGTAATTTATGATTTTTGTTATATTTGATACGATTACATTATATTTAGTAGATACATATATACCAGAGGAGTCAATTTTAGGACATAATAACCGTTTGTAAATATTACCAAAATTATGAAAATAAAATATATCTTTAATCCATATAGAAAAAAAGTAAAGATATAGACTACTGTACTATACTGTATAGCAGGCGTGGCCAAATTGCGGCTTGAGTTATAGACTTTTGCGACTCATGTAACATTTTTACAAAAATAAATTTTTAATATGAATTAATGTATTTAAAACATTATAATATTTTATTAAATTACAATTTATAGGAAAAAATTACAAAAAATATAGTGTTCTTGATATTATAATACTAAAATGTATTTTTTAAATTTTTAATTATTAACTTTTTTCTTATTTTCTTATTTTCTTCTTTTTGTTATATTATATAATTATATAATAATATACCTTTTCCATTTCAGTTCTTTCGTGTTTATTAATATATTGGGTGACTCGTGAGTCTCTTCTCGCGAGCCACCCTTGCTGTACCTATAGTATTTGTACGTAGAATAATTTGATAAAATTGATGGATAATTTTTGTTTTTGTTTTATGTTTTATGTTTTTATTTTTAATAATAATTGATAGCTGTGGCTGTGTGTTTAAAAAATTCTTATTTGTTTGTTTGTTTTTTTTTTTAAGAATATTGTTTTATTATTTTATATAATTATTTATGATTTCAGTTTCCTTTGCCATTGTTTAAGATAAACATGTATTTTAGACCAAATACATTTCTGAATATGTTATCTGAGAATGTAAAAAAAATAATAAACAATGATTGGAGTTTGGAAGAAAAACAGATAATTGACAACACATTTGATCGGTTCAATAAAATATTAAAGTTAAATAAAAATGATATTAAAATAAATGTTGCTAATAAGACCACTGCTCATAAAAAATGCGAATCTTGGCGAAAACAACGAGTTGATTTGTCAGAAGATAAGTCTAATAAAACTGATCAACATCAATCTAATTCAAAATATTTTTATCGGAATACGACTTTAGAAAAACATGTTGATTTAGCCAAAAAACCATCAACAAATTAACAAAGAATAATTATTGTTAATAATTTAAAATTATCTGTTAATAATCGTATTAAGTCAATGCAATAAACAGTTTGATTAGTTCAAATAGCGTCGAGACATACATAAAAAAAAGTTTGAAAACAAATTTAGTTTCTTCCGTAATGCACGTATATTGTATATTTGTATCACGTGAAAACGACTCTATAATTAATAAACCTTTTATAGATGTGACAAGACATGTGGTAGTTATAAAGTTATTATATTATTAAAACTAGATTTTATATCAAAACTTAATTAATTTATATATTATTAAATTAAAATTGTACTTTGTTTAATGTTTATACCTAATATGTTTTATTTTATATTACAGTCAATAAATGAGTTATTCTATTACTTGCTTTTATTTTTTATCTTCAAAAATCATTATGAAGTTTCGGCCTATTGTGTAAGTAAGTATACATATAAGGTATGTTCACTTTATAGCATTTTATGTTCGAAATAACAATTAAACAAAGAAACAGCCCTACGATTTGAAAACAACTATCCACGGGGGTGGAGGACGCGAGTGACAGCTAGTATATTGAATATTCTATATACGCATATAAAAATACTAAGAAAAATCGAGAATTTTTAATGGATAATAAAGAGTCAAAATATTTTGAAAATGATAATTTCAGCATTTGAAATAATTTAAGTTCCCACGATTATAAATTTTTGATTTGAAACAAAATAAAGAAATACTTACATTTTATCGGAAATTAGTTTAGTGTAAAATTAACAGTTTATTTTCCCAATTATTAAGAAAAATTTCACTTTTTATCTCTCGCTTTAAATACCTTTTAGATCCAATTCGCTTTCAGAAATAATCTCCTAAGCTGAAAATCGAAGTATTTTTATTGTCTCAAAAGGGTCATTCATAAAGACCATAGTATAAATAGGTAATTTTTTTAAATTAATCTACGTTATATTTTAAATATTTAATTGCATTTAGTAAAATTAATAACCATAAAAAAGGCTATGATTTTTATGCAATAAATATTATGTAATTGTTACATACATAAATGTTAAAAAAAAAATACAAAGTAAAACTTTAGTGTTAACTAAAAAAGACTAAAATACTTAAAAACCAATATAAAATCTATGATCGTGTGATGATAAAAAAAAATAATTATTATTAAAACAGAAAATAAGATTAAAATTACAAATAAACTATTATACTAAGGCATTAATTATTATAATTATATAAATGTAAAAACTAATGACAGAAACCTTTTCAGAAGATAGTGAATCGATACTATTACAGATGAAAAATAACGCCATTGGGCATTGGTAGTGGTCTATTTTATCCAAATAAAACAATTTTCTGTTTCTTTTCTGATTTTACGTAACACGTCTTTATAACACAACGACAAGATAAATTCACTGGTATTATTTAATTTGTCACTCGCAATGCCGTACAGGATTAGCCATTTTTGTAATAAAAATATAAAATTAAGATTGATAATCGATTTTTGTTGTAATACAGAGAAGTAAATACAAAACAACACAGACTAAAAGAGGATTTCAAGTATTTTCAGCATAATATTTGTTTTCTTTCTCTGGTAGTCTGATCTACGCTCAAAATAAACAAAACGCATTCACGCAAAATCTTTATGAGTTATCTTTGTGCAAAATCAACTATTACAAAAACTATAGGTTGTTTTATATTTTAGAGTTTATCATACAGGGTGATTTTTTTATCAAACAACACTCATTATTTCAAAAAGTATTAACTTTTTTCAATTTTTTTTTTCTTCAAAATTTTAGATTTACACTGTTCTAGAATTGTAGAACTCTGTATTATTTTTCGCTCTTATATTCATTAGGTAAATCACTATCAACTTCTGATTTTCAAATGACAACCTATACTTTTAATTTCATAAATTAAAAACTCTATTTTTTTTTATGAATTATCACGTTAATATTTTAATTTTTCGTCAATCCGTTGATGAGATATAGCCCCTCAAAGTATAGGGATTATTCATGTTTTTTACGTTTTTTTTGTAAAATATATGCATTATTTCGAACCATGACCCATTATAAATTTTATAGTTCGTAAAATTATGCATTCATACATGTGCATTGTGCATATGTGTATTTCATTAAATTTTTTTTATTATTTTATAAATAATCCTATTATTACCTATATTATAGTCAATTCTTTATCACTATAAAATATCAATATTGTTATTAATTGTTAATAGATTAACATAATGTAGTTACTTATAGTTTGTACCCTGTGCATTGCGGTTCATTACTAAAATACTTAATATTATTTACAGTATTTAGTGACTATTTACTATTTTATGCTGAAATATACACATATGCACATGTATGAATGCGTAATTTTACGAACTATAAAATTTATAATGGGTTATGGTTCGAAATAATGCATATATTTTTTAAAAAACGCAAAAAACATGAATAATCCCTATACTACGCGGGTTAAAGTAGCAACCTTAGCGTACGCAGCACCGCCTGTGGCGGTTTAATCGTGCAACCCATTTCGGGACGTTATCAGAAGCGGAGTTTGGTCTCCTTATTCTAGTCTTCATGGTTCTTAATAACATGTCAAGAGAATAAAAAAAAATAGTTTATTTTTATGTATAACGATTTACATAAATACAAACTAGGTAACTCCTGTCCATTTGGAATTAAGAATGCATATACACGGCTGTTAATTCAGTTTAATTGTAATTTGTAATATTGTAAACGTGGAAGTTAACACGTATATGTTAACATGTTCATACTTACCAAAAATATAATATACTTTAATACAGGTTGAATTACAAATATTTACTTGCTTTATAACATGTAGAAGAGTTAAAAAAACAAAAGTGGGCAAGTGAGTACCGCTCTGCTGTACATTAGGTGCCGTATGGATCATTATTATATATTATAGGAGTGTTAAATTTGAATCCAATGATAGTTATCATTGTATACGAAAAACGATTCTGAACGAAGATGATTTGTCAGCCTAGGATATAATTTCTAGTGGTTGGTGAAAAAGGTGGTTTATGTTTTAATGGCCTGAATACAACAAAATTTAAGTTCTTTTATAATAATTGTAAGCTAAACTAATGAAAAACCTTGTATTAAATTTTCAACTCTTAGCTACTTATACAAAAATTTTTATGAAATATACCTACAAAATAATTTCCAAGTATTCATAGTTTTGACGAATTTTTGTCAATATTTGAACTTCAAATGCTAATAAAAAAAAATTGTGCCTATGTATTCTTATAATTTTTTAATCACTATAAGAATAACTTATGAGGAACTTTGTATTAAAATTTCAAGTATTTTGATAGGGCTAAAAATATTTTATCGACACTTCAAAAATATTTTTTCAGAAAAATTGAAAATTTCAGTTGTCTAGAAATAGCTCAAAAAAAGTCAAAATTTTTTGATAATTTAACTATATACGGATACTACTGACATTAACATTTGGTGAAAATTTCAAGTAATTTCAGTGATTAGTTTTTGAATTACAACCATAAAAAAAAATCGATTTGGTCGAAAACTGGTTTTGCGTAAAAATTGCCGTTTTTCGGTCATTTTTTTTTTGTTTTTCTCGATTTTTTTGAAAACTGTTGGAAAATGTTAACTTTTTACCTCTATAATGCACCAAGGATATTCACTTTTACATCGGAAATCACCCCCATTGTTTGAAATTGGAGCATTATTTCGACTAGTTATGCTGTACACAGACACAAAAAAAAAAAAAAAAAAAACACACATCATTGTAAAATCAATACATTCATCACTTCGTTCAGAATCTAAAAACAGTCAACTCATTTTAGATGGTATTGGAATTATTGTTTTGTGATTGTACAGAACGCAAGATTATTATTTTGCTTCATAAATTTAAATAATTTTAATTTTAATGTTATAGGTGGGGCGGAGTTACAGAATACAAGGGTATTCTTAACTTTTGGCTTTTCATAATCACTAATCGGTATCTATTATTAGAATGACGTATTATGCATCATCGTCGGAGTCGGTAATCGAAAGCGATAAGCGAATAATAGTATTTATAGTAGTAATAATAGTCCAATTAATATTATAATTATATGACAATTGACAATAAAACAGCTAGGTAATAACAGGTACAAATTTAATATTATCACCACTCTCCGCTACACCATGAATCGTTGATATCGAATTCATTACTATTATAGCTACTGGACTTAACAAATAAAAATCCCAATTCTGACTAATTAGTACTGATGTATAACACCTAAATACTTCTTAAAACCAACCAACTTTGAGCAGCTATAACTCATCTACGGATCAACGAAAGTTAAATATTTTAATGTGAAAATTCATGAAAAAATTGCTTTTTTAATTTATGCAATTATTAATAAAAGTTGCCATTTGAAAATCAAAAGTTGATACTTTTTTATTATTAATTTAAGAGTGAAAAAAAATTTGAAAAAAAAAATAAATACTTTTTGAAATAACGAGAGTTGTTTGATAAAAGAATCAACCTGTATATAAGCGACATGTGATGAAGTGTCAAAGTTAATAATAGATTCACAAGTGTACGTATTAAACGTACTCGCAATAAACGATAACGATTTTAACGTCAAGATTTAAATACCACAGTTGTAAAATAATTTGTTACAGTAGTATGAATTTTACGAATTAATAATAATTAAGATAAGATATAAATTAAATAACCATTACTACATACTTACTATACTTATAATATAAATACTTGGGACTTGGGTATATTTTTTTTTAATTTATGAGAAATATTCTATTTTTTCTTCTACTAACCAATACATGATTAAATGATTAAAATATATATGTCATAAAACATACATTTGTGCCTTTAAGGTGTTTATTGTTGAAATATGAAATAATATGCGATATTCAATTATTATAATACTTAATTCGTGAATATTTCAATAAATAGAACTTTAAAAATATAATAATAACAATAAAAAAAACTTACTTAGGTACTTGTAAGATTAATAGGTAGGCAAATTCATCGCTCCTCTTAATATCTAAAATTACAGGTTTAATTATTAAATTCATTAGATTTGGAAAATGTTCTAAATGTATTATATTTATAGTTTAATAACTCTTTTTAAACCATTTTTATATTGATCTAGATTAAAAGAACCAACAGCGTTTAAACCATTAAAATTGCTGTACATAACCTTTCATATCTATTAATTTTTATTAACAATAATAAATATTAATTTCAGTATTGAGTTTAATATTTTAATGACTTACTATAAATTAATGATATACTTAGATACTTGTAGAACATTCTTCAATAAAAATAAAATTATTTATAATAATATACTAAGTGATCCATTTAACTTAACTCATTATTTAAAAAAATATCAACATTTATGGAAAATATGGTTGACAACATGCATTTTAATTCAATTTTTAGAAAGCAGAATATCTTAGTGGAATATTACCTATAATCAGTGTTTGAGACCGATATTAGATACCGATTTTGAATACCGGTTAAAACCGAAATAAAAATTCACTGATTTATTTACTACGGAACCTTAAACTTTAGTAAATTGATTAATAGTTTTAGTTTAAATGAATTGTATTTCTAGAGATAAATACATATTTTTAACTATCTTTTAATGCAATTTCCATACCTTTTTATTAACTTAAATTGAAAATCTTATCAGACACACACACTAATTATAATTGTGTGTTAAAATACGTTCAACAGTTTTGTTAAGTCCAATTAAATTATTAACACATTAAAATCTAGTTGCGATATATGGGGTGTTGCTTCTAGCTCGTGTGTTGTCGTGTCTGACAAATCCTTGTCAGTATGAGGAGAGTTTTTATCCCTAATTATAGTTATCCTAAGTGACCATGTATAGTCGGTGGATGCTACCCACGTTATTCTATATATCATATCATATTATAACGGATATAATATACGTGTCGGATGTCCCTTCATGGTCATCTCATCATCTCACTTTGCGTATTGTCGCAATTCTAGTGCCTAAACACGATTCCAACATGTATTAGATATCATGATAAATTATAATGATAAAAGATAAAATTTGGTTCTCTGTGTTAAAAGTATCTACAAATATTCATAGGCCTGTTTGTGGTTATATACATACAAGTACAAAATTTTCAAATAAAAGTAAATAATAATATATTGTTTACACGTATTATTAATAGTAGCATTGTTAACAGTTATCAAATAATAATTAATATTTTATGCACGTAAAAAGTTTATAACGATATATTTTTGTTTGAAAAATTGAATGCCAGTATTAAATACTACGGGAAATAACTCTATAAAATTAACATTTAACAATAATTTAAAATCAGCTTCAGTTAATAATTTTTGTAAGGAGTTTTTAACTTATAGAAATCCGTTAAAGGTTAAAAGGAAGTTTTACTGGAATGTAAAAATAGAGCTTGAGCGTAATATATATGTATTCAGGTGCAGATTTAGGAATATAGTGACCCGTGGGTGGAATATATTGTAAGGGCCTAAAGTAGATATAGTAGAGTATATCTGTGAGTAAGATATATATATATATAGTAAGATTCTGATAATGGCACTCTTTTTAGCCATTAACTCAAAGAGTGATTATTATTATAATATGTTGGTACTTAAGTATTATTTGGTTAGTTAGTATAAATAATTGTATGTGCGTATCATTATAAATACTTAAAAACAGTATTTTATCATACAATTTGGTAGATTAGCGTTACACGATTCGTATTCGATTTGGCAGTCACATCACATAGAGACACAAAGTATATCGTATATAAACAGTAAGTAAGATCATTTTTTTTTCATCTTTAAAAAGATAATAGGTTTATTTGATTTCAGTGAACATATACGTATGGGGCTCATGATTCTACAATTTAGAATCTACATATTAATATATACATTTAATAAATAGTTGGTACTATATTAATAGAATAACAATAATAATACATTTTTATTTTATAATTAAAACAATAAATACTAATATTTTGTTATTCATATATTATAATGATATAATACAACACTATTTAGAAAATTCATAGTACATTCCAATACAGAAATACCGTAATTAATTATGGATTTTATTAGTGTTTTATAAACAACTTTGATTTTTTTAATTTCTAAGATATCTGTTAAATTTTTGAAAACGTGGGGGGTCCGTTAGCCTGGTAACCTAATTTAAAATTATGAGGTCAAAGTCAAACCACACTAAAAATAAGTATCTAATTCGTAATAATTTGTAACTTAAGTCTTAATCCCTAAATTGGTGTTCCCTTTTTTTCTGGAGCTGGTCTGACGTTAGCCTAGTACACTGAATTTAAAATTTCTAAGTCATACAACACTGGAAAATTAGTAACCAATTCGTAATAATTTGTAACCTAATTCTTAATTAATTTTTTTCTACTAGGATAAAACACGTTTTAAAAATCACCATTTGAATTATTTTCAATACTTTAATATTTTTGAATAAATATAAAATATTTAATAATTGTATACATTAAAAATTCAAATTATTTTTTTGTTTAAAATGTTCTAATAAAATAGTACTGTGCACCATACAAGTTTAAGACAATATTAATTGAAATAAGCCTCTTTTGACCATTAGCGAAACTATCACTGATAAATATTGGGTCAGAAGTTGTAGAAGGGAAAACATCAGTGGCGCAACTAGGAGGGTGCAAAAAGGTCTTTAGCACCCCCAAGTTAAAATTTAGCACCCAATGTTTTTTATATCCAACTTTTATTATTTTATTGAAGTGCCATGAATGTTTTTAAATTATGAACAATTTTATGAAAAATATTTAATTATTTGGTCGTAAGTTATATAATATAATTCATTATAATTTACTCCATACACGGATATTCCCATAATATTGTTAGACTATTAACTATAAAGTATACATTACGAAGAAATATACTGCTTACGAGCTATTTTTAGCCAATAGGTCGCATCAAAAAGCACTATATCTCTGTGGTGCGTTCACATATTTAGCAACCTCTGTTTTAGAGGTTTAACCTATGGAAAGCATGACATTAAAAACACTATGCCGAATCAGTAAAATTACTATATATTATAACAAAGTAAATGACTGATACTAATCAGAACGAAACTTTCTTCCATTATGTTTTGGAAAAACAATATTGGGTATGTGATTGATAAGATCTAAACGATTACAACCATTTACCAACAAAAACAATGCATTTTTTTTCTTTTATTCCCTTTTCCAAGGACTTCATTTTGAATTCACTATACTGAAATTCAAAAAAGAATTGTTATTTATAATAATTGATAAATATAAATATTCTATTGAAAAAAATTGAAAAATTAATTTTTATATAAAAATTACTAATTATTTATAATCGGTAATAATGATATGAATATTGGTCAAAACTCAAAATGTATATTATAATGATTTTAAATACACAATTATTACCATTATATTTTTTTTTTGATAAAGACATTTTAATGTGAGGGCCTTTTTTATTTCTTTATCATGTTTGTATATTTGCTAAAATAAAAATTTGAATGATGTCATCATAGGTATCAATAAAATTTATCTAAAAAAGAAAATGAGTAATACCTATTTAACAACTAATTCTAGGTAGGTACTTCAAATATTAACTTAAAAAATAATTATCAAATATCATTTAATTTAACTACATACCACTTACCTATTTAACAACCAATACTTCAAATGTTATTAATTAACTACATGTCTATTGTCTGCCTATTTAAATTTTTATTTAATAGTACCTACTGTAATATCAATTTTAGAATTATTGATTTTATTAATATGTTAATGGATAAATAATTATTAAAGGAATTTTATGTTTTTACTTTAATTCGGTTGACATATAATTTTTCTTTAAATTAAATTAAAGGAAAATTATTTATTTATTTATAAAATTGTATACATTTACATTTTATATTATATATTATACACGTTTATTTTCAATTAAATTTATATGATTTATTTTGAATTTAGTGGAACATTAATTGCACTTGAGTGGTCTTGGTGTCTGACAATACATTGGTTGCAACTGTCTGTAGATTGGCAAATCCCCATTTTAGACGATTTGCTGAAAAGGTCTGCTAGCGATTTTATCTGAGTTGAATCGCTAATAGCGATCGACTGCTATTGATCGCCAAGACCAAACCAGTGATATTTAAATTATACGTTTAGCTGGAAGTATTGAGAGGAGAAGCTGCATTCTGTCTATTAAGAGCAATCGTGTTTTATATACTGAAAAATGGCGAGATATGATGATCCCCTAAATAACGCGATAGGCGCGTTGTCTGTCGACGACGATCGATGGATAGAACTAGGATTGGACTACAAAATTCGAACGCAGCTAAGTGAAATTAAAAACAATTATGAAAGCATTTTCTCGTGGGATATCCAAAAATTAACAGAAGTTAATATGTGTCAGAAGTGGAACCTCATTGATAAAATTCGGGATAAGCAAGAAATGATCATAACCATGGATGATGAATTCGATTTAAATAGGTAAATGCCAGAAATTTATTTAATTGTATTTTCCTTTATGTAATTATTTTGTTTAATTAACAAACACCCATGGGTACCGAATTTTATTAGATATTGATGTATTTAAGGTTAAAGGTGTATTTATCAGGTGTTTACACTTCCACTTGCTATCCCATGAAATAATGAACTCAAATATTAGACCAAATGAATAATTCGCAATATAATTTTTAAAATATGTAGATTAATTGTAAGCTGTTAAAACAGTTTTTAAGTTTTTATTAGTTATTAAAATATATCTTTTATAGTTATATTACAAACATGATGATGGTAAAATAGTTGACTTTTTAGTTTAATTTAAGTGAGACACTCAACACTTACTGTACTACTGAGTAATATACCCGCTTGCTTACATTTTTTATTATATAAAATGTATGTATTATAATTTATTAGCCTTAAAATTAAAAATTCATTATTTAGAGCTATATTTAATTTTAAAATATTTTCCAGCTGTTTCAAATTACTATTATGATTTAAAATTTTAATGTTATATAATAATCAATGGTATTCAATGAATCATACAAATGTGAGCTGAATTTCAGCCTTCAAAGGATAATTAAAATTTTGATTCTTAACGGTATAGATTTTTGTTTTCAACCGATAAGCAGAGTATGTCGACACATGAGAAATACATCTTGATTATACATAGATAAAGTGTAATATTGTAGGCTCTACATAACTATAGAAAAAAAAATGTATTTATAGATTTTATTTACAACTGGTAGCTTGTTATGAACTTTATAATAACAAAAGTTATCAAGAATCGTATTTGGAAATTCAAGGCGCTGTTAAATATCTGGAGAAGTATAAATTTGATAAGTCAATCGTGCAATACTTTGATGCCTACTATCATATTACTCAGGCCACCAATGCGTATGTTGCATTAACATTGAAAATTGATTCAGAAAAGGTGTATTTTTATTATTATTTAATTCATTAATAGTATATTCAATATCACCTATAATAAGTTAATTTTTATTAATATTTATAACTACCAATAACCATTTTAAATTAACTATTTGTATAAATTATGTAGTAATAGTATCAATTATGTTTATATGTAATGTGTATTATGTATAATGAATTTACAAATATTATAATTTAAAAACGTTTTAGGGAACATCTTAAATGGGTCTTAATGTATTTTAGCTTTATGATTTAACTATGGTTAGATATATAAAAATGTTATGCACCAAGAATATTCAATTTACCATCGAAAACTACCCCTGAAATTTTAAATTGAAGCATTATTTCCACAAGTTATGGTGTACACAAACACACAAAAAAATAAAACACATATTTTTGAAATCAATACATTTATCACTTAGTTAAGTATCTAAAAATCAAAATCTCAAAAATGTATATAAATGTGTAATTACATGCAGTATGTTTATATATGTATAAATATGCAAAAAAAAAAATGAGTTTTATTTAAACGAGAATAAGCCTAATTGTGGACAAATCAGACAACTAATTAATTTGAACTTAAGGAAAAAAATATGCAAATTCATATACATCCCATATTTATACAGATATAGATCTTTATAAATAAATCTATCAATATAACCATTAAGACATTAACTTATTATAGTATAAGGTGAGACCTAATAGTATTCATTTTCAATCTACTGTATTTTTTTCTTTTAGTTACTCAATGATGTTAAACACGTTAAACATTTTAATCGATATGAGGAAGCTGCAATTTGTGCGGTTAAAGCCAAAATTTTTATGGAATATCCTCATGAAGGGAATGATATGGCTTTAAAATTTATTAATCAAGCCCGTTACCTTGATTCTACTGAACCTGAATGGATAGTAATTTGGTTGAAAGCCAAAGGACGAGTAAGACGTTATAACCAAAAATTTAGAACACCAGATGATGATGAAATAGATGCTGCAAATATGTTATGCACAACACAATCAAAGCTTCATATTTTGGTTCAAGCTATGAACGTTTATGAGGAAGCCGGATTTATTAAAAAATATACAAACAACCACAAAGAATCAATTCGTTTTTATAAGCTTTCGTCTGATATTACTAAGTAAGTAGTTGTTTTGTATTGACTGAAAGGTATTGACGATAATTTAAAATAGTAATAACATACTTAAAAATTATATTATGAATTGTGTCTATCCTATGTGTCCTAAATTATTGTAGCTTTTCAAAAAATAACTGTACTCTTTGAAATTACATAATTTTTTTAACTATTATTACAATCAAGTAAAATCTATTTATATATTTTTTTATCGTTTTGTTGATTGTTCACAATCTCTTAGTTTAATTTATTTTAAATTAAGTAATTGCATTTCATGTGGTTTTTTTTCATAGAAAAGCAATTGAATTGGCAAAAGATGATACAAATAAACTTATTTTTGTTTTATTGTCATCTTATTCGAGTTATGATAAATCTATTATGAGCAATTTAATCCCAAAACTGACGAATGTTCAAAATAGAGGTGTGGACCAATTTCTAGGCTTTTATTATTTAAAACATGAAAAGGTATAGTATTTATTAATATTTTATTGTTACTAAAATCTAAAAATCTAAAATACTTGTTTTATTTAAGGATTATGTAAAAGCAAAAATACATTTCACTCGTGGAATGGAAGCTGGTGATTTTAATAGTTCATTGCAGTTAATAAAAACAGAGTGTCTGTTAAAATCTGTCAATGACTTTCCTTATGTGCAATCATTAAATGTGATGTATGATAATTTTCAAAGTGCATATAGAAGGCTTATTATATTAATACATATATTGATGTATTACAATTTCTGTGAAAATAATCCGAGTGAAATGATGCGCTATCTTAAAATGTACATTGACCAAGAGATTGATGATACTATTAAACTACATCATTTAACTGTAAGTTATTCAAATATATAAATAACTTTGTATCTATCAATTTTTCAATGAATGATTTATGTTTAGTAGCTTAGTATTTTTCAAGGTAACTATTACAATATATATCAAGTTATGATAATATAAATTTTAATAATATTTTGTTATTATCAAGTAGTTAATTAGTAATTACATAATTTCACATTTATTAAATTGAAGTTTTGAAATTTTATCTAATATCAGAATATATATGTATTTTTCTATTTATATATTTGTCGTATTTTTATTTCAAACGATTTGTAATTATTCATTATTCATTTCTATCTTAACAAATGTATTTAAAAAGTAAAATATTAAATATAAATGTTAAGAATTTAGTTAAATATAAAAACAGACAATGTATATTTTATAGGCTGCATTCGAGTTCTATCCCAAGAACCCTTTTTCATTCCAATTCTATTTCGGTTGAAAAAAAAGGTACATACCAATCCCGTCCCAGTTAAAAAGAGTATAATTAAAATAATAATAAATGGTAATATGTATTAAGACTATAGTTTTAAAATGCATTAAAAAAAATATAGGGATTCATCATATTAGTACATATTCATAATTTAATCTTAATAACTTATAATATTATATATAGTAATTAAAAATCCAGTGAATGTTAAATAGTTAAAGTCAAACTAGCATATTAATATCCAAAAGAACACATTTAAAAAAATTGTTAGTAGATTGCTTTTAAGCATGTAAAAATTATTTTAAGTACTTATGTCTCATTATAAAAACTTATTTATTATTAATTTAATTGTCTTATCAATTTTTATACATATTTTGCATTGTTTTTGAATTAACTTCCAGTGTTAAATATTTTTATTTAATTTTTTGTGAAAACTTAATTTAAATTCATTTTTAATAATTAAAACTTTACCTTTTTCACTGTACATACCATCTATTTTTAATAAATTAAATGACATGGATATACGTGAAGCTCAAATAACGACTGAAAAGTTTATTTGGCTTCCTTAACTGAAACCATATTATCTTTATTTCTAAAAAATATGTTTTTATTAAATTCGATTGTCAACGTTATTAAGTTGTAAATTTTACATACCTATAGTTTAATATAAAAAGACATACAAAAGGGACTGAACTGGAATTTTTAACACAGGACGAAATTATAATATATCCATTAAAAAAACCATGACGGAACTAGTATATCTTTAAATTCAATTTTTATATGTAGCACGGAACTAAGATGCAATCATATTTTATATTATAATGTGTATTTGCGTTAAAGGTTATCATAAATCATTAACTATTTTAGATGATCTTGTATTAAAATGGGGTTTTCAGGGAATGAAAGGAAGTACCAAAATACATATTTTCGTAGAAATTTTGAAATTGAATTTTAAATTTTGAATCCTTCTGCAGTATGCGTATTTTAAGTAATTCAACTTAATTTTTTTTAAATGGTGATACCATCTTTTCTATAGATTCAGGTAGAGTATTTTTTAAAAAAAAAAATGTTTGTATACCTAATAAGGTTTTTCTAATTATAAAATGGCAAATAAAATAAAATATTTAAGGATTATTTTTGACGAAATTTTAACTATGTTAGCATTTATTTTATAGTCGAAAATCAAAACAATATTAAGATATTGTTAAATTGCTTACATAGACAGATAAGACATTAGGTAAAAACTTGTTTGTTTTCATAATTTAATCTCATTTTTGCCATTTATACTTCTAAAATAAAATAGTTAAATATTGAAGGTAATAAAAATAATAAAAAGTTACACACTACAAATTTGAAATTAAGATTTGTCTATTTGCAATTATTAATTTTAAGTTTTAACTACCTGATAAATGGTTAAAAGTTTTCAATTTGATATTCCAAACGCAATTCCAAAAGGTTTAAATATTCTAAATATTCTATTGACATAGCAATGTTTTTTTGGTCATCTTTTATATTATTATATGCCACTAATTGTATTGCGTTTTTAAATCTTGGATAATTTGCATAACTGTTTTTAAGTGTCACTATGAAAAAAAATCCAACTTGATGACTGAGATTACCGTTATGCACGTACCAAAAGCTTTAAGAATTTGAAATTTCTTTGAAAATGTGTATTTTAGTACCTATCTACTCTCTTTACTCCTCGAAAACCCCATTGCAATACAAGGTCATCCAATTTGAGAAGTTAGTGTCCCCCCCTTAACGTGAAAAAATACAGTAGAAATTGTTTATAATGACGTTCAAGGAGCCAAGGAAAATAGGGTGCACACTAGTTGCCTCCCGAAGTCAAAAAGGTCTATAATTTTTATATGAATTACCTCCCGACTATGTACGAGTTTCCTCCCGACGTAAATTAAATTTTATCATAAACGAAAAAGGTCTAATACTATAAAAAAAATAGTTGCCTTCCATTAGTTAGGTAATAAATATATAAGTGGTTCCAAACGTTTTCAAACATCATGTATCAAAATAAGTTTTTAATTTCAATGTCGTAATTTATGATTTTTTTTATATTTGATATTTGATACGATTACATTATATTTAGTAGATACATTTATATCAGAGGATTCAATTTTAGGATATAATAACTGTAAAAACATTTAAATTAATTAATTAAATTATTATTTTAGAATTAAATAATCAACAGTATTCTGTTTAAAAAATCTGTTATTTTAGATTGAACTTTGTATAAAAATTACACTCTATTTTCTTTCTAGTTCTTCAAAATGTGTATTTGGACTAAATTTTTCCAATATAACCAAAAATAACCATCATAAGATCCTTATAGCCATTATACAGACGTCATAATAACCAATACAAATTAGTATATGGAAAATAGTAGTTTTGCATGGACTTTCAATCTAAGCCCTAAGATCATTACACCCGATAGGTCATTACAACCGGTGTCATTTTTAACGGTTTCTATATACTACTGTAGTATACTGTATAGCAGGCGTGGCCAAATTGCGGCTTGAGTTATAGACTTTTGCGACTCATGTAACATTTTTACAAAAATAAATTTTTAATATGAATTAATGTATTTAAAACATTATAATATTTTATTAAATTACAATTTATAGGAAAAAATTACAAAAAATATAGTGTTCTTGATATTATAATACTTAAATGTATTTTTTAAATTTTTAATTATTAACTTTTTTCTTATTTTCTTATTTTCTTCTTTTTGTTATATTATATAATTATATAATAATATACCTTTTCCATTTCAGTTCTTTCGTGTTTATTAATATATTGGGTGACTCGTGAGTCTCTTCTCGCGAGCCACCCTTGCTGTACCTATAGTATTTATACGTAGAATAATTTGATAAAATTGATGGATAATTTTTGTTTTTGTTTTATGTTTTATGTTTTTATTTTTAATAATAATTGATAGCTGTGGCTGTGTGTTTGAAAAATTTTTATTTGTTTGTTTTTTTTTTTTTTAAGAATGTTGTTTTATAATTGTATATAATTATTTATGATTTCAGCTTACTTATCCATTGTTTAAGATAAACATGCATTTGGACCAAATACATTTCTGAATATGTTATCTGAGAATGTAAAAAAAATAATAAACAATGATTGGAGTTTGGAAGAAAAACAGATAATTGACAACACATTTGATCGGTTCAATAAAATATTAAAGTTAAATAAAAATGATATTAAAATAAATGTTGCTAATAAGACCACTGCTCATAAAAAATGCGAATCTTGGCGAAAACAACGAGTTGATTTGTCAGAAGATAAGTCTAATAAAACTGATCAACATCAATCTAATTCAAAATATTTTTATCGGAATACGACTTTAGAAAAACATGTTGATTTAGCCAAAAAACCATCAACAAATTAACAAAGAATAATTATTGTTAATAATTAAAATTATCTGTTAATAATCGTATTAAGTCAATGCAATAAACAGTTTGATTAGTTCAAATAGCGTCGAGACATACATAAAAAAAAGTTTGAAAACAAATTTAGTTTCTTCCGTAATGCACGTATATTGTATATTTGTATCACGTGAAAACGACTCTATAATTAATAAACCTTTTATAGATGTGACAAGACATGTGGTAGTTATAAAGTTATTATATTATTAAAACTAGATTTTATATCAAAACTTAATTAATTTATATATTATTAAATTAAAATTGTACTTTGTTTAATGTTTATACCTAATATGTTTTATTTTATATTACAGTCAATAAATGAGTTATTCTATTACTTGCTTTTATTTTTTATCTTCAAAAATCATTATGAAGTTTCGGCCTATTGTGTAAGTAAGTATACATATAAGGTATGTTCACTTTATAGCATTTTATGTTCGAAATAACAATTAAACAAAGAAACAGCCCTACGATTTGAAAACAACTATCCACGGGGGTGGAGGACGCGAGTGACAGCTAGTATATTGAATATTCTATATACGCATATAAAAATACTAAGAAAAATCGAGAATTTTTAATGGATAATAAAGAGTCAAAATATTTTGAAAATGATAATTTCAGCATTTGAAATAATTTAAGTTCCCACGATTATAAATTTTTGATTTGAAACAAAATAAAGAAATACTTACATTTTATCGGAAATTAGTTTAGTGTAAAATTAACAGTTTATTTTCCCAATTATTAAGAAAAATTTCACTTTTTATCTCTCGCTTTAAATACCTTTTAGATCCAATTCGCTTTCAGAAATAATCTCCTAAGCTGAAAATCGAAGTATTTTTATTGTCTCAAAAGGGTCATTCATAAAGACCATAGTATAAATAGGTAATTTTTTAAATTAATCTACGTTATATTTTAAATATTTAATTGCATTTAGTAAAATTAATAACCATAAAAAAGGCCATGATTTTTATGCAATAAATATTATGTAATTGTTACATACATAAATGTTAAAAAAAAAATACAAAGTAAAACTTTAGTGTTAACTAAAAAAGACTAAAATACTTAAAAACCAATATAAAATCTATGATCGTGTGATGATAAAAAAAAATAATTATTATTAAAACAGAAAATAAGATTAAAATTACAAATAAACTATTATACTAAGGCATTAATTATTATAATTATATAAATGTAAAAACTAATGACAGAAACCTTTTCAGAAGATAGTGAATCGATACTATTACAGATGAAAAATAACGCCATTGGGCATTGGTAGTGGTCTATTTTATCCAAATAAAACAATTTTCTGTTTCTTTTCTGATTTTACGTAACACGTCCTTATAACACAACGACAAGATAAATTCACTGGTATTATTTAATTTGTCACTCGCAATGCCGTACAGGATTAGCCATTTTTGTAATAAAAATATAAAATTAAGATTGATAATCGATTTTTGTTGTAATACAGAGAAATAAATACAAAACAACACAGACTAAAAGAGGATTTCAAGTATTTTCAGCATAATATTTGTTTTCTTTCTCTGGTAGTCTGATCTACGCTCAAAATAAACAAAACGCATTCACGCAAAATCTTTATGAGTTATCTTTGTGCAAAATCAACTATTACAAAAACTATAGATAATAATATTATATTTTAGAGTTTATCATATAGATTTTAATGTATTTTATTTATTAATTTTCTTGACTTTTAATTTTAAAAATACAAATAAATGTTGAAAAATCACAATTTAAATTTTATTAAATTAAATTGTAGTTAGATGATATTTAAAAACGTAAAAATGATATATTAAACAATATTGTGTACTATTGTCTATTTGTGTTAGTGTTGAGACTTGCCATTTCTAAACATTATAATCAATGAAAATGAATTAAATTTAAAAATATATACCTTTGCATGATGACAGTTTTTAATAATCGTATTGTATATTTTTGTTACCTATAGAATTTTAAAAGCAGTGTAGGTACACTGTACAATAAATTATCATCCTTTTGTAGAAATATCGTCTTTAACAATCATGTATTGAAGTGTTAAAAACTGCTTTATTTATTTAAATTTAAAAAGGTTAAGTTAACTATTACTTTTATAAACTTTTATATTAACTGTTGAAAAACTTAGAAAATTCAGGTTTTAGAGATTTCGATTTGGCTGTGATTGTATTTTACCTTGATAAACTATATCTTCTTTGAAAGTTGACTTTTATTTTTTTACTTTTTCAATTCAAGTGCCATATTTATTTTAAATTCAAAAATGTATTAATAATAAATAGATTTTGATCAAACACGTGGCTTTTCACCTTCAATTTTTATGTGTATTTATATTTAGAAAGTATTATTTTACGTCATCAAATAATTATATTTTTAAAACATTTCTAAACTTCAAAATCACAAAATATAAACTAAAAGTATTGTTTCTATTATAATCTTATATTTAGTTACATTTTTATGATGGTTACTTATCATTGTTTTTAACTTCAACAAATGTTTTAACCATTAATTTTATATTCAACATTAAACTTTAAAAAAAAAACACTAAATTTTGAAACATAGATTATAATATTTATGATTGCTTTAATTGAAATTGTTTTCAATTAAAATGATAATAAATTATTATCCTTTGTGATGAAAGTTTTGTATAATACCATTCACTTTTTTATCACTATTGAAACCGCAGACTATTTTTCTGTTCAACCAAATTGATCTTCATGAATTTTTATCTATGTCGACAGCGTTGACAAATTTTATATTGATTTCATTTCTTTAAAGACAGTGTGTGTTTTTAAAGAATTTTTTTTGAGTATATTTTTCATGTGTATTTCATCTTATATTAAGATTAAACTTTGATATTTTAAAAAACAAAATTAGATTTTTCCGAATAAATGAATATAGTCTTACAATTATTCTACAAGTGTATTTCAATGTAATTAGTAAGCTAGTTACCAATATGATTAGCGTAGTTAATTTAATAAACGTAGTATAATAATTATAACATAATATAATATAATGCTTATAATATTATTGTATATCTAATAATGGTATTTAATAATACAAGCCAATGTGCATTGGTTTAATCATGAATTATGTATACATGTTCGAGAAATCTTATCTCTTGCCAGTTGCCATTGTACTTTGTAACTTAAAGATAATAATAAAGAAAGTGGTCCAATTATATATATTTATGGGACAAATCTTAGTACTATAAAACAATATACTATTCACGATATATATGTCCACTGCAGAAAGTATCTCGTCGTATTTCATGTCTAAGAAAATAATAATTTCTGTTATTTTATCTTAGTGTTTGTTGTCATTATGAAGTTGGCGTGTTTTCTCATTAAACCAGCGTTTAAAAATTACAATGGCAACATCACACCAAAACGAAAAACAATAATATTATCGTATATATATATATATATAAGAATCTCAGTAGTAATAAAGTATATCGTTTATTTTTTTCTGCCGAAAGAAAACTAAATTAAACTACTACTACTACTACTACTACTATAGCGAGTAAGTAGAAAAACAGTTATCAACCTACCCAGGCGAATAACATAGTTGTAAATATATATATAATTATCGATTAGAACGAGGTTGAGTTGGTATAATGGTTTTTTGCGGTTATTCCATAGTAATGTCATTAAGTTTTTGTAGACTATAACGTTAATTATAATTAATTAATTGTTATAATATTATTTCATAAAATATTCATAGCTTCCTAGCTGTTATTAACTCTCTAGTCAAGAACGTATTGAATGTATTCATGGAAATATGGAATAAATAACTTCAACATACATCTAAATATTTTAAAAATGTCACTGTGTAATGTAAAAATGATAATAATATATTTATACAGGGATGAAAAGTTTCAAGATTTATATTTTCAAATTACAACAGAATAACAATACTTAAATAATGTTTCATCAAGCATTTTTATAATTGAGATTCTAATTTTTCTGTAGTAAAAACACGAGAAACCATTACATTTCCAAGTATTGTCAATAAAATTTGAAAATGTATTAATCTTTAACTACAAAATAATTTGCATTTTTTTCTAACTTATTACAATACATTTCTTTGCCACAAATAGAATATTTATGTCACAAAAAATACACCGTCATGAGACCAATCTAAAACATAAATCATAATACAATGCATTTTTAAATAATTATATGTATAATTATTATGACTATAAAACTGAATTTGATAAATTCTTAAAAAATATATACGTGAGTTGTATTTAGTTGGTACAGCCGGTATAGGTAAATTTAAATAAACTAATCTATATATTAAAAAAAAAAATAATAATCATCAGTTATTGTTAATAAATTGCAATAGTAATAGTCAATAGGTATACAATGGTACATGAATTATACTCTCTATTTCTGGATCTATACGGATAAAAATATTTTAATTTCATCAATATTCCAAATTAAGGTTATTACAATTTCGAATTTTGTGTGATTTATAATATATTCCTACAACATAGATCTTTATTTTTTTTTTTTGGAATCACATTTTAAATCAATAACAATTTATTTACGTGAACAACGTTTGATCTACATCATACGTTTTATTAATGTATTGGAATATAACTCAAATAATAATTTTTCTTTAGTATGTTTTTTTTTAATTTAAGACATACCTACTGCAGATTTCATAAAAAAAGTGTTTAACTTTTTTTTGTTTGTTCTTAATTATGCTCCCATTCCTCATTGAATTCACATTTAAAACAATTTAATAATTTTAATACAATAATCAAGTTTACAATTTATCTTATTCGCACCTATTTATTTTAAATAAAGTATAATTACTGAGAGTATTCATGCAACTTACGGGTGTACAGAACACACACAAATACGTCGGTCGTTGATTACGTGTATTATTTTAACCGTGCTACGCATGTTAATTACGTTACCGTTTTGGTAGTTAGGTATTTTCTTACGTGTAGCTTCTGAGAATGTATACTTATATACTGTCTACTGACACTATACGAACATCGTTTGCGATATGCTATGTTGAACGGGTATGTTTGTTAATTCTCTTGAGTGATTGTTATTAATAATTAATACAACGAACATTTTATAATTATAATTATCTTCGTGTTAAGAGCTTACCATTTGAGAATAAAAAATTTACTTGTTATTACTTCAACTACATTGAAGTGTATTTAATAATGTACGATATTCCACTAGGTAATCATTTTATGCTTAATACGCAAACAATAATCATCCAGCATTCCAGCATGTATGGTTTTGTGTTACCATAACTTCGGAGATTTACCTACTAAACTTAAAAATATACAGTTATGGAAAAGTCTTTTACAACGATGAGTCGATTTTCGTATTTTTTTTACTTTAAGTAGATAGTTAAAAGTGTTTTTAAATTTAAATGTAAATCTAATCAATAATAGGTGGTTGTTTTCCTCTGTGAATATAAAACAATTGTGCATTTTTTTTTATTTTTCGTTTTCAATACTCACCACTCATCAGCATAGTTGGTACAATAATATTTTATTAGTAAAAAAAATACTCTAACTCACATCTAACTACGCATGCGTATTTGTTAATGCATTAACAAATATTTATAAACTATAAAATATGTTAATCCATCAAATGTTTTCATATTGTTATTTAAAAACACGTTGTCGTTATTTTAATAAATAATTATTATCATATACGTTAAAATGTTAGCTGATTTCACTAGACCTAATTGAGTTTCTAATTGTGAAGTAGGTAGGTAAATTGTGTCTCCAAAAAACATATACCTACTACGTAAATTGTAGACCGAGTAATTTTGAAACGTAGGCGTAAATTGAGTTCTGGTAATTTGGGTTCTTAAAAAAACATGTAAATTGATATGTATATTAGTTTAGAAACTAAAGGAACAGATTACGGTAATCACGTTGGTTTATTTATTTATTCATCTACAATATATTATACAATCGTCAATCCTGGGTCGATCCTGACTGACGGTGCCATTAGGCATTCTGGCGTTGGTCTTGAAGTTGTCTATCCGATTAAGTATGAATAAACTACGTACAATGTAGTGTGTCAGGTACAAGGCCTATATTGTTAGAAACGAGACAAACAGCAGAAAAGTGTCTACTTAAATGAGTGGATGTTTCTATACCATGAGTTTGTACACTTATAGGCCCGTACGACGAATTTAAAAAAGCGAGTTGATTGGGTTCAGATGATATGTATCATATAAAGGACTTTTAACCAATCACTGAATAATAAATACCTACGTTTAGCTGGAGACCACCAATTGGAAGGGTCTTGTTTTACTCAACGTTAAAGTTCTACAACAGGCCTTCAGGGTTGCTACTGAATAATATAGTCTTGTTTTGATAGTTTTATTGTTTTTGGTTCAGGTCAAATGCTTGAAAATTTGCTGAATTTATTTTTTTGTTTTGCTTTGCTTGTCTGTATACAATTGTATTCTCTTTTTGGCTATATTTGGTATTCGTAGTTTAACGAGCCACAGTGAAATCTAACTGTGGAAATCTACATTTACTGTCGGATCTCCGTATTTCCAACGCGTGGTTATAAATTATTATTTCAACCATTCCCAGTCAATCGTAAGAAAGATCGGTGGTGGATTTTTCTTAGGGAGTGGTCGGTTTTATGAGAGAGAAGGTAATGAGATGATTTCCTATCTTCTACTGAGTCGGAGCAATTAAATGTTTTGGTTATCCTGATACCGTATTATCTGTTACAAAGTTAATGATAAAACAATCAAATTATTAAATGAGTTATACTACATATTAGTACATTAGTTATACCAACTGTTAATATATAATATAATACCAATTTTATATTAGATAGCTATATAATACAATATAAACAAAAACTATTAGTTAACTACTTACCTACCTAGTAAATATTGTAAATGGCCTATAAATAACAATTATATTTTCTGAATAACCAAGTTTTATCCACAGCCCTTAAATTTACTGATGTAGCATTATAGTAATAAAAACCAGATGACCATTAATTTTCGTTATTTCAAGTTTTAGGGCTGAACTTCAATACGATACGGAACTAAGAAGAGATAATATACTGCAGTAAATGCATTTTTTTTTTTTTATACATTATAATTTAATAAATCACACAAATTATATAGAAATCAGTTAAAAATGTACCCAATAGTCGATACGGCCATATCTATAGTATGTGTTATATATTTATAAGTAGGTATAAACATAAACTATCATTATTAATTTTATGTTAATGCACATTGCATATTATTATTTACCATATACCTATATACTAGTTGTACAGAAAATATTGACTTTACCGAGTTAAAAGTTTTCGTGTTGGTCATGCATAAATAAATGTTGCTGTTTAAATCAAAGGCTTTCCAAATCCAGACTTTCAAATAGAAAATATTCTTGACGTTTATTTTAAAGACATTTTATGAACGTTGAGTGGGTATTATACGACAGTAAAACAACTGCATCGTTTTGGATATGACGTTGTTTGTACGCACTTGAACGTGGTCGACGTGTAATAATAAAAATATGGCCATCGGCGTAGCAAAATATTTATTTTTATTTCAAACATTTTAATATTGTCAAAAGAAAAATAAGTTTGACATGGCAATGGCTTTATAAATTGACAGTCATCTTAAGTCTTCACCACATTTTATCGATAGATCTATATGTGTATTTACTGGTTGAGAACTAAAATTCACGAAAGCTTTGAGATAGACAATTTAATGTTGACAGACTTAATTAACGTGTAAGCTTTTGTACAAACTGCTTTACATTAAGTAGGTCATTGTTATCGAAGACACAAATTCGCGTTGGTACATGCAATGGTGAAAAAAAAAACCTAGCATTAAATACAAGTGTAAGATAATATTATTAATATATAAAAGTAAAACACATTTATTTTAATGAATATGGCATATAATATTTAAAATAAATTATGGGAATTTATAATAATATCTAATGCATAGATATAAAATACCTACTAAACATTTATTTATTACATAAATAGTTTTGTTTTTGGTAACAAAAAACCAATTATTTGAAAATAATTATATAATTTATGCTCCGTTTGTGGGGCAAAAAACATGGATATAAAGTTATCATCGGTATGTAAGTCTTATAAAAACGAATCTATCAGTCTATTGATGTATAAGAAACACTTTTTCATTTTTATTTTAATGTGTATGTAATATATTGTATAAATATCATTATTTTGCAAAATAAAAATATATCTATGGTATACTATATATACTTTTACTCTATACGAGTAGAGTAGTATATAAAAAATACATTATAATCAATCACAATAAACTAATGGAATGGCTCTCGAATTTAAGAAAAAATAAAACGAGTAAAATGTATTTTGGTGTTAATGATAAAATCAACATCATTAATAAAAAAAAAAAAAAACTGTATCACTTTCCGTTTACCCTTACTATATGGCCGTATTAAAAGTTCAATTTGAAAGGTCCAAGGTACTTTTAAATTTATTTTTAGAATACATATATTTTTTTTTTACCTTATAAAATTTCAGCATAAACTCGTTTCCCACTATTGCTAAAAACTGTGCTAGCGCCAGGGTTTCAATAAAAGTAAATTTTCTACACGAACGCATCAGTACGAAATTATCAATGAACTGTACGAATTTACTGCTGTTTTTTCCTACATAATGTCTTTTCCAAATTTGTTGCCAGATGACATAATATAAGTTACCTATAACTAATGTGTTGTATATAATAATAATAATTAAATGTATAAAAAATAAAAATCATAACGAATATAAAAATATGATATGACACTTAACAAATTTCGATAACAGGCTATTCAATATTATCTATAATAATAATAATAATAATAATAATAATAATAAATAAAAATAATAATGGCACGCAGATCACAAATCTTCTTTGATTTCTTTTTGTTCGGTCGCGAGATTGTCGTTCGTCACCTGCACGATCACAGAGTCTTCGGTATCACTAACGTAACCATCGTCTGATGTGTACCGTATGGGATAGATGAGCAGAGGAGAAGCAGACAATGCGATTAAGTTGCGTTCTTCAAACTGCTCCAACCATTCGGTCCTGTAACATAATAAATAGATTATTATTTATTATTTCGCGTCCATATGATAATGTTTTTCAATAATCGAGACCAATCAACGAATTTAAAACATGCAGGTGAATAAATCGCGTTCGCACTTTTCACGCCACTCTGACGGGATTTTCTAAACATATAACGCCGTAAAATTTGAGTCAGATATAAAAGGTTTTATGGTATTTAAATTATATATACACATTACACAACACATAGGGCTTTAAATGTATCAACCGTGATTTTCTGTTTCACGCGTTAGATAGTTCGAACGAGAACAAGAGAGACCGCGGTGGGCCACTCTGTATATTATACTATATGTTATATAAATGAGTATCAAAGAATATATTATTATAATACCAGTCTATGTATCTAGTATTAACTAGCTTCAAAAATGTTATAATGATTTCGATATAGCAAAAATAAACAAGTACCAATAAAACCCATTACAGTAGTAAGTACTAAGTAAAATATCAATACTTACATACAAGTACATTATAACTCATAATATATGCATTTGTTACGATATCGTATCAAACAAATGTAATCGCTTTAATTAAAACGTATTTATATCTGATGCATATTTATTGAAAAAATCTCATTCCTTCATAGTTCAAAGAAAAAGGGAAAAAATTCTTTGAAAATAATTTTAAACTATATGTTGTTTTATTTATCTTCAACGACTAAAGACATAAGTCATGTTCATATAAAATTCGTTTTATAGCGTGATATCATCGTAATCTAATCCATCTTTTTTTTTAAACTTCTGACACTATAGTCATGTAATATAATATATAGGATGTGGATATTTTATCATGGGCGAAAATAATCGAGTTATAACTTAAATCATTTTGTGTGTGTTATTTTTTTTTAATAGATATCGAACAAAAACAATATAAATATGTATTACGACATTACCAATTTATTATTGTTTGAATGTGATTGTTTGAGTTATTGATATATATATAAAATTAAAAAAACAATTCGTGTGTACGACTATATTAACTCATTACACTAATGTTCAATAATACGAAAATCAATATCTTTCTTGAGAACTTTAATAATTTTCAGTTTTAATTTGTTTATTTAGAGCAGAATTCGCTATAGAAACGTAATATCGTAAACGAAATTTTAACGAATGTCAAATATCCCGTACGATATTATAATACGTGTAAAATATTCAATATTTACCAAACTTTTGTTTGTCAACTTTAACAGTTTAATATTTATATATATTAAATTATAATAAGTATAGACATTTGTTTGACTTGTAAATAGTTATATTTAGCTGTAGTATGTTAAATATTAGTCCAAGAAAATGTTCAGAACAAATTAAAAATATTATCAAATCTATTTTATGTTCTTAATCCTGAAAGTCAACAATATTTAAATATATAAAATTTATAATTAAAATATTCAACATTTATGATTGTCTGGCAACTTGGTTTATTGTTTTTTTTTTTTTGCATGATAATTATAATAGTTTTATAATTAAATTGTAAACATAATTATAGATAGAGTGAATTAATTATATTTTAATGACAATTCTTTGTATTGTGTGTTTTTATGAATTGTTACAAGAAAAGAATACTTTATATTTCATTTGTATGTAGAAGTAAAATAAAATAAAATGAAATGTTAATTATGAGACTGTAAAACTTTATGAGATGTGGTATCAAAATAAACATTACCCTATTTTTATTTTACATAATGCCGTGTTGGAAATAAATAAATAACGTGTTTTAAATTTATTAAAAATGAACCATTTTTAAATAATTGCCATGTTAAATAGTTAATTGAGAAAATATTTTATTATATTTAAGATAATTAAGATATTGATACTTAACCAAAGTAAACTAAATTAAACTTACCAAATACCAAAACTATACTAGTACATTTTATTCTTTATATTTCTACGCGTTAGTATATTTCTAACAAAATACAAAATTGAGTTAAGCGTTTTTTTGTACAATTGCTCATAATTCAGAACATTTTATGATTGTTAAATAATCAACTATTTAGACACCAACGGCAGGAATTTATCGGATTGTCTTGTACAGTAATGTACACTAATAATGTCATTTAATCGATTAATGTAAGTTTTGTTAATTGTTTAATAGAGTAAAATATTTCCAGGGTACAGCGAGAAGACATAAACCACCCTTTCTATGGCGTATGCCTTACATTGATTATTTTTATTATATTTAAATTAAATAATATAGTCTAACAATAATATATGTTAGTGTAAGATTTGTAGAAATGCAATATTATTGTTTTATGATTAACTAAAGTTTTAGTGAGAAACTCCAAACAGATATTTGATAATCATCGATTTTTTCAATATTTTTTATCGGAAGAACTGTCCTCATCAATGTAAACAAATATAATAAATAGATACATATATGCAAAGCAGGGACGAATTCATGTGATTATGACCATTTTTTTTTTTTAATGTCATGAAATAATATTTTTTCAAAAAACTTAAAAATATATAATTGTTGTTCATGGCCATAAAAAATGTAGTTCTTTAATTTAAATAAATATTTCACGTATTATAATACATACCTAATAATTACCTATAAAAACACTATAGGATTTTGATATAGTAAAACTTGCTATACTCTTTATAGTATAAATAGATATAGACAATAGATCCAATCGCCAGTTTTATTACCACTTGTTAAGACGATCTACATTATGTTAGTCAAATACAATAATTATTATTATTGCTGAAAACCTGATCCAGTAATAGACAAATGATTGGTAAAAAATAAAATCAATTTGAAATTAATAATTTGATAATTTTAGTATAACATTTTATACGGATATATATATCGTTATATCCTATGGAATATTAAATTTATCGAATATGTTTGATTACAAAGAATAGGTGATTTATAAACATAACCATACATAATCACTTCATAAATATAAAGGCATACCTACCTACATTTTTTTTTGTTATGACATAAATATCTACCTGATATACTTATTTTATATATGAATAGATTTTTAAGTTTTTCAACTGATCCTTTTCCTCACCATACAAAAGTAATTTATGTGTCACTACTCACTTATAGTAACGCAGTATTGTGAATTATTTACCTTTGATAAAATTGTCACAATGAGTGTACTGACTTAATACTCATAGAAAAATCGTTTTCAGAAACTTACCGAGGATGTTGGTTGAACATTATCGGTAGGAATTCGTCCACTGGCAACAATTTTTTTAACGGGTTAGCGTTTAAAAGTTTTTTCGCACCACGTCCGCTCAACAAATACCCGAGTGTCCAATATGAATAACCCGGTCGCACAAGTAGTTTCGAGTTTTCTAACCAGCTTTCGTTGTTGTCGTTTAAAGACTTTCGACCAATGTAACTATTTAGAAATACAATAATAGCATATTAATAATAGTATCTTACATAAAATATGAACAACGTTCAGAATTATAATATATGTACTTTGTACGCATAACTACCAGGTTTCTAATAATATATTATATTATACATACACTAAATCCCAAGAAATTTTTAAACGTCTTAATTCATTCAATACCATTTGTAATTTGAAACGGAAATACGGTTCAAACCTCGCGTCGTCTTCTAGAACCAATACTTCATTTAAACCTTCATAAGTTGTCTGAAAAAAAAACAAAATAACAATACGTAAAAGCTTAAGTGTCAACGTTTATTTTAGCTTTATAAATGGAATTTAAATATTTTTATTTTAAAATACATATATGATATAACATTTCTAAAGAATGCCACTTTTATAATATTATACTCTTATAACAATGTCGATTTGATGCATTATATAAAAACATTTCATAACTTTTATAATTTTAACAATAAAGAAAAGTGCAAAATAAACATACATATTAAACATACCATATAGTATACTTTGTAGTATTAATGAAATATTAGTTTACATAGATGCGTTTTTATAAAATTGTTTTTAATTGACACATTATATGGTAATTATACATAATACGAGTATTATGTTATACGAGCAGGTATTCTGAAATATATATACTTAATACGTATTTTGCAGTGAAAATAACCATATTTTTACCTTTTATTTTAATTAGTAAAATTAAAAACCGAGTGTTGTTAATCAATTCTGGGTATGTTACTTAGAGGTTTTTGAATTTATATAACTACATATCGGTAGATAGTATATTGATTAGTTTTGAACAATTGCGTAATCGATATCAGTCAAAGTGTCTAATACGAACGAATCAATAAACACTATATATACAGTTAACGCTTACAACCGTACTCCACCATGATAGATCGCTTATACGGATGGGAGAATAAAAAAAAAAAAAAACAATAAATCTACAAGGCCGGAAACGTGGTGAAAAGAGTAAGACATAAAACAAAATAAATACACTATTTTTCAAGTATTAACGAAAAAAAAAACTGATTCTAAAACTTGGAAAAGAATACAAAAACCCGTAGACGGGAAATTTGCAACATTACAGTTATTTTACTGGGAACAAATTACATTTAACATATTAGGTCACATTCTAAAACTGTTTCGCAGTTATTTTCTACGATAGCAACATAACATAAATAATCATAAAACTAATATCTGTTGGATATTCGTTGGTTCTTATAATAGCTGCTTGCATAACTGACATCACTAACTTGTATATTATACATAATTACGTACCTATAAGTATATTCATTACATTCACTAACATGTATATCGTGTATGCACATAAAAAATCAACAACATTAATTAACGTGTTTTTGTACAACGAAACTTCCATACAACGAACTTTAAATTTAAAAAAATTTAATCTAACCTAACGAATTTTGTTTGTTCACCATCAGACTTCGTTAAATAGAAATTTCACTGTATTAGGTACTAAGTACGATTTCGTTCTTTCAAAAGGCATAAAATGATTAACATTACGTGCAGTACATAATAAATTCTAACAAAAATATATACAAATGACCAGGTCACGGGAATAGTAATTATTGTCAAATAATAGTAAATCGTATTTTTGTTTGTCGACCGTAAACATTTTTGTACAATGGGTCTCCGTCAATAGCTATTAGCTCTTAGCTGACAATGAGTTTTAGAATAACGCATCGTGTACAGCACTACTTCTTCGGTCAAACTATAAATTTTAACATTTAATATTTTGCGCTACCGCCATATTAATTATTATATAGTGAACATAAACTTCTTATTATGAACATAAAGAGTAGCGTAGACCACAATATTTCCCATCCAAACATTGGACAATTCTCAAGACATTTATAAAGTATATAAAGTATCTATTCTGTCTATAATTTATTTATGTTCATTGCTCACAATTGTTAATAAATCCAATTAATCATATACAATTTTCAGAAAATACAGAAAAAAAAATGTTTATATTTTTGTAATAACAAAATGTTAAATTTATTTTAAAGTTCGCATAAAATTTTTCTGACTGCGCTTTAAAATAAGGCTTGGTTGGATGAGTTTTTGCCTTGTGGTTTTCTCATAATATATTCATTATTTTTATCAGTCCCTCTCCTCCCTAACCCTCAGGAATTAAATTCTGAATACGCAGCTGCAGTATACAGGTGTATAGGATTAAGTTTTAGTGGTATTACAAAAATGCGTTCTTCGCGCTTCAAACGTTTTACTCTCTTGTAATTATAACAATACACAATATTCAAAACATACTTCTTGGTAAAAACGTACTAAGTTAAATTAGAATTCAGTTTTAGTAGTGTTGTAAAAATGTGTATGCGTGTCAAACGTTTTGCTTTCTAGCGGTCTTACGAGGCTTTAACTATACATTGATCATGATAAACGATACAGTATTACTGCTACGTGTATTTACGGAATAATTTTTGAAAATTATAGGCTCTATAAATAAATGCGGGAACCCCAAAACTCCGTTTCCGGATATAAAATACTACATTTTTAGCAATTGTATAAAAACAAAATAAAGATATAAATATTTTTAGCATTTAAAAACAATGGAATATTATCTTTAACTTTGTAATACTTTTTCAAATTATTTTTAAATATTTTGTAACACGGCAATAACAATAGGCAAATTAGGTACAGAACTGTCGTGGGTTCATTTTTATCAATATTTCGTTGAATACAAATTATAATACTGATTAAATTTAAAAACGAACACAATAAATTTTAGGTCAGCTATAAACACACATACAAACCAAAATGTCTTAGATATATATATTTAATATAATTCGTAATAATAATAGTGAGAATGTATCACTGACAATAAGTCCTTCTATTAAGATACAGAATTCATTGGAATTACAGATGTGGAGGCCAGATCCTTCTACGAACTTTTAATTTTATCAAAAATATTTTTTGATAAACCTTAAAAATATAATAAGTGTTATTCATGTATATACGTAAAATGTGTAAGTAGACATAGTATATGTTTATATGTTTATATAGATAAATCAATTTGTGACAGGAATATAACCAAAGATCAACTAATCGTAATTTGTAATAATCGATAGAGTAAAAATATCGAGCAAATTCAACAATTCAACGAATTAAATATTATCACTTCATTAAAATTAAACACCGTTAAAATATCTGATTAAGATAGTAGGTATAAATATAATTTAATTTAAGCATTTAAAACATCTACGGATAAAAAAAAATATTTTTATCACAATTTAGAATGTCACTATAAAAGTTTCTTTTTCATCGTTCGTTAAATATTCTTATGGAAGTATAATATAACTAGAACAGAGCATAAAATTTGATTCAAACCAATATTTAATTATTAAAATTTAAAATAGTTTGCACTTACATTAAAATACTTGAACAATTATTTGATTAAGTACGCTTTATAAAAAGCTTAATGTACTAAATTATTTTTTAGTTTTTATACTTAAATTTGAAAAAACATATGAACCTAATTATAATCAGTTATTAAATTAATGATAAAATAATTAATAACCATTAATTTTAAGTATGCAAAAGTATTTTCTCTTTAATTATTATGGATTAAGAATTGATAAATAAAAAGTAGTACATTGGTAGCTAAGCATAAAATACTAAAAAAATATGATTTTTTATTAATTTAGGAGGAACATTCGTTTAAAACTATTATGATATTGCTACCAAAGGTAAAGTATAAATTATTGGTAGATTATTACTACTTTGATATATATTCTAAAATACACGCTAAAAATTAAAATCATATATCGCCATACCAAAGCTAAAAAATTAAAATTATCATACATATTTTGTAGATAAATATAAACAATATATTAGGTGAATAGTTACTACAATATTTTTAGTTCTTACTCAATATGATTTATATTATTTCCCTTCAAAAAAAAAGAAAAAAAAAGAAAGATAAAAAAAGGTTTTCCTAAACACATTTTTACAAAATACATAGACTTTTAAACTAAAATACGCTTTATATGCAAAAAAAATTTTTATGAATACTGTTTTATAACAGTTGTCTATATTTTTATCCTCGTCGAACAGCACGTAACTCAGGAAATGTATGTAAAAATATACAAATCTGAACCTGATTATCTTTATGAAAGATGAAAGCATATAAAATACAAATTATTTGCCAAGAAAAAACAATTTAATTCGTGTAAAGATTAATTCAGAATTATCACATACACTATTGAAATAAACAAATAAAATGAACAATTATTTCATTAAATATAACATTAAGGAAGTAACAATAATGATATTTGTTTAATTAAAAAATTATTGTACTAACATTTCAATAATGTTTATCTAAATGATAATCATCTGTTGTAGAACTGATATTAAATGGGCCATACTTTACTATAGATGTTGTTAAAGTTTATACAAGTATACGTCAAAGAACAAAGATACAAAATGAAATTTTTAAAAAATATGATGGCATTCTGTTATAAAGCGTGATATTAGCTGCTAAATAAAAGAGTAGGTAAACTATCGATAAGTTCGAGTTTATAAATCCACAGACAAATGTAGGTAAACGAATGTAAATAATAATTACATTTTTAAAATTTTGAGATTTTTTTTTTTGTACCACTTAAAGAAGGTACTGTGAAGATACAAATTTATGTTTTCAAAACAAGAACCACATTTTTTACTGTAAACCATTTAGTAGATAAATTTTGTGAAAATGTTGATGTACTGAACCAAATTTTGAACAAAAAATTAATTCAACTTTGTGCTCTACGAATAATAAGTTCCATGATCATAAGCTTTGAAAATATGGTGCTAGAGTGATTTGAATATTTTTATAATATTTAATTTAATTATATTAATACTTCAACATTTACAATTTATAAAAATGCTTCAAGTATAACAAATATTATATCCAACAAAGAGGGCGCTATCTTAACGTTAAGCATTCGTAATTAACTATAATAATGATATGCTTCTAAATTATTTTATACATCATAAATCATAATAGGTATATGATAAATTCTTATAAAAGAAACATGCTACTGAATATTTTTTTTATTACGTAAAAAAAAAACATTGAATCATCGATATTTTTTATATAGGTTTTTATATTTTCAGAATCAAGTGGTATCTGTATATTGTTATGTTTTTGGATACTAGGCAAGGATAAGATTACATAAAATCGGTAATGCTATAACACCTTTATTACCATATTTGTTGTGTTTTTTGGTTGCCTAAACAAAATCATTTACATTTCTACGCTTGCGTTTTTTAAAATGTGTACTATATGTGTAAAATCATACCATCTAAGTTAAAAAAAAATAATTGTATAATCAATTGAAAAAAAATACACTTTAAAGATGCTGTAATGAGGTGAGCATTTTTATAAATTATAAATGTTGATAGATTATAAAATAAAATAAAATATAAATATTCAAATCACTATAGAAAATTACTTATATTATATTGTGATTATAGTATATGATTATATATTTTTAAAAGAGAAAGTCAGTGGTCTACTCGTCTGTCACTTATTAGCTTATTAGCTTATTAATATCTTGTATCAAGTTGTAGTTGTAACGGGTACGAGATTATTATTTTTTTTTTGAAATTTAGTATTATTAGTAATTAATTGAATTGCAAATGTGATAAAATAATTCCAATATACTTAATTATTGGTTATAGAGGGTATTTATTCATATATTATACTCATGCTATAGACTTCGGAAGTTCTTTGAAAACAATAGTTTGTCAATGATTATTTCCACACGATTTCTGCCCATTGAAATTATACATTTTGTTCGCCCGGGCGCTTTTCATTTCAACAATAAGTTTCACCTATCAACGATTAGCACAAACTAATATAAACAAAATCATTCGTAGTTTGTATTACATCGTTTGTTCTTTGAAATCCTAAATCTTTCTTATTAGTACTACATATAATATTTAATTAATACAATATTATAAACCAACATCTGGATTCCATTGGCCACGTTATTATAACTCACCACGTGGTATGAATAAACTGCCTATACTCGCTTAACCTTAGTCTTTTGTCCACTTAATAATTTGATTAAAATCATTGTTTGAAAAATCGTTTATAATTTTTTTTTGTCAATGTTAAAACATATGAGTTTAAAAAAAAAAAAATCATCAATAATTTAAGAAATACCAACAAATCACGTATAATTTAAAACTAACACAAGTTTTTTAATTACCTAGTAATTGCATTATAACTAAAATTATGAACACTATATAACAATTCAATCTTAATCAATCATCTCGCTTCGTTCACGTCAGAGTACCTAAATACAACACTCGTAATATCTTCTATCAACATATATACATTAAAGTAAATATAGGTAATTAAGTTCATTCGAACAGAGTTTAGATTAAAATAAATCGCTTACTCAAGTTATTTCTTGTCTTCCAAAAATATATTTGTACTGTGATAAATTTTTTTCATTAAAATTAAATCATAATTATTGATTTTTTTATAATATTAGCACAAAGTAATTATTTAACAATATTTGTTTTGCAGTATACACCATATGATAAAAATATTAAATCATTTGTTTACTTATCAAAATTTGTTAAATAATACTATATAACTTTATAATTATTATAATTTTCTTTAAAATTAAAGTACTCTTCATAATATATAAACACATAAAAGATTAAAAAATTAAAAAATAGAAAACATTTTGAAACATAATAATAATCCGAGTGCACTACTGAGTAAGTAATGTTATGCGTTTAATACTTTTATAAGTTATTACATAGATTAATATTAAATGTTTTTGTAAACTGCTTTTAAACAATAACTCGCAAACTCAAGAATACACAACGGTATAATATAAATAAGTTCTTTATAATGTAGATGAACATGCTGGTAAAATTATATACCACTGATTTATATCGTAAAACTTATAAAATTATATAGTAGTATACCTTTTATCAATATTACATTACAACATAATATTAATTTAATAACATTAACATGCATAGAATATAGGTTTATCATACTAATAAAATAATGTTATTTTTTAATCGTTTAATAATTTTACTTAAAAATGTATTGAATAAATATTAATAAAATTGAACTGAAAAAGAAAATTCCAAATCAATCTAAATCCAAGTTTTCAGCTTATTCGTTAAAATAAGTACCTATCCACACTCATGTGGTGGTATCAACTAAAAATAATTAAGATACACCATATGGTTATAATCTTTCTATAATATTAATACAGTTAACAATAAATATTAAACAGAATAAATAAAAATTATAAAAAAACATAAAATGTGTGTAACTTTAAAACCTATACAACTACCTACTTCAAGATAAGCGGTTACAAACATGTAGGTAAATCACAAAACATCTATTGATCTCTGTTTGAAGTACCCATATAACTTTAAAACAAAATATATATAGGTATATAATGATATTATATATAACTTAAAAATACACAGAATGCGCTTTCTCTTGTTTTATACGAATTGGCCTCCGATAAATATTGTTAAATTCTTGAACTGCGCTACTGTTAGTTTTAGAACTGTATATACGATAGTATACACTAGTACAAACCTTATAAATTACTATAAACTTTAACCTTCGTATAGTTTCGTGAACTACTGTGGTTTAACATGAAATGATGTAAAATAAGAAAGCATACATTTTATATAAATTTTAGTATAGTATAATACTATATTAAAGTAACAGATTGTATTTGTGAAATTTTATTACAACCGATAACCAAATTTGATTTATCTTATAAACTGTAGCCATTTCCTACATTTCAATACTATTTTGTACATCCTAAAATTAAATTGTATATTATACTGAATAATGCTAAACCGTATAAAATTTCATTAAAATATAAGAAAGTTATATATTATGGTTAAGTTCATTCAAAGTACATTCTTATAAGACCCATAAACAAGAAAGTCTTTTGTTACTATAATAGTTATATATAATGCTTAGATTGTTTATTCGTTATAAATATTTGATTAGTGTAAATAGTATATAGCACGATGAAACATACTATAAAATCTAAAATTACATGTAAATTATAAACGAGAAAAAGCTCAATAAATAATACTACTAATTTTAGATAATTCTATAAAAATTAAATTTTTTTTCTGTACAATAAGATATTTAATGAAATAAAAAAAAGTTGAAATGTTGGGAAACATCAAATGATATAAACATTTAATAGTTAAGTTTCTAGTTATTTAATATTATGTATCTATTTTAACTAAATTATGGTATATATAAAAGACATGTATACGTGAACATTATATTTATGAAATTTTCTTATATAGGTATTAAATTTAAATTTCTAATTTTTTCTTATTTTACACGGTTAAAATATAATCAGTACAAATAATACCACAACATTTTAATTTTATTCTCCGTTGTAAGTAATTTAAATATATTATAAGTCAATTACTTTGAAAATAAAAATAGGTACAAACCAACGAAGTAACTAGTAACTAAACATTTTTGGGGTGTATTATTTTCGACTTTTGCTCAAAAAAGGGGAAAAAAATTAAATAAAGTAAATGTAAATTAAAACATTCTTCGTTTCACTAAAAAAAAAATAATAAAAATGTTTATTAAAAACCATAATATTATTTACGATTTAGATAATCGGACAATTTTATGTAAGCAAAAAACAAAGAAATAATATAAAAGTTTATTAAATCATTTTTTTTTCAATTTGTAAACTACAGAATTGTTAATATTTAATGTTTAGAGTGTATGCCGACTGCAAAATATTCATAATCATTAAACATGCTCATTGTAGTGAAAGTTCATAAATAGAAGTTTGCCAATAAATTATGACTACGGTATAAACATACAATATGATATTACATAATACATTCCAACTGATTAGTACGTATGCGCGCGTACTTTATTACACTCGTATTATAAAATCACAGCTATAGTTGAAAACTATTTTACTGTAGTGTAATAAAATGAACCATAACTATTTTGTGAATCTAATAATGACCAGAAAATATATGATTTTGGCTAATATATACATCGGAACGTTGTATTGCATTTATTACATTACATTATGTTACAAAAATACGCCTCATCGATAAACGCATTTTACTTTCAATCTGAAGAAATAGAAAAATATACAAAGCGCCGTAATATATCCTAGTCTTTATATTACATACACACCTACATAAAATCTATTGTAGTTTTTTTTTATATATTCTTTTCTATAGATAGACCGCTTTTCTGTCAATATCTATAGGCGTCCGGACTACACCGTCGTGAAACCGTTGTTATACTACTCTATAGTAACCAACCTATTCCACGTGAATGCTCACTTGTCTGTATGACATCACGTAGGTACTTCTCTGAGATTTATTTGTAGTTTGAACACAACGAACTCTCAATTTATAAGATGCTCTCGGGTTTGTTCAAATTTATTTTTATCAGCTTCAATTTGTAAGCTAATCACTACACAGCCGAAAAGTAATCAACTTTTTATATTTACATAGAATATTGTTTAGAAAAAATAATCAGCTTTGAAAAACGAAAATAAAAATATATAGATACCACGATTAAAAAATAAAATATAAGAATATAAAAAATGGTAAAAATGTAATTGTATTTTTTTTTATTGTAATATGTTTTTAAATATTATTTTTTAATTCTATTATATTATTTTAAATATATATATATATATATATATCCAAAAATGATATTTGTTTTTAAGATGTCGAGTGTTTACTGTTAAAAGAATCACTCAGTACGAAATATACATATGAGTAGCTCGCTCTTGATTTTATTCTAAGATATTTCTTTACCTCGTATACTTAGTACCCCAACCTACACATCCATCTATCAACGAACGGGCGTCTTTATCGTTCATCTTTTGCCCGACATTTGTCGAGTTTTATTTTCGACGGTACAATATCAACGGGATGATGGGTTTACGATAGTTGAAAAAATCCAAAAGAAACTTACAACTGCCATGCCCTGTTTTGTCTCCGTGGCGACAATATCATTGTTATCGACAACTAACCAACGATAGACATCGCGTGCTATAACTAATATTTATTTTACTGCGAGTTGATTCGAGGCTCCATAAAAACACAGTAATAATAATGAATTTACATACAGTGATAGAAGCAGGGACTTAGATGATAAGTATTTTTAACGCCATTCACGAAACGGCATTATAATAATAGTATAATTCAATACGAAACGGGAGGGTAGATCAATATTATGAAATATATACGAAACAATAGCAATTTGCTGAAACAACTATTATCGCTTATAAAACGCTATATAACTAATATTGTTTATTGTATAAATTTTTATACCATTCAATTATTTTTACACTCGATTTTCGTGTTTATATAATATATATAGATACAAGGTCTATCACTATCATTTGACATATTCAAATGTAATTTTAATATAAAATTGCCATATCTCAACAATATACACCGTGTATATTAATCATTTATTGCGTTTTAATATTTTATAAGTACTAAAATTTTAATATCAAATTAATAATCGAAAGTTTTTTAAAAGATTTGCACCTTATGTCGTATTCCCTAACAGAATATTTATTAAATATATTATTGCTATGCTAATCGTAGTAGGTATATACAAGACAGACTCAATAATAACTTAATTTAATTTAACTAAAGATTTAAAAGAGCAATATTACCTTTGCCCAAATTCTGTAATGGCTCATGAAGCATCCAATCTCTCCTTTAGTAATTGGCCTATAAAAGACAACAATTAAAACATAATTAAATATAAAACGTTCTTCAAAGCAAAATAATAAAACTAATTTACCGTTTATAATAGGGATCTTTATAACCAGGCATGAGCCTCACGCCCATAAACTCCAAATCCGTTTCGGTCAGAGCTCTGAAAATAAAAATACAATTAGTTTACTTAACGTTATCGGCGTTACCGCATTCAATAATTTAAGAAATTGGGGTAAATACTATAAAGGTATATTCCAGATTACTGACATTACGCTTTATTTGCTCTTATAATGCGATTCAATCTATCAGCAATTTATTTCACTATTTTGGGCATTTCTTAAAAACGGTAATTTAATGTGACACTCTCGAAATTTTCTAATAGGAATTGAGAGAGATATTTTTTCTATTTATTTCAAATTATAATAATTCAAATTAAAAGCATTGAAATGCGTGTTTAATTTTGGTTATCTTAAATACCTATTTATAGATAATTAATATTATTCATTATTTTGTACTTAAATTTTTTGACTTCAAAAATCTTAAAAAAAAATATTCCAGCTAAAACGAATTCATCCCATTATTTTAAGAGCTTAAATCTAATAAAATACCTAAATTGGTTATCGTAGAAGACACTCAATCCTTGTGGTTGTAACCACACATCAAATACACGTTGGTTTTTGAATAAAAATATCGACAGCTCTCTATAATAAATAATATTATACAGCCACCTTTCTTGATATTTAAAGAGCTTTCGGCAATGTATGGCACCAATATCTCTTTTAAAATAAAATCTAGATTCTGCTAGAAAGGATTTTTCTAACAATTTAATCATATCTAACTAAACGCACTTTTACATTTCGTATTGAATCGAAGCTACGTAGCTCCAATATAAGCTGATGTTCCTCAAGAAGCACTTATGGTACTTTTTCTCTATAATAGCTACTTTACTTTTCTGATCAACCCTAGACTATGAATATAATAAATCAATTTTATTCTTCCTCATAAACCTAATAACTGTGATTAAAAAAATAAAAGTAAATTTAAGTAACGTGCAAACCGCGTTTCAAAGTACACATAACCTTTTTATAAAGAAATGGAAGTGACCTAATTTATAATAGTACAAAAATACTCAATTCACTTAAGACTAAATACATTAATAAATAACATTCAACAAACTTCTTAACTGGACCCCATATTTACATGAAAAAAAGAATAGCATTAAAAAACAGAAACCTTATGCTCCATAATCTATTATCAAATTATATGTACCATTACCATGCACAACTTACTAAATATTTACAAGCTTCTTCTTAAGTCAAAATTAACAAAAACTAATAATTATTATTTTTTTCTTATAATACAAATAATTGTATATTATATAATATATTATAATATATACATTATACAACGTTAAAAAAAGAATCAGACAATTTAGTTAATCCATTCTAAGTTAAGATATAATATATTTAAAAAATACACGCATAATTATATATATATATATATAAAACCTTTAAAATTATTTAAGTATTTTAAAAAAAAACACTTAAATATATAATAAAATATTAAGATTTTGTTTTGACGTGTTTATTTTATGCAATATTTACTCAAGGTGACTAACTCGCTGAATGCATTTTTCACCCATCGACAAATAATATAATGAATATTATCATAATTTAATCAAATTATAGACATTTTGATTTATTTTCTCGCTTTGAATAGAAACTTAAACAACTTTAAATGAATGTGCTCAAGATAAAACAGAATTACAAATTTAAAAAATATGTGCAGTGAAAGAAAAAGAGCTTTAAATATGTGAAAACTTGATTTATTTTAATTTTAAGGTGGAAAAAATAATTTATACCGAGAGGGAAATTGAATGGGATAAGTAGTAACAAAATGAAATATCCAACAAAATCCTTTTATTAATTACAAAAGAAAATAACGTTAAAACTATAATTATTTTTATTTTTAATGAATTGTTTACAAAACTTTAAAATTAATTTTTCGTTAAATCATAAAAAAGTAAAACAACAATAAAAAAAAAATAGACAAGTGGGCACCACTCTACTGTACAATATATTATACATATACGTATCGGAGTGGGTCACTATAATAGATAAGTCAAATTTGAATTCAATGATATATCATTGTATAATTTTACCATGTATAGAAAATAATAATTTACATACATGGTGAAAATTACAAGTTTCTACGATTATGACTGTTATAATTTTTTGAGTTATAACTTATAACAAAATAAAGAAATCAATTTTATAAAAAAATTATAGTTTTTCGTAATTTTTTTTAAGTATTAGGAAGCTTTTATTTTTGGCCATCCTCCCCTCAAGTTCCAACTTGATCCAATTTGCTAACAGAAATAGAACTCCTAAAATTGAAAATCAAAATATTTTTCCACCTCAAAAAGTGATGATGGACACAAAAGAAAAAATAATATAAATTAAAAACGCACGTCATATAGTAAAGTCAATATATTAATCGCTCTGTTTAGAATCTATAAAATCAACAAAACAGAAAAATTGAAGAAACTTAAGTTTGCTCTAATAATAAAATTATATAATTATACAACGTCAGTTATATAGTTTAAAGTTTCTTAAGCAAACGATCCAAATTATAAATGGATTTAAACTTCAATTAACCATTTCATTAGGTATATTTTATATTTAACATAATTGTAATTGTAATAAATATTTTAGTAAGATATTTTTAATTTATGAATTCTGAAACTATTTAAACGACATATAAAATATAATAAAAATATATTCACGTATTCGGATCTTATTAATAGTTAAGAACTAAAACATAAAAAAAATGTACATGTCAAATTCTTAAAAAAAGACAAAATGACATAAGTTTTAATAAAATATTAATCTAGATTAAGGCAACACAACACTTAAAAACTTTAAATTACTCTTGCATAAAAAAAGTTTGTCTATATTTATAAACATTGTTTTTATATCTTACATTGATTTTATAAACATATAACCTACTCGAAAAAAAAATCCTCGACATTTATTAGGCAAATATAACGAATATTAAACTCAATAGTGATAAAGGATTGGGTAAATATTTTAGGTGCAACATATCGCATACTGACATACTGCGGTTCAAATATATTATATATGGAAACAGATTGTACCACACGATAATAAAATAATAGAACAACATAAATCATAGGGCAGTTGGCATCGTAGACAGTTTTAGCTTGTATATTTATCACTCTAACGCGGAGGTTTAAATTTAAAATTATGTCCGTAACGGAAAATGTTATGTCACTACAAACATAATATCGTTAAAATATTCACAGTTATTCTTTTGATTCACTTACGCTAAAGATTATCAAAAATAATTAAACTTAGCATAAAATATCATCTTGTCCGGAAATACTTTGAATAATACTCCAGTAGAAATGTTTTGTTTTGTTTTATATAGTTAGTCAGCATGAATATATTACAAGTTATATAAATCATATCATATACTATACCCAAAATTTAAATTATTTTCGCATAATGGTACCTTTGGAGTACAATCATAAACATCAACTTAAATAAGTTTGATTTTATATAGTACCATACACATGAGTAAATTATATAATTTTAAAACATTAAAATAATTACATACACAGCATACTAATTAAAATAAATAAAACAATTTAAAAATTTAGTTTTTATTGAGCAAAAAATATTTTAAAAATTTAAAAGAGAAACACTTCCGTGAATACAAATTACTTTTGCACATGGTGCAGTCAACGTATGATTTGTATAATATCATATAGTCTGTATGTATACAAATCAAACATTTTCACAAGCCATTTTAAATATATAAAAAAAATCCAAATATGACTGTCACCCTTAAATCCATATTATAATGTTCCCTGTCGAACGCAATTCAAACGAACACATTTGTAATTCATATATGCACAATAATATTATTTTATTCAATCAATAATGTTATAATTTAATTTGTCTAAATTTTAGTTGTGAAGTTGTTAGTAAAATACACACTCGACTGGTTACATTATTCGAGTGTTTAGCATTCGTTGGCGCGACCCAAAACGTTAAAAATCGCTTTAAATTTATGTAAAAACACACAAGAGTTCAATACACGAGTTATGGATTAGATAACACAATTGTTTTTTTAGAATATAAAATGGAAACAGACTCAAATTTTGATTATTACTTTTAGATTAACGAAACATATATTTTTTTAATGCTCGACAGAATTATTCATAATTCCAAACTAAATGCAAAGTTATTAGTAATTTAAAGATTAGCTTTGTTAGCCTTTGTTTAAATATAATAACTAAATAATAAGGATATACCACGATTAACCGAGTGAACAAATTAATAATTGATGTCAACACAGCATTTATTATCTCACCCACTTTCGTACGTGTTAAACATAATTATTATGTGCAAAGTTTTACCATATACTATTAGGTGACTTAAATTAGTAGGCGTTTATTTACCTTTTGCATTTGTAAATGTTGTATAATAATGTAAAACGACCTAATAAAAATGATTTTGTATAATATTTCATTCCTTCCAAAATAAAAAAAAATTCTAAATTCAGTATTGACATTTCGTTATATCAACATCGATTTTTCAATTGGAAATTTAATATTAATAACATTATAAACTTTCAACGTTTACCTAGATATAACGGTAAGACCATTTATGATCCGAAATAATAAACTAAAAATGGAAAATAAACAAGAATTTCAAAAGTTTACACCATTGTGTGGTTATTCAACTGTTAAGATTTAAATATAATTTTAAATATGATATTTACGTTTACATTACATAATTCGTGTTTAATTTACTTATTGAATTAAAACGAACATGTTGAAATAAATTAAGTTATTGTAATACAATATTTGTGCCAAAACATACATAACAAAACAAAACATGATAATACCTAGGTATTTATTATCTATAAACGATGCGGCATAAATAAGAGGAATATTTATGAAACAAATGTGTGTTAATTACGGCAACAGTGCCAGATGCTGTTTTTGACTTTGTACATGCAATAGGTACGTTAAAGCAAAATTATTATTAAATATGTCTTATTGTACAATGTAAGAAGATTAAAATACTCGTGTTCGGTTACGCAAAATACACTTAATAATTTATTATTATTATTATTATTCCAGAGTGTTTGAGTACAGAAAATACAAAAACAAAGATAATAAATAATGTGAAACTCGACAGCAGTAGAAAGAATTGGAGAAAAAACAAGCGTAAGCATGTATAAATTGCATTATTCTTATTTTCCAATGATTGTAGTTAGGTTTACTCTAAGAGCAAATAGTTTTTGACTCGGTATTAGCACGCACATCTTGAGAAGGGCAAGGACAATAAAGTTCACTCTTCGACTCTCCATTTTACAACATAAGATATTATGATAAAGCTTTATTAATAATATCGATCTTATTATACAATTTATTACATATTTCATACATCGGATAACTATACACACGATAAATATGACATGGCCCATAATGTCTGCTAATATCGCCAAGTAATTTAAATAATTTTTTTTTATTTCATGTATATACTAGAGAATTATGTTATGATTATTGAAGCGAGCATAAAAAGTTTAAAAATAAAAGTTAATTCTATCGGTAAGGTACAACGGAATAGGACGTTTAGAATGATTCGATTCTGAAAGCAAACATTATTTCAAAAGTATATGAGTACGTAGAATTACCTACTATAGAGCAAATCAATTAATTTCAAAAATCAAACAAACTTCTCAAGCCGATTATCTATGTAAAATTGTGTATTATATTATAGTTCGACACCGTACGATATGAAAGCGTAAATATTTGTTTATTTTGGTCAATAAAACACAAAAGCAAACAGTTATCGATAAGAAATTATAATATTCTAACACAAACCAATCATTGGCCTACTGAAAACAAGGTTTTATTCCAAATACGCATTATTCTTATCAGCCGATATTATTATTTATTGCCAAAACGGTCGGTTTACATTTTGCCGTTTCGCCCGGGTCACATTTTTCTTAAACGTATTAAAAACTACACCACGTCACCACATATAATACAACGCACAGATAATGTCGTGTCGACAAAACGTTTTGCAATATCTTATGATTGATTTTTCTTTCAGCGTGACGTTCTCACCATGACGCATCGAGTCTTAGATCCCGAGAGGAAAAATTATACTCAAAACGCCTTCACGGTTGGACAAGGTTTACGAGGGTGTATTCGCATCACATCTATGCTCACGAATTTTCAAGCAAAATGATCGACTCATATTATGCCCGTACGTACTATACGTTCGGGGTGTTTGAACAACCGTTTACTCGTACGTCGAAAAAATGTGGCGTATTCTATAATATATTCAGAGTGATTCACCAAGCATAACGCTCAACACCGTTTTATTCTCCAATCATGCATTTATTCAAATTCCGGTTTTCTGAATTATTAACTAGGTATATATTTAAAGGTAATATTTTCAAATACATAGATTTCGTTATAGGCATTGCAGAGTATTTTGTGGAGATGTATTTATTTTTTTTTTTCAAACGAGAACCTAACTTTTCTTAAAAATATCAATGCATCTAGATCAACATTTGTAAAATATTCTGAGTTTTTTTTTAAACTCTAAGTCGACATATACTAATTAATGGTGATACGATTTAGATAATTTGAAAGATTTGATGATACAACAACTATAATAATTAATATTTATTAATATCTATTTGTTAAAAACTTCTAATTTTTAAAAAACGTCTGAACAATAATAGTACTTACCTACTCCACGAAATATTGCATTCTAGGTATGTTCAATTAATAACCATAAGCTGATTTATATATTACAATCATTCTATTATTACATGTATACATAGGTATACATTTTTTTTTAAATAAGAAGGAAAAATAAGTGCACAAAATATAAACGATGGAATTTTTTTAAAACGTGACATACACACACCGTGCGATGTTAAGTAAAGTTCTACTCACATATATAAGGTAAGTAAAAGTATAACGTAAGTATATATGTATTAGTATAACCACAACAACACACAATACCTGTATTCTGTCTGTTGTATAAGTATAATATATTTATGTGTATATAATATATAAATCAATTTCACCGATGGAATAAAAGAGAGAAAAAAGTGGCGACAAGTGACTATTTTCTTACATTATAATATAGACGGTTTTCTTTTTCTTTCGCTCTTTAAACATTCGTTTCGTGTTTGAGAAGGATTTAAGACGTATATGCAAACATTTCAACGTTTTTCTGGACCCAACGGAATTTTGTCGAAAGAGTTATTATTTTTTTTAAAAACATTCTCGCGTTCTAAAAAAACAATTGTAGATGGCGATGATACGAATACTTATTCACGTCTCGTGACTCTAGTGTGCTATAAACGCCGTGATATACTCGATTGGGGTGAAAGGTGGGACATCAACGGCTCCCCTCGACTGGAAGGTTTGTCGGTGGTGGAGAGGTGGTCCTAAATATATTATATACATGAGCAAATTTTATCCTCGACATAAGTAATTTGTACCAGTGCGGTAAGTATTAAGTACCTATGTATAAATATATTAAGCATTACAAGTGTGTATGTATTGTGTATGTATGTGTATAAATTTATGTATATACCTACTACATGATGTTAGTAGATAGTCGTAGAGAGCGTACCACCTGGCACGAGGAAACGTGTTTAGCGACTATTATCAATTTTGATCTCGGAGCTTAATTTCCAGATAATAATAATAATAATAATATTGTGTTGGTGCCTTTAAAACGATATGTTCAATGACACCGACACAGGATGAGAATAATGTACTAGTAACCTAACAGACACACCCGTCTTATTTTTAATTGGCATGCTTAGCTTTATCATCGTACAAAAGTTCAACAGATGAATATCTCAGAAAATAATCAGTTTTAATTGTATATGCTCAAACCTGACATGACACTAAGAAACGGATACTACGATCGCCATTAACATATACATTATATTGTAAGTTGGAAAGCAAATGTTTTACCTGATACATCACTTTACCTGTTTAAAACAAGACTAAAACAAAACTTATGAAAATTTCAATGCTTTAAATTGTATATTAAATGTACATTGCATACACTAATAATATTCTTTAAATTTTCTTTTTTAGTTAACAAAAATAAAATACTGGAAAAATGCTATATAAATAAAATATACAATGTAAAAGCGTAGGTATATACGATAAAAAAAATATAAAAAACTAAAATAATAAAAAAAAGCAGTAACACACAATACAACTCTAATTTGGATGTGGGGGCTTCTTTCCGACGCATTAAATAACGCACATTCACTTAGACATACGTAGCGGAAATCATGTTGTATAGAGCGTTACCTATATTTTACAGTTTATTTTTAGTTTTTTGTTAATTATTTTCAAAACAAACATTTTTCATAAAAAATTACATTTAGACATTTTTAATTCAAATTATTATTAAATTAACTGACGAATATTATAGACATTGAGAATAAAATTATATCTTATTAAAATCGTGTTTTTATTTTATAAAGATAACATATTTGTATATTTTATAATACATTTAACGTTCATAAAATTCCAATTGACACTTATTGTACAAATAATAAATTTAACCAACAATCACACTAATAAATTGTACATTTCAAATTATTAAAAATCATCGTCGTTTATAAATATTTAAAAACCGTGTAAAAAAATGCATAGACATTAATTTTTATTATCTATTTGTGTGAGTTTTATTTATTTCATAGAATATAGATCAATATATTGATGAGCGAAAGTGGAATAAAATGAGCAAAACAGTAAAAACTAAAAACAACACATAAAAATATGCATCAATACTTATACGCAGAGTGATTCATCAAGCATGCTCACCCCTATTTTTCATTTAATAACGAATTGATTCAAATATTGGTTTCTGTAATTTTTAAATATATTTTATTTTAATTAATATGTCTAAAATTTCAAAATTCTAGAGATTGTTTTGTACCTACTTAATATGGTGAATACTGTGGCAATACAAACTTTCGTTTTTAAATAATTAAATAAGAAAAACTCCCAAAATCTACTCGATTAATTTTTAATTTAGGTACGTCAATTATTCGCTAAATAATTTTCAGTCGAAAAGGAGGACTGTCGTTTAAAAAACATAATTTTTTATCTTCACGCGACACTTCTCAAATAATACAAAAAAAAATCTCAAGAATTTGAAAATATTATAGTTTATTGAAGAATTTAAACAGGATGAACATGTTAGGTGAATCATTTTGTGTGTAAAAGTGTCATCGTTGTATACATCATATAGATTACCAATAAGACCAATATTACCACTATAAATTCGGAAAATATATACGCTTAAACAGTATTGTACGTTTTTTATTCGATGCTGACAAATTACATTGAACAAATAATTTATCGTTTTATATAACGACTTAGTACTTTTATGCCAAGTTTAAAAACAAATTGTACCAATATATACACCGAAAACTTAAATTATAGTAAATTCACGCATTGTAGGTTATTATATAATTCGTTAGATGAACATTTTTTTTCAAAAAAATGTACTCCTTTGTTAATCTAAGGGTATAACCAATAATAAACACTTCCATAAAAATAAAATACGAGAGATCTTCATTGAGTGGTATAATTTTAATCTCGAAAGTTTTCTTGGGGATTCTTTAATCGAACAAAATGTAATTTTAATCCGTGACCGTAATTAATATTTATACAGTTAACTGATTCAAATTAATTTCTATAGTAAGTATACGAACACGAGTTTGTTTTTAGTGAATATGAGTTACAATTTATTATTAAACGTGTTAAGGGCCGATCTGTCATTATGAGAAATTTTCGGATATTGTTCACAATGCCCTATATAAACACGTGCCAAGTAATAAAATATCGATAATTCCTAGCAGTGCTCAGTAATTTGACTCAATGACCATGCTGTTAAACGGACCACATAACTAATATACCTAATAAGAAGTAGAACAGTTAACGCGACCCCAAGATCGATCATAACTGTTATACGCATTACCAATGATGGTACACCAAACACAAGTATCGTTTTAGAACCTATTCTAACTTATTGCATTTATTACGTTTTAGTAAATCAGATATGCCAATCATATGTTACGCTTTTAATTAAATTCTGAAGTGCTTATAAGATGAATTACGACAAATTATTGATCATATAACTGAAATAATACACTTTTGATACTTATGATAATTACATTAAATCAACACAAAGATAAGGAATACATAACGTACTATAATTGTATTACATATCAATTTCATCAAATCGCTAATTTTTACTTCTGTTGTAAGTAAATATTACTGTTTAACTTGTGCATAATACTCAGATGACTCGTTAAATATTATTAATTTTTACATATTAAGCGAGCAAACTATTCAATAATATGAATAATGTTGATAAGAATATTTTGTCATAAATATATTGTACAAAATTCTAATATATAAGTACATATTTAAATGACATTGATCAATCACTTAAAAAATACATAGATTAACACAGTTTAAAATCACTGCGTACGTACTCAAAATCAAATTTACACAGAGTCTAATATTAGTTAAATATACTTAGCTTAATTCAGCTTAGTAAATTCTCGTTAATTATTTGTTTAAAACAAATGTATCACGTTAAAGAAAATTTAATTATGTTATATTAATCAAACTTTAATCAAATTACAAATCACATTAACATATCTACTGCTTACTTAAAAATTATTGATAACATTTAAAAATATAATAAATAACTTGAAAATGCAATTTAATGAAATAATATTTTTTTACACCTTTATTATTTTTCAAATATAATATTGATAATATTTGTTTAAGTTTAATTACCATATAAGATGGATGATAACATTACAAAATAACTATTTTTTTTATAATTAAAATAAACTCTTAAATTCGTAAATATGTTTATTCCTATATATTTATAAGATGGTAATGTTTGAGTGTAATGCACGTAAACGGTTATTTTAAAATTGACAAACTCGTTATGCACAGTAAGTTATAAATTTATAAATAAAACTATTTTTTGATTTTTATTTTTTTTTGATTAGCCATTTATTTTATAAGAATTATGCATTTTTAAGTCAAAACCTACTTAAAACTTTAAAGAGCTTCATATATTCAAAAATAGTTCGTACCTAAATCGACTAGATAATTTTCAAACCGCAGCATATAATCACGGTTTATTACATGACATTACATAATGCTAAATATTTTGCTATATATTTTTATATATCAGTATACGATAATCGATATTGAATAAATAGTCTATTATACAGATACATAAACGTTAAGCGGAGAAGCGTATGGTAACTTAATATAATCACCCCGAAGCTGTAACCTAGCAAAGTACTTTATTCATTTTGAATTTTAAACAGATATAAAAATGTAAAATAATAATATTTTGCAATATACCTAGTTATCATATAAACACACGAAAAATCGATATTTCTTTTAAAATACCAGAAATTAACTGTAGAAAAAACATGTTGGAAAAATAAATAAATGTCATGTAGGTACTCAAAAATATTTACAAAAACATACTGATTAATTAATTCTAATGTTTCAAAATTTAAAAACAATTATTAACTATTAGAGCTCGGACTATCACAAAATTTGAGCTTATATTTCAAAGTTGGGTATATCACGTAAAAATAGTTTTGCGAAAATAAAAATTATATAATAATAAAACAAGTAGCAAATGGATAATATTTATACATAGTTATTATATTCTAGTCATATATTATAACAATGAAATAAAATTAAAAACACCCAAGTCAATTTAACCATTTTTTTAATAGTTTTTCTAAAAAAATTAAATGAACTTTCGAAATTATTTATAATTTAGCAGTATCAACATTTCTTGTTTATTACCAATCTATAAAGCTATATGATATTTTTTACAAAACCTTACTCAATTTTTTTTTTTAAATTTTTTCCGTTTATTCATAAAAATATCTATTAAGATTTAAATAAAAAAGTAAAAGCCATTGATTGAATATACTAAAATTATAAGATGTTTTAAAAAATAATATGTTCACCGCATGAGAATAAATACTAACATAATTATAAGAAAAATTAACCGTTTGTAACACTTACATATTATATAAATATAATCAAAATACGGACAAATCTATCGCTAACACATAATATATTTATTTTTATTTTATTTTGTCAACAAAATAAAGCGCTTCGTGAAAATTACAAGCTTTTGAGAGCGCATCGGTACGGAAAACCACCGCAACAGTGGATTTCGTAGCAGTACGGTAGTACACCGCGTCGACAAACGAAGTCAAATCGTATGTATCACACTTAGGTAAGGAACAATTTATTTTAGTTTGTTTACTAGCAGTAGAGAATCACAAAAATAAACTATTTGCAATTGATTGGCTTATTCTACAACGCATTTCAATGTAACGTTTATCAAAAGACTATAACATAACAAATCGACGAGGTAAAAAAAAATGTATGTAAAATTATAATTATATAAAATAAATAAAATTAATATTTTAAATCATTAAAATACATGGTCCTAATATTAATTAATCTCTACAGTGATTTATGTACAGAAATAACGTTTTTTACGATTAAAAACTAATACATAAAAAAAAACTTTTTCATTTTTAGGTTGGGGTATTAGGGTCGTAAAAATATTTATAAAACGTCTATTAATGTTAATTATATCCTTTAAAATGTTAATATTAATAGTCAAACAAACAAATATAAATTCTGTACGAAAAATTATGTTTTTCTAACGTAAAATAGATTATCAAAAGCCATTTTTTGTATTATATATTTATATATTATACATTTATAAATGTATTTTCATCATAATTTTTCACAGTGAACTAAAACAATTTAATAATATTTGAAAAGTAAATTATAATTACTCCTTCTCAAAATACAAACTGTATTGCTGTTAGACTATAGAAAAGTAAATTAATAATTAAATAAATAATTTTAAAAGAATGAACAAACCTCAGTATTTATTACTTAATTTTTTAAAGTTCATCTCATATTAATTCTATTTTAACTTATAATCTGAAAGTTTTCGTTTTATCCGACTTACTATATTTTATGGTGTAATAAAAGTGAAACAATCATCTAAAAATAGACGCTAAACTGAAATATTTGTTAAATGTTTCGAATTCCATTATAAATGTCAACCGTGTTAATCAAAAATAGTGATAGTATTACACTTCCAGAAAAACTTAAATTTAAAACTCGTTATTATTATATAAATTAAATAACAAAAATTGAATTGCAAATTATTTTTTCCTGCATACAGTTAAAAATTTAAATAATTTATAATTTTTAAATTGATGATCAAATTAATTTTTTTTTATCATAAACATAAAATAAACATTGCCGTAGCCAATGTTTGTATAACATTCCAGAAAGTTAATAGAAACATCTTAATAACTAAATTTAATACTTAAAATTGTTCAGTATTCACCTTAAAGTATGGACAAGACTAATCTTATTATTTTGTTAATATAAAAAAAATGCAAATTTAAGAGTTAATTTTAAATTTTAAGGAAATCGACTATTCATTACTCATAAGTCATAACTGATTCTTATTCTGTTAACCTTATTTCTAGTTAAGATGGTTAAGAGATTGTTTCAAAGTTTTATACAAGCATTTCAATTGTTAAGACATATTCTCTATTTAATATTTTAATGCATTAAAGAATTTTGGTGTTTTAATTTATCTTAGTAAGAGAAAACATTAAAAAAATTACAAAAACTGATCAAATTTAAACCGTACCTATACCTATTAAAGAAAATAGTTATTTTATAATAATTAAAAAAATAATAATCTTAGAAACCATTATTTTCTCCAACTTATTAGTTTTCGTAATACATACAATATGTGTATTAAATATAGACTATTTTTTTAAAAGTACCGACTATAAACAAAGCATTTTTTTTTTAAAAATTTGACGCTTTTTTCATCTCTATGTTTGTGAATTTAAAAATGTTTACTTGTGAGACTTGAATAAATTACCAACTACGATAGATAAAAAGACTCTTGAAAACCGTAATTAACATTTTTATAGAGATTTTTTTTTATAGTAAAGCTTATACAATATACATTATATACAAGTATAACAATATAAGTACAAAATCTTTATTATTACTAATCTTAGTATTAAATAAAATATTCAATTCCAAATTCATTATAATACAATTTTTATGCTTAAAATTATGTACTCTTAATTTTTTTCTAACTTACTTGAAATGTTAAAAATTATAGTAAAAAGATATTTATTTAAAATCGTTGTTTTTTAAGTAGTTACATCGCCCTTAAACGTATTCAAATCAAAACAACAATGACTTGAGGTGAATAAAATGAGACAATCGCCCATTATCTAGTTGATCTCAGAATTTTGTAGGTTATTTTATTTATTTGATATTCAATATTACAGTTTCAACATATACTATAATTGATGTGCAAATTTTGAAGAAAGATTTTTAGTAAAATATGAACATATTTCTAGCTTTTATAGGTAATTTTACCTTTTTTAGTTGAAGTTAACACAAATTTAGTTTAATATAAGTATGCTGTTAATAAAGTTGAGATTTATATTTTAAAAAAAAGGTTGAATTGTTGGATTGAAATCAGTAAATTTTCATAAAATCATACCAATCTTTTTATTTAATTTAAAGAAGATTAATCGCTTCGTCATTGAAGTAAATAACATGTAAAAAAAAAAAATGTTGCATAAAAATGTAATCATAAAAAAAATGTAAAAATGATCGTAAATTTAATTTTTAGTGTAAAAACAATAACATATATTTTGGATAAAAAGAGCTATCTTGCAGTTAGTTGTTAAAATGTTATGTTTAGATCTAAAACAATACGTAATGTTTTAATTATTTTTATTTCATATTCAACTTGAAAAATTAATTAAATTTAGTTTTTACTTAATTAAAACAGCTTCAAATGTATTTACATTGGCACATTATAACATATCTATGTAATATTAAAGTACATATAAATTGTCCAATAGTATTTCATAAAAAACTATAACACATTAAATTGTTTAATGTTTAGTGTTCTGTAAAAACAAAAATATAATGTAAGTGAATATGACATATACAGTTAATACACGATATTTTTGTTACTATACTTCAGAAGTATCGTGTGGATATACAATCTTCTGTTTTTCTAATGATAACACTGTTTTTTTTCTTTGGAGATAATTATTTTTAAAACGTTGACATATCAAAATCAAAACTTCAAAAAAATAGATGAGTTATTTAACTCTGTGCATTAAGGATAATAAGTTTATGATAATGAGTTTGAAAGTATGATGGCTATGGTAATTTGAAAACTTTAGTAAAATTTATATTAATTTATCAATATTTATAATTTATGAAAATAATCCAAGTATAATAAATACTATATTCAATATTACATATATCTCAATATTTTTTAAAGATCATTTTAAGGATTACTATCTTGAAATATAAATATTTTAACAACTGATAAACACTATTTATTCAAATTTTGAATTAGGTACACCATAATTTACAGTAAAAATAAGAGGTTTTCATTTATAATTGAAGTTTTTTACAAGAACATTCATAAGGTATTACGAAAATTCTTAGGAATTTTAAAACATAGTTTTAAATACATAAAAATTCCAAAAATAAGAATTTGAATTAATGTATTGTTAAATTAAAAAATAGTAGGTGTGTTGCGTCTTGGTGTATCACACTGAGTATATATATAATATATAATATATATCATAAAATATTTCATACTAAATGGTTTAGGATAATAAAAATTTCTTTCAGTATTTAGTACATATTATCAAATAGTTTTTAGAAATAGTAGAAGAATACTAAAATATGATTACAAAGATGACCTTTAATATTTTCATAGTTCTAAATAAAAATTCAAAATAATGTTTAATTATTTGTATAACTTTAAATATAATTTATAGTTAAATATATTTAATTTTAAGTAACATACCGTATTGTTTTTATAATAAATTTAATTTTATTTGTCATCACTCGTCATTAAAATAATAAATAATGTATTGAAATAACGTTGTGTTAAAACAGCTTGTTAAATTTTAAAATTAATTTTCAATTAGTTTAATTGTTCAAATAAAATATGAAGTATGCATTTTTTTATGATAATTTATTTAGATAATCCTCGACAGTTGTGACCACCGATTTTTAATTACAAAATATATTATGATTTTATGAGGTTCAAATAAATTATTTAATAAACTAATGAATTATTATTTATTCTATTTGTTCTATTTCCTATTATTGTAATCTTTAATTTTGTGACATTATGATACATTTAATTTTAATAGCTAATTAGATTACTATACCTTGTATATATAAAACAATTTTTGGCATACAAAATGATTATTTTTCTTTAGCTTTCATATAATTAATTTCTAAATTACACATTTTACTAATCAAATTTTTAAAACACTAGAATTCATACAGCACTATCATCACACAACCTGTTATATTTTCAAAAATTAAAGCTCAAATACTATATATTGAATAATGTAAATATTACAATATTATATAATATTATTATATTATTATTATAATTATTATATTATTTATTAAGGTAATTTAAACACGATTTCGGTGGGAAACAATGTATGTTTAAGAACAACACAATGTAAAACAATCTACCGAGTTAAAAATTATATTAATAATTACATTTTTATAATAAATATTTGGTAAAAAATAATAAATGTGATAAAAATAATAGAAAAGGTTCCAAACCAATCATATACCATTATTTAACCAGTTAAACTTCTTTAAACAATTAATATAGTCAGTTTACTCTTAAAACCATATAGGTAGGTATCTAACAGAAATATTCAATAGTTATTAATAATTACTCATTGATTTTTACACGACGATAGATTTAAGTCGTTTTGATAATATTGTAACGATGGGACTTGAAAATAAATTACGTTTCTACATCAATCTCATCAACAATTATAGTTTATTTCACTAAACACTGCAGACGCAATAAAGGTTAATAATAATAATATTAATTATAGTATAATATTCATCACGGTCACGGAACAGTATTTGAAATTTATTTATTCATTATTTTGATAATGTGATTTTCTTAGAACGTTTTAAACCCATTTATATACCAAATCATTCGTGATTATATTGGCCTCTCCAGTCAAGCGCAGACAAGTTGGTCGCGATAAATCTATAAGTATATTATAATCTCTAAGTACAGATAATTTTAACTTTTCATGAAAGAGCTTGTCAACACTTTTGGCACTTCTCATCAAAAAAATACTGGAACTGGTAAAATAGAACAGTTATAAATTATTTCCACTTGTGTTTACCTAACTTATAAACAAAACATTTTGGGACCGCGACGAAGTAGGTTAATTTGTAGATATACGCCACGCAGTCACACACACAATGACAGTTGTAACCATATACGAGGATACATTTGAAACAAGCAGTTTGTAGTGTATACTTATTGTTCCCTTTTTTAATAACGACATACGCCTCAAAAAATCTCGTTTGCATTTGAATAATACGTATTATAGTTGTAAGGATGATTAAAAAATAAAAAATATATATCGAGATAAATATAATGATTTATAACAAGAGAATTATTAAAAAAAATATCATTTTTCTAGATAAAATAAATTGAAAACAAATAATTCAGCTTTTTTATTAAAATATAATACAATTGGCTTTCAAGTAAAATTATAAATACAATAAATATCTGTAATTATTTAAATTTTTCGATTTAATTTTCTCTACAATTAATAAATAAAACTATTTACTGTAACTATTCGTTTAAAAACACTTTTTTTTTTAAACCATAAAACGTTAGCTAATAATTATTACTATAGGTACGACGATCATACAATCTGGCTATTTATAAAACTTATTACACCGGTCGTTTAGTTAATAACATTAACATAAACTACCTATCTCCATATATTTTTTTAATTCACTATTTAATGAAACAGTTGCAATACACATGTGTTTTGAATTTGAAATATATACACCATGGATATTTTTATATTATTTTATGAAACGAACACTCAACAAGGAACAGATCTACCTTATATGGTTTTAAACTGAAAGTTTAATGAAAATATTCGAAATAATATATAGTATTTTAATGAATCATGCCCGATGGCAATTATCCATAGCTTCAGTTATGGGTGTAATTGAATAAACGAAACATTTATCTTTTTCTTATTTCGCCTTTTTTGATATTAAACAATGTATTTTTTAATTTTGGTATTCTTTTCCCAATAAATTTTTAAATACATTATTATACCATAGTATAACAACTTACAATATTCATTAAACCTTTCGTAAAGATTGGAAACAATCCAAAATTCAATAGCTTTATTGTTTATTTTATAACCAAATCATGCACATAATTGCTTGCATGACCTATTCCTTTTACGAACAGCTATAGTTGACCTAAAAGCTCGTGGTTTAACAGAATGTAATTCAATTTTCTCAGAAGCTTTTAATACGAATATATTTTGAAACGTAAGTTATTTCTACAATTCAAATGCGACATCATCTGTGCTGACGCATATAACAGATTTCAGAAGGATTTTCATACTTTTGAAGACCGAGAAGTGGAGCTGTAATTTAAATTAATAATTTATGATATGACTATACAAAAGTTTAAAGAAATAATAAATGACTGATAGGTGAAAAGTGATAACTTACCCTGAAAATATAATACTAACAACAAATGCATTTATGTCCTAAAAATTTTAATGTACTTAAATATATTATTTTCAACAAGTTTTGAACCATCTATTCGGAAAAATACTTAATAATATACAATACGGTAAAAGTTTTATTAGCATACTACAAAATTGTTACTTATTTAAATAATAGTTTTACATTAACATTTAAAAACTAGAATTTTATAATACTGAACATCCATACATTTTTAAAATGTTTTAAAAAAATTAAAAAATTAACTTTTAAGTAAAGATAATTAAAAAATTTAAAATAAAAACTTATCATTTTGATTCAAAAATAATATGGAACGTATAATATTACAAAACGAGCATTATGTAGGTATAAATTTAAAAAACAATAAAATAATTATCAAAGTTTCAACCTTAATAATAACTACTAGATAGAAGACAATGCCACAAAATTAAGAGAATGCTTGCTAAACAAAAAACAAAAAATGTTTATTTTTATTGTTTAATCTAATACGAAATTATTTTATTTAATAACTTACAATTTTGTCATATTCTTCATATGCCTATAAACTATGTCTTCGATATTTAATACTATCTTATTTTATAATTATTATTAATACATAGATACCTAAAACTATGATGTTTCAAAATACTTGGAAGATATATAATATAATGTAAAAAAAAAATCAGCCAAGAGGCCAGTGGTGCCGAGATGTTAATTACTAAAAATTAAAAATCAAAAGACAAATTCAAACAATGTAAACTAAGCAAATCAAAAATAAAAATAATATTGATTTTTAAATCACTTTAATTTCTGGTTGTATTCTTTACTCGTGATATGTCTTGAAGGGAATTTGTGTCAAATGCAGAATTTACGAAAATAAGATTCAGTAGTATATATATACATTTCATAGATTTTTTATATTATTTCACCGCCATTACCAATCATTACTTATGTCTTATGTTAAAAATACTTTATTAAAGATTACGGGATGGTAAGTATCACATTAGTGTTTGGTCAATAATGTTGTAAAAAGATTGAATGCATCAAAAAATATATTATTTAAACATCACATAAGATCCAAAAAAAAGTAGTTATATTTTGAAAATTCTAAAACGAAAAATAAGTTAACAAATAGTTTTATTTCTTTCTTCGTGTATGTAATTTTACATAAAATGGAGGGATCGGACCGATTTCAGCGTTTAAAGGACGGTAAATACAGCATAAAATCCACCTTATTTTTAAAGCTAAATAAACTAACAATAGACTATTATATACTGTATTGTCTTCTCCAATATATCAATATGTCACACAAACAATAGGTATTAAAAATGATTAAAACATTAAAACTCTAACACGCTTTTCACCAGAACAAGTATTAAATATGTATAAAACAGTGATAATAAGTAATAACAATATAATAGAAAATAATACCCGTAATCCACAGCTATTTAAACCCGTCTTTGTAGTATCCACGTATGAGAATTAAACGAATTCATGAAACCTTGAGATAAAAATTTATTCGCCTTCACATCTAATGCAGAAAATGAAATTTATAAAAAATAAAGATGAACTTTAAGGAGAATTGAATTACAATCATTATTATTAATTGATAATATTTAATAAGAATTTTTTATTTATTTAATATTATTAGATACCTACGTTTAATTACATTTCTAAAGTATATCTATTTAAATTTATGATTAAGAGAAAACTTTTTATTTTTTTAATTATATAATATAATTTGTTTAAACATGTAAAAACTTTTAAAAAATATTTATTTATTTATTTTTGCAATTAAGGAAATATTTAACTAAACGAAAGTGTACGTGAAAACTTACACAGTTCTTAAATTGTTTTAAAATTTAAATAAACCAAAGTCCCGAAGGGATGTGTTTATTCTTCAAAAGTTTTTTTTTTTATCTGATAAATTCGGGAGCTTTCAAAAGCCGTCATCGTATATGTATAATCTACCACCTTTGGTAAAAATCGACTTTTTAATTTTTTGTATTTTGAATTTATATTAAATATTATGTGAGTTAAATGAAAAATAATATCTTTCTTGATATTATTAAATTATTTTTCGACGCTTCTTAAGTATACATGTTGGTCTAGATTTTATACGTTGAATACGCCTTGTTTTATTCTCAACGAATAACTTCGAATTTAAAATAATATATACTAAGTATTTTATACTATTAATTAAAATACTATGCTATACACATGAGTTATAGATATTTAATTGATCTTTCAAATTAATATTATCTTTTTAGTAAATTAAAACTTGTATTTTTATGATATAAAATCAAACAAAAGTACGAACCATCAAAAAAATATCCATTACAGTATTACCACGTTTTATTATATATATGAATAACATATCAATCTTTTATTTTTAATATTTCAGAATTGAATATATAGTTTATTTCCTTAATCATATAAATGATTTTTTTTTTCAAATAAACTTTAAAAAGATAACTGAATATTCATTAATGAGAAATGAATTGAAATTTCTTTAATAATAAAGTAGAACACACATCGTAAGAAAGATTTGTAATCATCGGTTCACTTATTTTATTAAAACATAACCAATTCAACACCAATTTGTGAACTGTTACGAAATTTTTTTTATTATGTTAATAACATTAAGAGTGCAGACGATACTTAAGGGTATGGTTAACGAGTTAGATTAAACGAGGAATAGCTAAGTCATGACGCCATTTCCTTATCCATCTTATAGGGAGATTTTCAAACATATATTTGATTAATTTCTTGCTAGAATATTTAATAATTGGAAATGTGTTGTAATAATGCGTATAGAATATAATATAATAGTTTAAAATACTTTTTAAATCGGATTATAATGATTATTTTATAATTTAGAATGACACCTTGTTATTGAAAGAACGATTTTGTTTTGAGATTTTATTTAGGAATGAATTTTCGTGGAACGCCAATTCTAGAAACCATAAAATGCCTACACCCTCAGATTGACTTAAGTAATGTTTTAACTTATTAATAATTAATAACTACAAAAAAATTATCAATATTTCTCATGGATTTATAATAATAGAAATTATTAATTTTTTTTAATTTGATATGTACTGATCAACTTGGAATCACATTAATACACAACGTAAGCATACTAATTAATTTTAATATACAAAAACAGACCCTAACTTATTGGAATATAAATGAAAGAAATAATAAAAAAAATAAAATATAATTTCAGTGAAAATTTAAATAAAATGAAATAATGACCACAAAATAAAGTTAGTAACATATGTATTATACTTTTTTATTTAAAAGTTATAGACACTTTTAGAGTTCAAAGTGTGTACAAAGACATTTCAAGATGTAAATTAAAGTAAAATAGTTAACATATAGTTATACAACAAAAAAATTGTAAATTGATATTAAACAATTATTTCTTAAAACGGGAAATCAAAGATCTTCCGGTATATAAGTTTTCAATAATTTCCTGAAAAACTGTTATGAAATGAAAACAATTACCTACGTCAAGTACCATCTGCGAATGACTTTAAAGCTATCAAGATATCATATTAAAGTTTTGAAAACTTTTTCTAACCGAAAAATATTAAAGGGAATATTGAAAAAAACTATTATTAGCCGAACAATAGAAAAAACAAAGAATAACGTTGTAAAATATTTAATATTTAAAGGGATAATAATTTAAGTTATCTATGGACCAACTTAATTATCATGTATTTTATTATAGTTAATAATGTTCATGTTTATTTTTCATTATTTATTTTGAAATACTAAAAATATAAAAATTCAAAAAGTTTCCAATTATAGTAGAAAAACATAAACAAAACATTAAAAATTACAAAAACTTTTAAATTAATTTTCATAGAATGACAAGTAAGCATATGATAATATATATTAATATAGTATATAATATTATTGAACACAGTACTATTCAAATCAACAATCTTAAGCTAATATTTATCCATATATATTAATATTGAGCAAAATATCTAATAACAACTCATTATTAATATTATTTTTTATTTAAATTTATAAGCATTAGAACAATATTGATTATATAATATATCTATAGACGAACGAATTAGCTCAGTACAATTAGTACAATCGTTGACTAAAGTTTAGTAATTTGTAGGTAAAACAACTTATTAAATAATTAATACAGTTTACACTGTTAATTATTAAAGCAAACAAAACTAGAACTTAACAGTGTAGTTATATTAATGTTAATACTCATAATTGAGCACTACGGTTATATCGTTTAGTAAATTTTACAGAACTAAAAATGTAATTTCCTAATTTGGTTAAAATGATATTTTATCGTCCGTAAAAATGAAAGATGATTGTTTAAGGTATAAAATATTTTCAAGGCTTTTAAGATCCTAAAATTTAAATCTCTTAAATAAATCGGTTCAATATGTAGGTACATAAAATATGACCCTCACCTCTACCGCCCCCCCCCCCCCCCCGATAAAAAAGGAAAAATCCTTCAAGAAACATGACTCAAAAAACCGTGTTTATTTTTTATAAATCGTGAGTTATAAATTAAAATATTAAGTTAACGTATAATACATATATATTACACGCATAAAGAGTGTTTGTTCACTGAATATAGGTACGTGATGTATATTATAATTTCATAATGCTCGTGTAGTCGTAGGTGTGATCTTAAAATAAAATTATAGACATCATTGTTATATGAATATACTCTTTAATAAACGACCATGTTATAACAAGCTGTTACGAGTAAGACTTTTCGCGATTTATACGGATTGAAAATTACTAGTCCTATATCGGTACACCAACAGAAATTATGATGGAAGTCAGACTTATCGACATATTTCGAAGTACCGAAACACGAGCAAATATTTCATCTCCACTACACATAATTTATCGAGTAATAATTAATTAAAACCAAAAGTCACGCTCATTTCTTCATATCAACTCCCACCTTCTATTACGAATTGATCGCTGTTTTCCAAACTCTCGCGACGATATTTTACATCTATCGCAGTTTAGCAAGAGTGCCATTGTACATGTACATTCATCACACCGTTAATCAGTAACTAGCTAAAATGGTTTTAGTCGTTTTTTACCCCAGGACAACGGTTTAGTCGCGTTAAGGACTTTGGTTAAAACTTACATTACAGCAGTCCCTAGTCTACGCGGAGTTGTAATAACGTGACTTTGAAGTCGTTTGAATATTTTTCTATAAAACATTAAAAGGCAAACGAATACTTTTATCAACGAGCTTAACACAGCGTCCCGTCACTATTTTCCCGAATTCCTATGGACTCAACGTCCGTCACGATTTAACACGAGCGCGTTGTTGTGCTACTCATATAAGTGTCGCGTATTGCCGTTTATATTCCAGTATTCAGTACCTATAGCAATAAATAATACAACATCTTGAAAACGGTTTTGGTCGTTTTTCTTCTCCCGGGCCACGGTTTAGTCATGTATAAAACTTTGGTTATAAACATACATTATAGAAGTCACACTATTCGGCGTAATCACAACTGACGACTTTGAAATCGTTTGCCTGGCATATATAATATAATATATTACACGCATTACCAACGAGCCGAGTATATATATTATAATATGTATGATATTACCTTGGAGACCTATTTAAAATATCCTCATCGCAAAGGCCCGGCGCCGTGCGGTCCGACCAACGTGGAGTTCAACTTTTCGTTTTTGAGAATAAAACCCAAAGAACATTAAAATTGTACGCATACGTAATACAGGGAAACGTGAATACATATAAATTGTTATTTTCATTGCTCACTGAACACGTAAAAAACTAATAGGTATACATGCAAATATTATAACAAATGCATCGAATTAATTGATTATTTATTAATTATTATGTTGCCGTTATTCAGCAACCTACTCCAAACAATACTGGAGCAATAGAAACGCAAATCACGGTGAGCAATTAACGGGATTTCGATAGTTGAATATACGTCGCACGTATTTAATAATTCGTTTAAGGTTAAAATACTATGTTTATACGTATTAATAAACGCGAACCTTATGACTTAAATCAAATTTCGATCAATCATCGTTCACATAATACTTAATGATTACTCTATATGAATATATAAATATAAATACTATATATAAAGTAAATGTTTTATAAACGAATGAGGGCATGAAATGAAAATGAAATAAATCCCACACGCACACTCAAAGGTAAACCTCCTACCGGTGTAGAGTAAATCGCTTTGGATAGTTTTTTTATTCCTAACCCACTGTCACCTTCATATGGATGAATGTCTATTACAACCGCATATATAACCACATCTAATGCAGGGACTCGTATGTGCGAATTTATTCATTAAAACGAATTCAAGTAAATCATCGAGTTATATATATAAATAAGCGGGTACTCTATACATATTTATAAATAGAATATATAATTTAAAACCGTTTATGGCTATGGAACGTGACCATAGGTGGACACCACGTCTCAGCTGACCTACGACGGTGAATTAAAATGTACGGTGGTATACGTTTTAATCGTTCATTTTTTTCGGCTTGGGTTTATTTCTCGAAAAATAGAGTTTTACTTTTCCAACTCATTATTCGGCGGTACAGAGCACGTACAATTTAAATATATCCATTAAATGAATAGTACAGAAAACTAAGTACACAATAAAAAGCACACGGCCTTGAAACCTTTTTGCGGATACACGTAATATAAACACATTATTCCTAATGATAATTATTAATAATGGTTGGTCACTAAATACGTTTTAATTAAACTGTCTTATTAACAACTATTTATTTATAAATGTAAATTAAACAACGATTTTGATAAGACTTTTGCTTAATACCTACTTCACTTTAAGTTACCTAAAACTACGAATAATTTTTTTAGTAGATCTATAATATAATTTTTTATTTACCACTCATAACATAAGATGCCAGGAAATCGCATATGACATTGTTGTAGCTATATTGCCTATCCACAACGCCATGTTACCATAGTTTAAATATTTAAACGAAAAAAAAACTTTAAGCCTCATGAAAGAAACCTAAAAGTTGACTCAATAGTTATATTAAATATCTCAACTAAACTAAGCATGATCATTAACTATCACCACTGAAAATCTTTTGTTTATAATTGATGTGCTACGTGATTATTGTACTCAAAATACATAAAACTATGTTTCACAAAAATGGTTTGATAAAAATAATGTATAACATATTATGTTATGTAAATTATTTTTTAATGTTTATTCCGTATTTCTCAAAATATTTACTCTACATGTACAATTTCGCTCATAAAATAAGTTGATACCCCGAATCGTATTTCAAAAATCACAAACGAACGTTCGAGTGGTTTTATAAATATTTTACTTTATAGGTATAAAATAAAGGCACTTCTAACAAATATGTAATATGAACATTTAAAATATATCTCTTGGTACTATGTTATTAAACTTAAAGTTAATTCAGTTCAAACGTTTTTATAACGAAATTCAATCGATATCTTGGTTATAATAATTCAACTGGACTAAGTGTATACATACAATACACATATAAGGTGCATAATAAACCCATAATTCAATAGTTTACTCTTTATTTTATTTTTTTTTTTTTATTGATTTTAAGATCGATACGATTGAGAATACGACATTTACCATATTTATCAATATCCACATATACCGTTTTAGTTGATTATATTTCGTCATACAACAATAATATTAACGAGCTGGACAATTTAAAAACATACAAATATCAATGATTTTATTTTAACAAATATATAAATACACTTTTTTTCTAGCTTTTTTTTTATTTTATCTTTTTAATTATTATTTTTTTTTTTTTTAATGTCTAAATATTTTGTAACAAATACAAATATGCTTGTTTTATCATTTCCATTTTGTGATTTTTTTTTTTCATTTTAACTTTACAGTAATATTGATAGTTGTATGCAAAACGCATCTTAAAAATCATTAGTAATTTTAACTACAGAATATTCATTTTATTAATGGCCGTAAAAATTCTTTTATTCTTAAAAAAATATTCTTTTGTTTTTATTTGATAATTTTAGTAATATTTTTATGTTACTTCTAAATGTTTTTTTTTTCTACAATGACTTTCTAAGTAGTTTATTTTTAACTTTTTTTATACAAACAGAAAAATGAGGACTAATATCATGTTAAGCTATTCTATAACTTTTAACAATTAAATCAAAATCTAACAAACATTTTAGTAAGTTAAATAATACCATAGATACTTATACACACTTTTTATTTAATAAATAACATAGAATGATGACCGATACACATTTATGAATAGTAACTTCAATTTATAGATAAAATAGACATTTAAAATGTATGGTATACAAGAGCACAGTCTAAAATATGCAATTATTGTAAAATACATAATATGCATTAATCAATTATGGTAATTGATAAACATTTTCGTTGTGGTTGTAATTTATACGAATGATGCCGAGAAGAATATAGGTCCAATAAATATTATGTACATTTAGGGATTATTTATAATTATGGTAAAACTCTATGTTTACATATAATTCAAATAGTGTTGTATACATCTATTGTAACATTTTAAAATAAGGAAATAATAATTTAACATTATTTATCGCCATTCCTTTGATGATTTAAAACTATGTATTTATGTACACATTTCTCCGTAGTCAATGGCTCGGAGCCAAATTGAGGGAAATTTAGATTTTACCAGGCCGATTATTTTCTACAAAAGCTCTATGCAAAATGCATTGTTCAAAAACATATAAACAGTGTTTATTTGACACTATAAATATAGATAACTATCAATGGTATAATGTACATTATTTTACTACCATATACGCTGAAATTCAGTAATTAATAGTTAGTTAACAAATAAATAGATCAACCGACATTCTTACACACCCTTCGGTTAATTAGTTACAGACTTTTGTGTAAGTTTTGTTAAAGTATTTCTTAAAAACTTAATATCGTCAAAGAAGTTTAATAGTAATTTGTTTAAAAAAACATACGATATTATTGCGGTAAAAACTTTAATAATAAATAGAAAAAAAAGATACAATTTCTTAGAAACCAAAAACTTTTTCTTCGATAACACTTAGAAACATCAAGCTGAAGAATTATGCCTGAATTTTTATTTTATTTTTTTTATTCTTTTGAACACTTTTCAACAAAATAGTGTTATTCAAAGAGAGAAAACAAAAAAAAAACGATGCATAAAAAGCATTCTTTTTTCTTATCATAAATAATTAGGTTAAACCTATTTGAAAAAAAATTGTGCGATAAAAATAATGACAAAAGTAAAAATAGTTTTACTGCAGAAAAAAAATACCACGTTAACGCTAAAAACAAATTAACAATTATATACATTATGAAGTTTATAATTTATTCAAAACTTAATAAAATACTCGTTAATTATTACATTGGTGTTAATAACGAAATAATAGTGCTATAATACTAATAAAACATATAATATATATTACCACCAAATAATGTGTGTATAAACAAATTACTTGAAATTATTTCTATATATAAATAACTTTCAAACTTTTTCACTGCCTAGCTCCTCTTCATTAATTGTACAGTCATTTACGTGTCTAAATTAAAGAGTTTACAAACAGAAGCATAATTTCGATTAATATCAAGAGGTACATTATGGTTCAGTATTATACACTTTTTGCCTGCATCCATAAAATATAACAATTGTACCTGTAACAAAAACTCTCGCGTTTGCAAAGACTTAACACGTCATAACACAACAATACACTTCACCAACAATCATAACTAATAATACAAATGTAATTTTATACTCTATATTGTGTTTATAATTTTCTCAGCGATTGCCATAACTATTTCTCATCAACAATATTTGTTCGAGATTCGCATTTTTTATTATAATAACAGTGAGTAAATTAAGGACTTTGAACTTAAACGTAATATATTATAAAGACTACCGTTTATATGATTATATACATAATACATAAACCATAGTAAAAATTAATATTTATATTATCCGAAATTGTATATTCTATAAAATGTATGGGGGTTAAGAATGTTCAATTGATAAACGAAAGGCATATATAATATTATGATGTGGGATGTTTTTAAACGGTCTCAGTGGATGTAGTGAAAATTTAAGAGATTAATAGCTATCGTGCTTATTGCAATATCCTCATAGTTGTGTTTTATAAATTATGAATATATCAAATGTTTGCAGTGCTTTTTGCTGAGTGCTATAATTTTGACGAATATCCAACTCCATATAGTGGAGGGAGGGGGAAAGTTAAGACTTTTGAAGATTTTATGATTCTGTTATTAACAAATCGGTGTTGTGTAGTAATTAATTTAGATTTTCTTTTTCAAACGAAATAAATTAAGATAAAAATTCACATTTTATGTTTAATTTTATTTAATGACTTTAAATCAAAGTATTTATTAAATAAAATGTTTAACTTAGATATTGAATAATAATGAATTATCATTTCATAGTATAGGCACTAATATTTTGTGAATGAAATTTTAAGAAAATTTTAATAAATTGATATTGTTATGAATAATTCTTTTAAATAATTTACATAATCAGAAATTCTAATAAAACTTCAATTAAATCAGAGGTCTGAGCATAATAAATAGAATGCACTTATATATGCCAATATGTCACTAACATATTTTATCATTTAGATATCAAAAGGCTTAATATACAAAACAAAACCGATAAAGCATATATTTCTCCAAGTATTAGATATTTTTCAAATACATACATATTTTATAATAATATATAAAATAATAAAACTTTTTTCTCAATACACTTGAAATTTTATCAGTAAAGAGTAAACTCAGGTGTGATTCTTTTATATTTCAAGTTTATTTTCAACAAAGCATTTTCATATTGTAAATATTCATAAGTTATATATTTTATTGTATGAAATAAAAGTTATTAGATCTTACGATGACATCAATCCTGACTTGTGTATATTATATACACAAGTACAATATTTTATAAAATTTTCCATTCGTACTATTATATTATTTCACAATCCAGTTGAGTCAATATTACTTACATAATTCAATATTTCAAAATTGGTAAGGCTGGAATTACCTGAGATCTCACGAAGGAAAATTGTTTATACCTAAATACAATACCTAGTAATATTTATTTTTGAGTAATTAAGAATTGAAAAAATAGAAAATAACATAAATAACTATGATTAATCATCGAATTCAAAAAAATAAAACTGTGTGCTCGTCTTGTTTTTCTAAACGGTTCATAAATAAACAATTATTATTATTTCTCATAAAAATAAATAATTAATGATTAAAAGTATCATAAAAAGTTCGTTTAATAACTTTGAGAAAATTGAATTTATATTCAATTTAAATGCATAGTAAACCAAATATCAATAACAATTTATTTTACTTTTAAACGATTTTCTTTTGTTTTTTTTTATTGTAAAAAATTACAGTTTCAGTTTAATAAAAAATAATATTTTTTTTAAAAAACAAACTTAAGTTACTAATATTATTCTGATAAACGTGTATTTAAAATATTTATCAATTTTGCTTTTTTAAATAATCCGTATGATTTTTAAAAATTAAATTAAATAATTATAAAAAACTTAATTTTTATTATAATTTGAACTTTGTAGTTTTTTTTCTTAATTACATAAGCCTTATTCATAAATCTATAGTTTTTTCATGTTTTTTAATTCAATTAACTGTAACAGTATTTTTTTTTTTTTTACCTATCTCGTTTTTTAAATTTCTGTATATTTTATTATATTAAATATATATATAGAATAATTTTAAAAATATATTAAATTTAATGATGTTAAGCACCTTAAACAATATTTATTTAAGAAATTCAATTATTTTGACATAAAAAAAAAAATCAAATTTAAAAATAATTAAAATTATAAGATAGCAAATATTTCTGAAAATATTAAGTTATAAGTACCTACTTATTTTGTTAGAATAATAAATAAATGTGTTTAGATCAATAGTTTAAAGTATAAAGAAGACACGTTTCTTATTTAAAAGCTAATACCTATTGAATGAGTGAAAATTAAATAGCCAAAATATGAACATTTTATTGATATCATTCTTTACTAATTAAAATCAAAAATAAATAAATGCAAGTATATTCATCATTGATGTCTTTAAACATCTAATAATTGAATAAATCGTAAATAACATTTCAAGAAATATCTATTATATTTCTTCTGTTACAACAAAGTTATAATCATTGACTAGGTACTAAACATTTCAATTTCATAAAATAATTGGATTTCCTGAAAGTAGGTAATTTTTTTATCAACAGTAGGTAATAGTTTCTATTTAGAGTCAAACTAAAAATATTCATTAGTGTTATTACATTAAAAGTGGTACAATAATCATTAACTAGTTAGGTAAATGTAGACAACAAACAGCAAAACTACAACTAAAAATACACTGTAAATTAGTAATGTAGTAAATTTCATCTAGTATAATCCTGATAATATCAGTTTAAATTTTAAAATCGAGAAATATGGACCTATGAGATCTAACTCTGGGGCTCAACCAAACCTCTAACATAAATCGTATTCAAACTTTCTAGTCAAAGTGCCTCCGCAAACAATTAAAGCTCCCAACTATGTCTTAAAATCACATACTTAATACTGATGTCTCTATCCCTCTTGTCTCCAAAGTCGCCGCAATTCATTAGTGAAGGAACTAGTTATAACCCACATCCCTGGTGACTTTGAAAGGCATCTAACATATAAGTATTAACAGCACATATTAACTAGCTGAAAACCAAACACCCACGCTGAAATGTCTTCATTGAAAGGTCTATTCATTCCTATAAAAATCCACTAATAATTTACAACACTCACGCGTATTGTAAAAATCTATTTAAAAACAAATGACTATCAAAATATATATATATTATATATATACACATTTTCAAAAATACTAAAAAAAAAATAAGAATGACTAAATAACATGTTAACTAAATTATTTACTTTAATATTTTTTTATTCAGAAAATGGATATAGATACTTTTTAAGATTCTAAAAAGGGTGTGAAAACTAATGCTTTTACAAAAAAATATGTGTTATTTATTTTTCAGAAAATACTTTTTACTATAAAAATCTTTATCTAACAATTTTAAATCACGTACACTGTGATTCTTATATAATTTAATTGCATTTACATGTATACATAGATTAGGTTCAGCGATCGAAAGTTAAACATAAATAATAGTTAGGGTAAGTCAAACTCTCTACTTAACTTACATTTCTAACAAATAATAATTTGTAAAAATCAAAAAAAGACAAACTTAAAAATCATAAGAGAAAACAATAACTTTAAATTATTTTTTTTAAGAAACGACAATAGAATTTTGTATTAAAAAAAAAATAGACAAGTCAATAAAGGTAACGTAATACCTATTCATAAACCGAAATTCTGACTAAAATCGAAGATAGGTAACAAAAAAATGAGAACTCAACGCTGTTATCATCTTCACACGTTTTACCTATCAATAAAATCATGTTATGTGTATACTAAATAAGATAATCGAAATCCCAATATATTCGTTTGGTAATGTTTATTATTAATCTATGCACAAAGAAATAATAAATAGAGTATCACCAATATAAATATGATCAAATTAAATAAAAAGCCTGCCAACTGTTAAATCTTAAATAACTCAAAATGATAACATCATATTTCTTAAGCCAAACAAAATTGTATTATCTATAATTTTGAAAATCAAATTAAATTAATAATATTAAAGATTATTTTAATTTTAATTTTCTTTTTACGTGTGCACTTTTAAACTAAAATTTAGTAAAGTATCACAAATTTTAAAATAAACAATGCATGTAATATGACTATACTACATAATATTATGACTTAAAGGAAACATTGTAAAAAGTGTATTTATATATTATGTTTTGTTATATAATACAAATCAATAACATTTCATGTTAACATTATTATTAGTTTATAATTAACATTTAATATATTCAACAAGTCAAAATTGAGATTAAGTATTCTAGTTTATAGTATTAATAAACAGTCGTCAACATTTTCTAAGGTTTCACAACATATATTTAGAACGAATGAACTAGTAATTAGTCAACGCAAAATATAAGTTATGGTTATTAATATAAAGTTATTGTATAAATAGTATAGATTTTAAATACTTATATTTTTATAATTATATGATTATAAAAATTAACTAACCTAATAAAAAAAAAAATCATCTCAAATTTAAATAAATATGTGACAAACCAACTAAAATTTAAAATTTTCTTAATCAGAAAATTAAAAGTAAATCCGTATTTATCTTTAGATCAAAAATATAATTGTTAAATTTAAAATTTCGACAAATAATTGAAGCATACTGGTCCAATAAACAATAAATTATGGATAAACATTGTCAGCCATCCAATTTAAGTATATGCCGGGAATAAAGACTAATAAAATAAGTACAATAAGTACATATGTATTTTTCAAATCTTAAATTATTTACATATCCAACTAGCAAACCAAATATGAGTCTTGTTAAGTATTTAAGAATATATTAAGTATTTGAGTTGATATATTTAAAAATTGTATTGGGATCAGAATACTTTTTAAATGTTTTTTGATAAAGTACGTATTTAAAAAGAGTTTTTATATACTATTTTGGACATATTTAAATTAGAAAATCTAACCTACTTTTCTAAATCCAAAAAATTTATTCTTTACATTTCATATTGTTTTTTAATAATCATCATATATTATTTGATTTTTTATTGATAAAATCAAATCATTTAACATTTATTTAAATATTTATTTTGTATTTCATTAACATTCATTTATTGTTTAATCAATGTTAAATTAGGTATTTTAGTATTAACATGTAACACATTTTTATTTATTTCATTTTTTTCAGTGTAAAATGAAGTGAGTAGTTCACACTTTTAATGATAATTAGATGTGACATTAAAACTTTAAATTGACAATTAATAAGTATAAAATAAATTGTTTACCTACTTGTACAAATAAATAATAAACTTTCACTTAAGTGAAATTAAAAAAATATTTATTCTGAATTATTTTTTCTTAAAACTAATTAAAACATATATAAAATAATTTTTGAATAGATGTATTTGTATCTGAATTTAAATAAAAATTTAAAAGTATTTTTTTACAAGACTGCGAAATATTATGACGACTGATGAGTAATGAATTGGTAACAACAATATAGACTGTAGTTAACATTTATATACACATTATTTTTTCAATCAAGTCAACGGAAATTTTTGTAAGTTATTAAATAAAAAAATTAATAAATATCTTTAGTAGATCGAAATATGAAATTAATTTATAAATATTTTATTTTATTTAACGTATTATAATATAGTTGAATAATTTTTATTTTTATCACATCAAGAATTTTAAAACCAATTATTAACTTATTTAATAAGCGTTAAAAAAATACATTTTCACAAGCAGCACTTGTATGAAATATGCAAAAATATATATATTCAAATATAAGATTTGTTGTTAATATTATCTCGTGTAATATATTTACACACTCCTAAACTTTAAGAAAAGTTTGCAATTACTATAAGACCGAACATTGAATATAAGATACACACTTTTCACATAACAATCTCTCAGTTTTGAACCTTTAAAATTACAAATTCTAATGACTACATATTTATATTAAGTAAACTAATGTATTTTTAATCTAATAATAAATAAAATTATTTTATGTAAAATTATATTATACTACTGTACCCTTAGGATTTCCAGTATTTAATAATGCATTTTCTAAATTATTCCATGTTAATAATAGTTTAATTTTACATATTATAAGAATTTTGTCACATATTTTATTAGCTATGCATATTTCTATTTTGTGTACATATATACCCATACATAATACCCAAAAGACTATTTTTATTATCTCCAACATTCTTTAATGTTAAGGTTAATCAAATTACAGCCTTAGTTACACATATTCAGTATCTAGTTTATTATGCAAATAACGAATTACATATTGTTGAATATAATAATTGTACGTATGTTCAAATAGCTTAAAAAAATCCTAAATTTGATAAAATATAAATAATAAATACTTAATACTCTGACAAAACGTACGTTATAAACTTATAACGATCATAATTCAAATTAAACAAATACACATTATAAGTAAATTAGTAAGTAATAACCTAACCTTAAATATAAATTGATATAAATGAAGAACTGTAAAACTCAAACAAAAAATAAATGATAATAGATTTTCAATATGTATTGAGTCTAATAATGAAAACGACCAAGTTTGAATACTAAACCTTGTCTGAATATTTCAAATCTGTATATCCTAAACTGTAAATTCCGTAAAAATAAATTTAAAAAATAATAATAATAACCATATTTTAAATTTATACGTCTTTGAATAAATACTTTGCATTTAAAATATTTTGAATAAAGAGAGTTAGACTTATAAAATCGAATAAAAATCTAAACTAGTGATAACAAAGAACATTTTAAGTATCCCATCAACTTAAAAAATATAATTAATAAAAATTAAAATTAAACCAAATACATTCAGTCTAAAACCAATTTTGATATCATTTCGAATAAAAAAAATGTATTAACAGCAATATACTTTTAAACTTTTCACTAACTTTTTAAATTAATTTAATTTACTCTTAAATTTATTGTTGAACTCCTCACTACTTTCTTCAATTAATTACTATCAATGATGTAAAATAACTAATTTACTTTCAGTACTTGCTCATATTCTTGTGGAATGCTAATCTGTAAGCAAACCACAGAAATGAACTTAACACGCTATTCATCAAAAAAGGTTATAACTAATTTCCAAAATTAAAAAAAAAAAAGAAAAAAAAAGACGTCACCACAAGAAAACTTTTTATTACACTACTATTATATTATAATTATTCAACACATATAAAAAAAAATCTTCTTGAATAATAATAATTATCTATATTTAATATTTATACAAAAATATTATAATTAAACAGTATTGTATTTCAAACACCAAAGTACAAAAATAAATAATTTAATAGTTAAAGATTTTTTTTAATAAAACGAATAAAAATTTAAATGTTTGAAATAAATACAAGTATTCGGTAAAACGACTATAAATTATAATTAAAATCTTTAATTTTATAGAAAAATGTGGTGTATTATGTTAAGTAATATATTATTCAAAACCAGAAATTAGATGAAACTACTATCTGACCGTAATCCCATTACTGTTATGCTAATATAAACCACTATTCGAATGAGTAGTCGGCTGCATTGTCACTTAAATAATTCCCAAGAAACAAATATAATAAATTAAGGGTAGAAATTACACAACAATTATTCTCTTTTAGTAAACCATAAATAGAGGACGTTAATCGCTTTTAAAACTCTATATACATAGTTAACAGGAAAAAAGCTGCTATAATTTTCATACAGAATAGGCCACTTAATAGCTTGTAATGTAGGTAATATTAAATTCTTTAGTAATAATAATATTATCACATATTATTAACTGTACACAGCAAAGCTTTTTTTGACATTTTACCAAGATATAGTGAAAATGTTGTGACATAAACAAACTCACTTCACAGCTGTTAAAAACGGTTATCGAAAATACAGCATATCTCTGAAGATACAAAAACAAACATAATTACTAGCAGTAGAAAATACTGGAAATTGTAGTAATATCTTATTATGTTACTAAGTACTAACTTTATTATGCATTATAAATGTTACTTCCCTCGCAACATAGGAACACTCGGGTAAACACAAAAATTATCATCCCTACTTTAGCATAACATAGGCCATACCATAGATCGGATGTATCACATCAGTTTTGCTAGATTACATTTTTACTATTTTTGTGAACTCAGATCTATAGTTATAAATTATATCATACAATTTATGCTAGTAACAAAAAAACCTATGGTCTCTAATAATTTTATTTCCCAGATGATAGATCTTATTTTTATGATATTTTTTATACCTTTTAAAAATCAAAAAGAATATACTCTACATATAGATAGTACATATACCGCTAGTACTGTTAAAAATATAGAACATTTATTGCAAACAAAATTAAACATCCAATTGTTAATATTCAAAAACGTATTAGATATACTTACTACAAACTATCTAATACCAATTAATGAAAGTTATGAACAATCTATAATCCCACCATTTTAAAATAGAATTTAAATCATTATGAGACATATCGTAGGTCTAGTACATTATTTTCCATTAATAAAATATAATAATTAATATTTTAAATATTTATACTCAACAAAAATTATATGTATTCAAATTTTAAATATCTACTAAATATCCCTTGTTTACAAAAACATGTTTGAACGTGATAAATTTACCTGCCTATTATGAATCGCATTTCAACCTCAACCTTATACCAAATTGTAAAATGTACACATATTAATATTTTCTTTTTACATAAAATATTGATATCAAATGTTTAAAGATATCATTATATTTACAGACTATATATAAAATGTACAAAAATGGATACTAAAATAATCACTTAGGTCATTACAGGTTATCATTTTTTTCACCTTTTGGCTTTCAGCATAAATTGACTATCTATTTAGTATTTCCAATCAAATAAAAGTAGTATACGTAACATTATAAAATACGTGTAATTAAGATGATTTGAATAAAATATAATATGGATATTGGATAGTAACAGAAAGAATTATTACTTATATTATGGTGTTATATATTATATAATTTATAATCTTAATGCCATATAAAATAGAAAACTTAATAGAGCGATAAATTACAATAAAACTTATAACTTAGTGAGACTTACTTACAACTTTAAGACGATCAAGTTTTTAAAAAAAACGGTAAAGTTCGTAAATACAAAGAAAACATATTATTATACTTTTAGTGGTCTCATAAGCAGAAAGGATGTCATATTGAAATTTAAAAACATGTTCGTCTCATATTATGAAATACTTACAATTAATTTAAGTTGAATCATTTTCCTAGTTATATAGCACATATATTCTCCGTCTACATTTTAAAGTGGGAGTAAATACACCGTTTTGCTCCACTATTTAAAGCATGTTTTAAAGTACTGTTTTATTCATTAAATACGAAAACACGGTTTTATTTTTTTAAACCATTATGCTTAAGCTTGAATATTAGGTATTTTTCGTATGCGTTTTATGTAATCAATATTCACTAATTTATCATTCAAATAATTTTATTATTATAAAATATTATATAGGTTAACTTAACGTTTTTCTCATTTTAATACGAATAATACTAACTTAAATACTTAAAACGTTTTCACTAATTTTACTATTCTACAAAACTTCAAGCACTGTTACTACCTATATATAATATTCATATTCATATATATACATATGTTGCAAATAATTATTTGAGAGGAAGAATGGCGTCATCTCATCCGCCCTCTATATACATTTTTAGATATAATATAAAATATGTATTATGTTTACTTCCCACAAAAAATAATTTCACTAAATTACGACACTGAAATATATTATATACCATACAAAATTAGATACATAATAGTATACCAGTTCAGTGAATAATATTGAACAGTGGTGGCCATCCTATAGTAAAAGTCTTACTCAAACAATGTCTACCTTCAAGCATGTAAATATTTTATACCAGTGATTACGGTGTGTAGGTGGGAAGGAAGAGGCTACCCCCTTGGCGAGCAGTTACTTTTTGTATTTCGCTAAACCTATGTTTTTTAAGATAACCGCCACTGATATTGAGTATAATATAATATGTACAAGTAATTCGATCACTATGTATATTTACGTATTATTTTATCGAGACGTGACCAATATAATTGACACACGATCGTTGTGCAGATCCGATTACATGAAATGTTATGACTTTTTTCAATAAAAATCGTGGTACGACGGCCGATACATGGATGTTATAGATAAAATATATATGGTTCGATTTCTCGAGTACTTTTATAGACTGCACCCAAAATCTCAGTTACAGCCAAAAGGTTAATTCAACAATACCCAGACGAATTAATTTAATAGTTCGCGGAGTCACCGCCGCGTGACTTAAATATAGCTAGCTTACTGACCGGGAGATTCAATATCATGCTACAAACAATCCCTTAAGTCCGCGAGCAATTGAAAATGTGAAACTACCAATTAGAATTTTAGTGTACAAATTATTCTCATTACTTCTAGATTGAACCGACAGGCGATATATCGTATAGAATTATTATTATGATGCGTATACTACTAAAGTGAATGCGCATAAGTAATTTCGTCAGTACTTCTTATTCGTAAAATATAAATTAAACAAATGATAAATCAATAATTAAATTATCAAATAAAATGACACAACATTTCAAAATGAACACTGTTTACATTTCCTAGTTAGCAAGTTCTAACAATAATACTACGACACATTATAAGTCAAATTTATTTTATTAGCAATCCAAAAATTACGAATAATTATCCCAAAAATATTCATATAAATTCAAATAAATCACGATTAGCTAGAACACGTCTCGATTATGGCCATTGGATCTTACGTTTAAACTATTTTATATGCAAGGACCAAATGCTATTAGTATTTTTGAATTCTATTATTGTTTGAAAATATTTTAATATTATTACCATTATTACCAAAAATTCGTGGTCATGGTTTTTATAATCAGGGTACGTGCCGGATATTCCACTCTAGTAAATTCACGCCCACATATAAGTATATATATCTTTACAATACCATTTATAGTATGATACAGTAACATTTTTTTCTTGATAATTATTTTTATAAAAACATTAAAAGATAAAAATTGATTTAATTATTAATCATAAAACCTAATATATATTATACATACATCATATTCCAAATAAATATAATCAATCAAACCAAAATATTAGAATATATTTTTTTCATTAACGAAAATCAACTCTATTTCATATTTATATTCAAATAATTGACAAACGTCATAATCAGTGTATATAAACTTTACATATTATATTATAACACATCATATGTATTCCACATTTTAATGTTTGAACAAAATTGATTTCTGCATTACAAAAACTGCAAGATTAATATTAAGTTATACGAAAATTACAAATTTTACTCAAATAGATTTTTACTAAAATAATATGACTGTATTTATATATTATACACAAGATATTTCAAAATATATGCTATTGCTATTTTGTCATTTAAATATTTATAATAGAGAAAAATCTTTAGCACGAAAGTTTTTTTTATTTAAAAATATTTAAATGGTTGATATTTTTTTTATATATTTTTACATTATTTGATGTAGGAGAGGGGAGAGGTCGTAGTCAAATTTCAAATAAAAAACGATTTTTTTTTTTTTAAATCATAATATTAAAAAATATAGATTTTCATTTGAATTTTTAAAGATGACTCCAAAACCCCTCCTTAAAATATTGTAAAAATATATAAAAACTACTTTAAGTTACTTCTGAATAAAAAAAACTTACATACCAATAATTTCTCTCCAATTCCCTATTATACATATTTATATGATAAAATTACTATAACATCAATTTTTATGTTTTTTTTTTTATTTTAAATGTTAACTGTTTTACTAATGAAAATACGATACAGTGATATAAAATATAATTATCCAGTGAAAATATAATTAAAATAATAGCTGATTTTCCTTCTTTACCAGTTACGTCAACCGTATTAATTTTCAGTATATAGTATATTATAGTATATATACCTATGTTCTAAGTAATGTGTTCAAGAATAATGAAGACCTTTTTTAATTTTGCTCCCATTGTCAAAGTTTCTATACTTTTTAGTTTTTATACAGTGTCATATTGTGTATGTTTATATACGTGTAATGTTATTGAATTTTTATACAATTGTGTACTATGTTACTCTACTAACCATTATTAAATTGTTAATAAAAGTAATATGATACCAGGTTAATATATTTTTTTGGTACTCAGTATAAATCACTCTCTTAACTAAAAACAAACAATTAAAATGCATGAGAAAGATCTTAAACGAGAAAGCTCTATCTATGTTAAAATATATTATGGCTTTACCATGCTCAATAAATGTTACCATAATATTATTATTATCTTTATTATCTTACATTTGAGAATTTTTTTATTTCGACCCCTTCTAAAATGTTACCTATGGGCGCCCATGAACATATCTATATAACTTATGGATTAAAAGTTATAACTAATTTATAAATATTTTAAACATTACGGCTATATTTTATGCATTAAATAAGAAACTAGGAAGAAAAAGATTATCAATATCTATTTCAAAAAAAATCATTGTATAAATATTATCCATACTTCCCAGTATTAGTCAATTAATGTAATAAAATTTCTTTACTAGTTTCGAATCGTTGGCCAACGGTTGGCAATTGGCAGTAAAATGATTGCCACGATTTCATTCGAAATTTTTATAAAACAACATTTTTCAGTGATAATGGTGTATCATTTTCAACAAAAACCAGAGCAACTTGATATCGTTTCACTCGATGTATTTTTTGAGCTATCGAGTATAAAATTATTACGAATTTCAAAATAAATAAATACCATAAACTGTCAGACAACTAATTTAATACAGATATATACAGGCATACAGTCTTCCAACAGACTTGACTATATAAGTTGGCGCCAGTTTAATGCACGATACAATTGAAAATAAATAATATAAAGATAAACCAAAAGAAATTTAATTTAACATTAAAGTATGTATAAAAATTAAAAAGCTTTTGGATAAATTAGGAGAAGTCGACACTCACAGATTTGTCTTATCGCATAAGATTTCTTGATGCCACGGTAGTTAAGTATGCACTAATAAATATTATATATTCTTATAATTTTCTATGCTTATTTCTCATTATGTTCTGATTTCATTTATGACTTTTTCGTTATTCTATTTATATTTTTTTATAAGACTAATTAAATACAGACACTTTTTTTATAAATTAATTTATTAATTGTATCTTAAAATAAAGGTAACAACTAGAGTTTGGACTTTGCATTTGCATGTTTTTTGTGAAGTATTTACAACGATCTAGGTAAAATAGATATTATGGTGATAAATTAAATAATTTAAGTACTCAATTTTATTTTGTATATTACGCCATAATTTAAAAAATATGTTTTAAAATCGTATAGCATAATAGAGCATCTTTAATATTTTAGATTCAGAAAGGAGTGATGAAAGTATTGATTTTACAATGATGTATGTTTTTTTTGTCTGTGTACATCATCATAACTTGTCGAAATAATGTTTCAAATTTAAACTTCAGGGGTGGTTTCCGATGGTAAATTGAATATCCTTGGTGCATTATAAAGGTCAAAAATTAGAATATTTTTGCTCTTAGGGTTATTTATAGACAACTGAAATTTTAGATTTCTCTAAGTATTTTTATTTTTGAAATGTCGATAAAAAAATTTAGGGTGCCCAAAAAAACTTAAAATTAATACTAACAAAGGTTCTTATAAGTAATTAGAATATTAAAGCTAAAAAAAAAAATTAAAAATCGTTAGTCACAGTATTTTTATAAGGATTTTAAGTTCAAAATTTTACGAAATTTATCAAAATATCGAAAATTTGAAATAATTTTTTAATTACAAATTCATAAAAATGTTTGTATTTATATCTTAAGTTAAATAATTCAGAATTAAATTTTCCATAAGTTTTTCTTCAAATAGCTATAGAGAAAACTCGATGTGTCATCATAGAAATAAATGTTATGAGCGTCTAAATTTTAAATTTTTACGAAATCATGTAACGATAACGATTTATCCTGAAACAATTTTCAATATTTGTTATTATTAAAAAAGTATAAGTCGTAGATACATAAAAATTTCAATAGTTATTTAGATTGGTATTTTTTTACATAATTTAATTTTCAAAATATTTTGCTTTTTTAAGGCTATTTTTAGACATTTGAAATATTCATTTTTCATTCATATACTGCACTCTTTTTTGACCTATACAGCCTGTAATATACGCAGAATTTTTCATTAAGGAGAGGTTTAAAAATAAATAATTAATCACTTGGCACAAAATTATAAGCTTGAAAAATAAAGCAAGTGGTTTCTTATTTCTTACTAATATTAAGTTTAAAACATACAACAAACCTATACATACAAAAAGAAACTAACAAAAATAATGGGCAATTTTATTTGGTTCAGTCTAATAATTGTAGTCGCTTAGGTGATTTTTTTGCAAATTGTTGTAGAACTTCCAATTCGAAATAAACTAATCACTAATCAAACAGAACATGAAAATGTGGAATGCTTGCAAACTAAATTACAAAAGAGGTTTGGAATCAGTGATTTTATCTATTTGTCTAACATACGCGCAACATAGGATTCTATGTCCAACGTATTAATTGATAAAATAAAGCGATAAGAATTTTGAAAACAGTTTTGTCGTCAAGTTTATTTGAAATCAGCCTTCCTAAGCTTCCCACATTTTTAATTGTATTATCCAAATCCTAAAAACGGTAGCTTTATTGAAAAAACGTAATTTAAAATGTTACATAATTCAATTTTTGGAGAAGTTTAAATCAGAAATAATAATAATCACCGCTTCCAATCCACATAACCAAAAATTTTTGTATAAGGCTATACTTAAATGTAACGGGTATCGGAATATCAGCTAATCTAACGATGCTTGGGTTATTGGTAACATCAGTTTGGTTGTAATCATAGATTATAGATATCTATAGACTATGGTTGTGATAAATAGGTAAATACGTGATTTAAGATACAATATTAAATCATGGGTGAATACAAAAACATAAAATAAGAATGTGGTAATGCAGGGTGCTTCAATCCATTAGCCCCCCCTCCCATAAGTACGCTACTGTATACACCCGATAGATATATTAACTTAATGAAGACTGTAATAAATAAATAATATATACTCCACATATTTTACTCAAAGAAACAATTAAAATTTTCTAAATACCACTTTGATTAGTGCAGTTTTTGGAAAGAACACAATTGTGAACGCACATCATCACATTTACTACATATTTAATGAACGACACTTCAACATTCTAGAAAATTTCAATAAACTTCAAACTACGGTTAAGATAATGTACGTTAATTTATAACAAGCACTTGAATAAGGGGGAAAAGATTTTTTTATATTATTTCACAACTTTTTAATAATACTATATACATACATAAAACTATAGTTAATTGTTTATTTTATTTTGTAGATGAGATATATTGTTAAAATTCCATAATTTATGTCTCAAAAAGTCAAAAGTTTAACATTTTATAAAATTGTAAAAATGTTATAGTAATGTAGATTTTTTTTTTAATTTGCAATTAAATTTTTTATTAAAATAAAACCTAACATTTTACATAATTTATTAATGCTCTCGTAAAACATTAATTGTGTTTTAACATGATTTTAATAAATAAACCAGAAAATTCAAATAAGACAATTTAATATTACTTGTATGAAACTCATATCCTTATAGAATTAGTCGGTACATAACCAGTTTTAAAATAGGTATACAAATTGATATATATATAATGATTTATGAATGTTTATAGCAGTATAACACGTTAAAAGATTTTCTCGTGTGTGAACAAATTTGTGAGAAAACTTTATTTCCTAAAATGAAAAATATACACCATGAATATGTTCGTGCAGTATTCTTAACTGAACTAAAACTTAATTTAACGCCGTTAACAGAATTTTACAGAGATCATTCTTAACCAAAAAGTTCGAAATACTTTTTATTTATGATGTTCTCCTACACTAAAATATATAAAACATAAGTTTACATAGTATATGACAAAATAAATGAATGAGATTTTTAACTGAATAATATGCTAAAATTTTATGTTCCATACAAAACATTATAATAAATATTATTACATTGTTATATTATTTTTTTATCGTCGTAATTATTATTTTTATTGTTATTAGGTATATTAATATTAGTAGCATTACATTTTAAATTGTATCTTATATTATCATTCTCTGAAAATCATTTGCAATATCTACTTGGAATTAAGTTAAAATTATATTAATAATATACACGGATTACATTATGAAAATAATAATAATGTTTTATAAAGGGCATATAGGTACTAAGACTAAGCTGTGTTAGTCTACACCATTACTTTAATAGAAATGAAATTAATTATACCCTCGTATTGTGTCTTGACTTTGTAAATTGACGAATGCGGCAAGAATTGTCTACTCAAATCCAAAATATCTCTTACACACACGCGTATCTTCTACCTACTAACATACGCTCAGTTTTGGTATACTAAGAGGACATCACACTCAGGTATATGTTGTTTCAATAGTATTAACGTACGTATACAAGATTGGTAATCATAATATTCCACTTTACTCTGTTATTTTTAACATTATATTTTAGAGTGAATTGACCAACAATAAAATTGAAAATTAAGATTACTACTTATACAAAGCATCTTGAAAGCTTTCATTGATATTTTAATTCTGTATCAAGTTATGATCATTTAATTAAAATATCAAAACAATTCTCAGTTAGTTAATCCAAGACGGAGATAATATATTCGAGTGTGGGCGTCCTATTAATCGAAATTTGCCTATTAATTGTCAACCATTCAACTACCGATTAATGTTTTTTCACAGGACCGAAGACAGATAAAAAAAAGTCACATTGTCGGTGATCCAGAGAACTTCTGCGAGTGCTGCAAAGCACGCAATGGAGACGACAAACAGCGTCAACGACCAATGCAACTACACGGAACCGGTGACGAACAATACGTGGGAAAAGGACACGTTAGACAATGAATACTCGCACTTTCTGTACATCACGTTCACACCGGTGTTAATATTGCTGTGCGTGTTCTCGATAGTATTCAACGTAATTCTGTTACTATCGGTGATATGGATCCGGAGGCCACTGTCACCGACCCTTTACATTAGCCTCAGTCTGGCCGGTACTGATCTATACACATCGTTCCTGCTGGGCCTCGGCCATACCTTCAACAGCCTACTGCCGGTTGGCTTCCAAGTGTACCTAATGGATATGTGCACCATTCTGGGCTTGGAGGCGCTCCGGCTGGGGGCTATAGTAACCACTGCGGGTCATCTTATCATGTTGGCGTTCAACCACTACATAGGCATTCTGCGGCCGCTCCACTACCCAGCCACAGTTACGCACGGTACCGTTACCGTAGTCTTGTTCTTCCTGTGGACGTTACCACCGTCATTCCTATTCGCCTACTTTCACATGATACCCTGCCAAGCGTTCCAATCACCACAATGTAAGCTAATCGAGTAAGTGTTTTGCAAGGCCACCGAGTCTACGCCGAGCTCCAGCAGAGTTAACAAGTACCTACTACCTAGCAACCATTTTTTTTGCAACAAATTTTCTATAGATTTCTAATGCATCTCTACTCCATGTGTTTAAACGTCACAAAGAACGATATTCGCTATAATGGTTTATTGCTCTTATTTTCATGGATAAGGTTTATCGACACGTTTGGGAAACAAAAATGAGTGTGAATTTTTTTTAGAAAATTGTTACCCTCGTTAAGTTAGCAACACTATCATAGAAAGCACATATGAAATATATCCACCAAATATGTTGGAAACTTATTTTTCATTATTAGATTAATCCTCGATTTTTAAGCCAACACAAAAATGAAAAAACTATACTGGCAAAAATATAATGTCAAACAAAAATGGAATGTACTCGAATATTCAAACAAGTTATTAACAAATTTGTCGAACATATTCCATAATTTTATTGGTAATGGTGTGGACAACATGATCATATATACGACATAGTTTTTTTCAAGAAAACAAAACATAACAAACCAATCTTATTCATAAAATGCAACCTTCATTTATATTTTTATTGACTATAATAGATACTTTTTATTACACAAGTGTGATGAGCGTAATTTATAATGTGTTTTCTAATATTATATCCTACGTAGTAATCGACAAACGAAATGTACTACTCGTCAGTGGCGGATCTATATGATTGACGGAGGGGGGGGCGTTCTTTTAGTAAACACTCTTACCTTAAGAAGCTGTTCCACTTCCATTATCAATAATAAAGAGTCAATTTCATATAGGTAATTTAAAAAATAATAATAATAATATTATCCTTAAATTCATGTTATTACAGTTGTTGGTCGTTTCATAATAACGAAATTATTACAGAAAATTCATTAAAAACATATTAACGCACAAATGGGCTATTCACTAAAACTGCTTCTATATAGCTTCTATATATAAAAAAAAAATGAACTCTGAATCCACTAGAATTATAATATCATAATACTTAATCTTATAATAATTTTATCGCATACTTTTTTCAGTTTTTTAAAAGAATCGAAATTCAGAAGTACGTTCTCAGCTGTACTTTTTGCCGCTCTTACCATTATGGGAATAGTGTACTATCACATATTTATATTGGTGAAAAAACATCAAGCTTCTCGTCTCTTGTACAAACAAAGTGGCAGTGTACATTCCAATAAACCGAATCAAGTAAAAATTATACAGCTATTCGTTATTTTTGCACAATTGACCACAAATTTACGTAAATGCTGTAGGTGCGCAGACAAGCGGAATCCCAACAAAGTAAAAACGAAAAAGCACTATATACAACGTTAATAATTGTCGGAAGTGTTGTAGTTGGGTGGATGCCAGCGTGTTTACAATACTACCTAATATGTACTGACTGTATAATTCAACCCGATTGGGGCAGTTTAACCGTGAAATTTTATACATACTTTGCGACTAATTGTCTTGTAATTCTTAAATCAGCAGTAAACTCATATATTTATGCAGCAAGAATGCAAGAAATTCAAGTGAATATTTTTTAATAATTAACATTTTTTTAAATGTATTATTGAATATTTCCTAGTTTTTTTTAAATTTTAATAACATAAATGAACTTTTTTATTTTATTAAATTGTATAATTGTAAACTAATTATTAAATACTTTATCAAAATCCAATTCACTGTTAATTTGTATGTTTTTTTTTTTAGGTAGCAATACGTAAAATGTATTGCACACTAAAACAAAAATTATGTGGTTTTGACGATGAAATAGATGTGATTGGATTTGACCAATACAAATACAGTAGATCATCAGCAAAAAGCAGAAGAACAGTCATATGCAGAATATCAGTTCAACATCATAAAGATGAAAACTCAATAGAAATCAACCAGGATAATATTATTAATGATCATGAATTAACAAACTTTAGTGCTTGTCCTAAAAAAAATGAAACACCAAACATGGTGACATATCTCTAATATTCTTATTATCTCTATGTAAATGTCTGTGTTTATTACTTATATAAATGACCATTAATACTTATTTCTTAATGAACTGTTTATCTTATAAGTTTTACTTTTTAATATAATATATTATTTAAAACATTCTGGAATTAAATTACTAACCTTCCATCGGTAGCTTCGATAAATGTTGCATTTAATCCCAGTTCATTAAGACAGTAATGCATACGGTTACGTCTTTCTGTTCTTCGAGCTAAGTTAATCACAAAAACATTATCCAAGCCCATATTGTCTAAGAGTGCACTTGGTAAATCAAGATCTGATAAATTACTTGAAATTTGTAATGGTTCATTATCGACTAGAAAATATTGAGAAAGAAATTATATTATTATATTTGAATATGTTATCCGTAATGTATGTAATATGTTATTTTATTAAATAACAAGTTATTCTATCAAATTCCTAAATATGCTCGTTAGTATAGAAATTACATGGTTTTACAAGTTAATATATACATAGAATACCAGTTGGATTTTCACTAATGTATGAAATTCATAGTCATTGTCAGGTAGATAACCGGGTCTAGAGTAGATAAAATACAATCTTTGTTGTCTTTGTTGTTTTATTATTAAAAATAATAAGATAGGTACCTATAACAAAGCAACTTTACACAAGGTCATAATTTAGTTTATGTGCAGTAAAGTTTATTACATTCAGTGACAACCCAGATGAAGATATTTGTCTTCAAAAGACATCCAAATCCTAATCACTAAGTAATGGTCAAGGGTTTTTCAAATGAACATGCCAACAAAAGTGCACCATAAGATAGAACATATATTTAAAAAAAGGGTACTTTGTAACTCTAAATGCCATCCAAGAAGTTTAGTACTAATAAATTGATGTATAAATTAGAATTGACTTTTTAAAAATGAATATTTATATTTTATCAATAGATTCAAAAGTAATTTTAAATAATTAACTAAACCATTTTTGTTAGTTTATAAAATATCTAGTTAGTATGTATTTATAGATTCATTCATTACATTAATTAAAAGTACCCATAATTCAATAAAATAACTAGTTATTTTATAGAATTACAGAATTTCATACATTAACGCTAACAAATATATATAATACATTATATTCTTTACCACTACAAAATATATAAATACTGTTCCTTACCAGTTATTTCTAATTTTATATTTGTCAACTGACTTATGTCCATTTCTAAAGAACTATCTTTTTCAAGTGGTATAGTTATAAAGCCATACATTTCATCATTACAAATATGTAAAGGAATACCTAATCAAAAAAATTATAAATAAATTTAGATTTCATTTTTAAAGGAAAATTACTAACAACTAACCAGAAAAATTTGCAGACATAGCAAATATAATTATATCATCTACAGGTCCCATGTAGTTGGACAACAAACTATGGTTAAATGTTAAGTAGTTAGTGATCTGAAGTCTTAAATCTATCAAAACTGAGCTGTGAATCATTGGTACTTGATAGCACCCTTTAGTTTTCCACTCTACTATAGGTGCATAATCAGAAGTTCTCTTGTAATAATAGTTTTCAGTCATACCACACCAAAAATTTGAATATAATCCATCAGACTTCAACATAGGAGCAACAACTGGATATTTTTTTTTTATTAAATGTCTTAAAGTAGATTTGTTGATAATAAACGCATCACAATCTAAAAACTATAAGTACAAAAATTAAGACATTAAGAATAAAATAATATTTATTTTTATTCATCTATTTAGAATTATTAATTATTTACCCAAATATAATCAGACCAACTTTCTCGTGCAGTTCGTAAAGCAGATTCCTTTAGCTGAACAATATGTTGAAATCTAGAGTGGGGCCAATGTGCTGGACCACTTTCATCATCATACTTTGTTGAATTATTATCTACTTTGACATCGACTGAATGGTAAACTGTTCCTGATGTCTCTAACCATTTATTTAAAATTGTAATAGAGTTATCTATATTATGATCACTTCTAATCCTATAAAAAAATAAATATATGTAATAACTAGGGCCCGGAACTTGATGATCTAAAAATATATAAAAAATGCACAAAATAAAATGCATAAAATGACATAAAAATGTTAAAAAATGACACGAAAAAATTTATATTTTACTGTGAAAATTAATAAATAGGTATTGTTTTGATACAAAAATTAAAATATTAAAATTATTATATTATATTATTATTCTATTGTTTATAAAAAAATATTTTTATTCAACTAAATAAAACTATATATTAAAAAATACTACAGATTATTAATTAATCGTAGATCGCGACAAAAAAAAAATAAATAATGAACGTTGATAATTTACAAGCTAATGGAAACTGCATGTGTTACATTAAAATGTAACTTTTAACAAGAAAAATGCAAATATATGTAAAAAAAAGTACTAAAATGCAAAAAATGCAAAATAAAAATTGTACCATTAAATTCTATACTTCATTAATCACATTTCTGTATAAACAAGCATTAAATGTGAGCATTAGAAAAAAAGATGCAAATGCATCAAGTTCCGGGCCCTAGTAATAACATAAAATATACTTGTAACAATTAACTTTGATATTTTAGAAATTAGTCAACATAAATTTAATTTAATATCCTATATGCTTATAAAATAAATCATTGATTGAAATTATGATAAACATATTATTTTCTTAAAAGAAAATTTTCTTTTAAGAAAATAAATGTTTAATTTATGATATTTAGAAAACAGATAACTGCTTTCTTAAATACAAAACTAAAATTAATTTAAATGGAAAATAAAACAAAAGCAATTTTTCCCCACATACTCAAACCTTTTTTATATTTTTATTTATTATATACCTATTTTAAGTTGTCACATTATTACTTAGTTAATATCACAATATGTATACATTATGAAAAAATAATGCATTAATAATGAAAACTAATTTTCTTTGATTACAATTCTTTGAACATATTCATAATAAATGTAAATATCAATAATTTTAGTAAACAAAAACTATTAAATTCTTATTTTTCTATCACATTTGGCAGGTCTTAGGAAATTAAATAATAAATCTGTTATTATTTTGTCTGTATGTACCTATAAGAGAACAGTGAGAAAAACAGAGAGAGGATAACCTAACCTAACCTTAACTGTGAAAAGTAAAAGTGACAAACTGTGAGATTCAAAGGATTACTTGTAAGATTACTTATATTGTACTATTTATATAGAATTTAAATAAAATGCCATCTCTGATCGCTTTGTCATGCGATGACTAACATGATCATTTCAGACCATTAAAGTGAAATCACTTTAAAGCAAAACCAACCGAGCATGTTTATTTTATCCATCAAATAACTCAATTGCTCACCACAGGTGCATTCGGTCCTTAGGATAGTCAAGAGATTCAAGAGCACTGAAAAAGTACGGAAGAGTGTGAGCTTTATTCCGTATGAGTATGGCCACGAACACGGTATTTGGCTTGCGGTCATCAACAGCCGATCCTAAAGCCAATGCCAGCAATGCCACAAACGTCATCCAAGCGACCATAAACGCGGACATCGCGCTAGTAACGACGAAATCCTGGTACAGTCGAACTAGCCCGGTTTGGCTGCCGATTTCGGAATGGCGCCAATCCGGCGTAAGACGGTTTATGTGCGACGAAGAAAGTGACTGCCGGTCCCGGTTGATAACGACGATTGATAGCGAATGACTGATAATCACAGTGATTGATAACAATTCACCGGAAACGGCGCGGCAGCACTGCAGCACCGCCAGTGCACGTGGTTCGAAGTTTCGAACAGAATGCAGATTGATGGTAGGTAGGTATTTTGATCATTAAAATAATATATACGTTGATTTTAGCATGATATAATAATATACTAAAATCTATTACCTATATTATCATGGATTTTAGTATTTTACCATTTTATTATTTGATACTTAAAACTTAAAATTGTTATTATTAAAACACAAATAGAACTGCTTGCTTTGAAAACGAAAAAAAAAATCAACATCCATTCAGGTAGCAAATTTAATCTAGTTAGTACTTTGGAGATCTAAAATTAAAAATTTCGATTACTTTTCAAAATAACCGAGAATAACAAAATAAAGAAAAATGAAATTTATACGAAAACCAATTTTTGACATAATTGATTTCTAATTTGAACGAAATTAAATTGATCTACTCTGACTGCCATGCCATCATACCATTTTCAAAACCTATAGTCTATAATACCATAATGCATGATGCATAAACCAATAATAAATTATTAATAATAAAATGCAATTTAAATACATCATAAAATATTAAAATGTCAACTTGTTTATTTCCTTAATAAAAGCTAAAAACCATCTTCCAACAGAATCGTATTTTGAATTTTTTGCATAAAATGATTAATGATTTACCTATCACTAAATTCTATTTTTAACACATGGTACATTACAGTGTTTTGCTCATTAATAATAGGTATACTCAACACTTTTTATACCTATAGCACATTATTATATTAGTTACCTACTTACTCCCTTTTGAAAATATTTATATATACAAATCAAAATTCGAACAAGTAATTATCGAATTATTTAACTATGTGTACTAAAGACTTAAATAATATTGTATTACTGTATTAGTTAGGATAATTATTAGTTCCTATTATTATAATTATTAATAAGTAATAAGTTAGTGATGAATAATAATAGGTTTTGAAGATATAGGAACTAAAAATTATTATTTATTTATATTTACTATTAACTAATTATTATTAATTTACTGATTGTACTGGGTTTATTTTAAAATTATTGTGATTAATTTTCTTTTAATCTTTTAACATTTTATACTTTGAAAAATTGTCATAAATACCTATATAATAAATAAATTTATTAAACTAAATACGTACCTAGTATCTATTCTATAATTATTATAATTTATTTTTAATAGTTTTAAGGATTATTATAGTATTATCCTTTTTCTTTTGGTTTAATAGCTTCCAGTACCTAGGTATCTAATAAAGTAATACAGCTTGACATACTGATACTACCCTTTAGTAAAAAAGATATTTGAAAAAATAAAGTTTGTATTGACAAAATACAAAAACAAATATATTATATAGTATGTAAAAAATAAAATTGTGAAAATATGATGTAGGTTCTTAAAAATTCCAGAAATCAATTATTTTAATAAATTCACTCATAAAAAAAATAGATGTGTAGTAAAAAAATGTATAAACAAAAGTGTTATAAAGTAACAGGTAATAAGTAGGTATTCTGCAGGTATAGCATTGCACAAAATTTGAGAAAAAAATTAATAGTGCTAGTGCCTCCCCCCCCCCCAAAAAAAAATAATATATTTTGGCTACAGCACTGATTAAACTTATTTAAAAAGATACTTTATAGTTTGTATAGTTTATATTATCTACCTAATTTTAATGATAATATAATTAACATTATAATATGTTACTGCGTTGCAGCAAAGCAGCTTATGAAAAGCTTTTAGAGTGAAATGGAAACCATCTCGCGTAATAAATAATAACGCGACAGTAATATAGTATTCATTATCATTGATTTTACTTACATTATACGTATAATATATATTATGTACAATAAATCAACCATGTCCTATCGAATAACTATGTTATAACGATATACGGTAATGGACTACGGGCTATGGCCTATATCAATCAGCCCTTTTAAGTTTTAATTATTGTGACTTGAACATTAAAATTATATACGGTTAGGTTAGGATATATATAGTACAGTAACATTCATTATTCAAAAAACTAGAACGATGAATTTTATTTGCTAAAAATTATAAAATATGCACTTAATACCCACTTACTTATTATGCATCAAAAATTTAAAATTATTTAGTTAAATATGCCCTAAAAAATGTACTTGTCCATTCACACTATAAAATTACATTTTTTCTTAAATATTTTATTTATTTTAATTATTTTACTTTATTCAATTTTCTATGAACTTATTTATTTAAAAAAAAAAAAAAAAAACAATAATATAGGTACAACTATGAGCAGTATGAGCTAATAAAGATCTTATCAGTTTTCTAATTTATATACCCACCAATTATTAAAATAAAAATTAGTCTTTATGAGAAATTTACAGTTTAATATTAAATTGTTGAACTTGACTCATGAAAAATATTTACCGAAGTGTATGGTTTTAATTAAAGTATACAAATTTAGAATACGCTCTTATAATCTTTTAAAGCTGAAAATATCAAAATGTTCAAAAACATGCACAAAAAACTTAGAATATTTGATTAGAAATAGTACCTAAATACAACATATTAAGTACCTACTTACTAAGCTAACGATAAAGTTAGTTAACTAGAACAAATATGAAAAAGCATGAAGGTTTTTACTATAGTAATAACTATAATAATATGGACACGGACATTTTAGCGCCGCTGTTTGAACGCTAGTTTTAGAACCAGCGGCACCAACGCCACCAACCAATATTTCTATACATTTAAATAATTTATTTTGTAAAATATTACAGCTAATTTGAAATCAAAACATAGTTAGATATAAAATGATATTAAAAAATAATAACAAAATTCTATACGTTTAAATAGTTTAAATAGGATAATATTTATTTATGATTGGAATATGATCCAAGACGAAAACATTTCAGTCGACAAGAAAGATAGAGCGTCATCTACTCATCTATCACTAAACAATATTGTTGGCTATCTAACTATTTTAAATGTATTAATTTTTTAATGTTTTATCATATAAATAATTTAAATGTATAGAATTTTGTAATTATTTTTTAATCACATTTTATATACAACGATGTTTTGATTCAAATTAACTGTAATATTTAACAAAATAATGTTTTAAATCAACAAAAATATTGATCGGCTCCAAAACGTCCAAGACGGGTAATATAGTATTATAATTTATAGGAATATAGCTAATATTAAAAAATAGGTATAATTAGTCCTAGATTATAAAATTATTAATTTATACCTAGTACTTCGAGTAATTGGTATTATTGAAGTCAATAGGTAATACACGGAAAATACGCGTTAGTGGTTGATAATGTTCGGAGAAAACGAAAAGAAAAATACAAAATATGAATAATAATAATCTTTCATCGATGTTGGTAGGTTTCACCGGTGATTCCTCCGTTTATTTTCAGAACATATCTCTCCAAGGACCCTATAAAATTTTCGGAATGCGATTGGCCACCGCCCGTCATCCGATAGATGATCGCCAGGTTTATGTCTAAAACTCTAAAGTTTAGTCTATGGATTATAATCCAAATTTCATGACTCTTCTATTTTAAATTTTTTCTCTCCCATCTCGATTCTCAGACCTCGGTATTCAATCGCTGTCGTCCGAAGTCTTGGTCTCGTAAAAATCAGAATATGTAATCACTTGTCTTTTTCGTCAAGCTATAGCTAGCTTACAAAACATCTCGAGTTTATATAATAATAAACTATTTTTTTCCTATACTCAACTAGAAATAAATATGCCCAACAAAAATCAACTACAACTACACACCAAAGTGGTGCAACACACTAACGGTCGTAAACCATCAATTATACCAGTGCCAGTAAGTACGCACAACTGTTTTGAATAACTATCAAGTCAATGATATATTATTTATAAATTTATAATATAGCTATGTATTATACATTAATCACATTTTGTTTTTATTGAAACTAATATTGTTAATAATATCTTGAATGTATAATTCGTTCAAAAACTATGATCACATTATATTAAGATTAATTTATTACATGATGTAATACCTCGTAAAATACCTTTTGTGAAACGATTTTAATATGTTATAAAATAGTATCTATTCAATAGTAAACCCGAGGATCTTGGTCTTCTGTAGTTCTGTGTAATATGTTTCGAGTATAAGTAGGTGTCTCGTCATTGAACTCTGGTGTATCTGTATTTAATGAAAGTGAATAATCAATAATATGATATATTGTGTCGTACGATTTTCATCGAATTTTGTCAGCCTCTATTTCTACGAGTATTTTTTTGTAATTTTTATACTGAAATCAAGTACCTACTATTTTCAGTTCATTTTTCTGGGAGTAATGCAATAGGATTTTTTACCAAAAATATCGCATGATTTATAAATTTATAATAACATAAAATATAATGTAAATCGCTTATTGACTTAATCCCAACAGACTAACAAGTAAAATAATTTTAGTTGGCTCGCTACATACAAAGCTTAAAATTAATCAATACCTATATATTTCAAAATTTTTATTATGCATAAAAAATAATAATATAATTTTTGATATTTTTAGTATATAATATATCAACATTTGAACTTTAATATAATGAATGTAAAAATATCGTACTAACCTATATAATATCTAATATTTATGATATTTTTAAATTACATTATGACCAATTTATATGAATACATTTTTAAAGATTTATTTAAAAAAAAACAAAATAAAAGTATAAAATTTCCAAATGTCCATAACTAGCTCATAGCCAGTGACGAGGATTATTCATTAGGTAGAGTAGGCGTCCGCTTTGGGGCCTCACTCATTTAAAGGGCCCCATGAAAACGAAAAACCCTAACTTTTTTATTTAATAATACCTGTATTTTATTTACGAATTTATGGGACAAGAGTCAATATGAAATCTAAATATTAAATTAAAGATACATGTAAACAATAATTTTGTAAGAGCCCGAAAATCTAATTGCTTAGGGCTCACAAATGATTAATCCGGCACTGCTCATAACTCATATAAAGTAAAAAAGTAAAAATAATATAATCATGTATAGGAAATTTTCGGTGTTCTTGTTGTATGGAATCTACCGCACATAGTTCGTATACGTCATATGCGGTGCGGTTTATCATGTTTTACTGATATTGATCTTATAACTTTATTGATGTGTGATTTTTTTTGGGGGGGTACACCATAACTGGTCGAAATAATGCCTTAATTTAAAACTTCAGGGGTGGTTTCCGATGGCACAGTGAATATCCTTGATACATTATAGAAGTCAAAAATAAATATTTTCCAATAATTTTCAAAGTATTTTTTTATAGTGTATTTAAAAAAAAAATGCGTGCCCAAAAAAACTTGAAAATGTAGTATACTAATAAAGTTTTTTATAAGTAAGTCATTCTTATTATTGTTAAAAAAAAATAAAAATCGCGAAAATTTGCAAGTAATTTTGTAGTAACAAATTCATAAAAAATTTTGTATTTATATCTAATATAAAAAAATTCAAAATTAAGTTTTCCATTAGTTTATCTTCAAAGAGCTATAGAGAAAACTCGAAACGTCATTATAGGTAAAAATGTTATGAGCGTCTGAATTTTAAATTTTTACGAAATCGCGTAACGATAATGATTTACCTATCCTCAAACGATTTTCAATAATTGTTATTATTCAAAAACTATAAGCCGTAGATACTTGAAAAATTAACCAGCTATTAAGATTGACATTTGTTTTACTTACATAATTTGATTTTCAAAATAAAATAAAATATTTCGCTTATTTTAAAGCTATTTTTAAGGATTTGAAATATTCGTTTTTGTTTAGTTTTTTATTATAAATATTGATAAAATTGTTTTGCTTATAATACTTGAAAATTTAATACAAAGCTTTTCATAAGTCAGTGTTATAGTGTAACGTGGTTGGGGATGACCCGTTAAATATATGATATTCAGGGAAGAAGTTGGTTTCTTATGAATATAAGTTAACCGTAGCTCGGGAGCAAATGGTACTCAGGGTACAAATAAATGTGGATTGATCCAAATACTTATAAATATATCAAGTTTATTTTTACCTAAATAAAATGTTTACAAGCTGTCTCTTATATAATATATATCTTATTTAGCCGTAGCTTTACAATAGCTAAATATGAGACAGCACAGGGGGGGCATAATGTACATTCATCATAATATATTTTACATGTTTTGGTTTACGATACACATACATGTATACGCCTATATACATATATGTATGTATACTATATAATATATATAATATGTACCTACAGTTGCATATTATTATGTTTATAAATAAATATGTAACAATCGTTTCAATAGACTATAGTGATTCAAAAATTATAAGAATACCTACGTAGGCACGATTTTTTTTTATTAGAATTTAAATTTTAAATATTGACAAAAATTCATGAATATTTGCAAATTATTTTGTAGATATAATTCATAAAAAGTTTTGTATAAGTAGCTAAGAGTTGAAAATTTAATACAAGATTTTCTAGAAGTTTTGCTTACAATAATTATAAAAGAACTTAAATTTTGGTGTATTCAGGTCATTAAAACATTTTAACCTTTTTTACCAACCATCAGAAATTATATCCTAGGCTGACAAGTGACAAATCATTTCCGTTCAGAATCGTTTATCGTATTCAATGATACCTATCATTGGATTCAAATTAAATTTATTATAGTGGCCTACTATGTACTGCAGCAAAGCGTTACTCAGTTGACCATTCTTTTTTTTTTTTTTTGACACAATAATCAAATTAAGTTGAAAATTGAATTATTTTCTCTATTATGAAACTTTATCCTTAAACAAAAAAAAACAATTCATTGTAAATCCAATACACCGCTCCTCTCTGAATAAAGGGTAGGTTAGTAGGTTTTCTAACTGTATGTTTTTTTAATCCCTTTGTGCACCAATCATGTACTATAACTGTATACATATATAGATACTTAGTATCTATATAATATAGTCTTGACGTCTTAATTGAAGTTATCTAATTTTAGATTCTAATCAAATCATGTTTTTTTTTTGTATCATATAGTATCAATATTGTCTTATAAGTTATAAGTTAGTTTCTGGTAGAGGTTAGTCTATAGATGGTAAAAAGAAAATGTAGTATTCGAGGAAATTTAATTTTAGATTTTAAGCGGATTAATAATTGTATTGATTTTACTATGTGTTTGTTTCCTTTGTCTGTATACACTATTTATAGTAGAAAACATAATTCGATACAATAAACTCATATAAGTTTTTCTTTATAGTTGTAAAATATTAAAAATACATAATATATAGACATTTTTCATAATATGCATTTTAAGTTAAATTCTCAACAAAATTCGTCAATATTACAACAATTTACAAGATTTTTCGTAGTAAAAAAATATTAGTCTTCAATTTGTATAGGTACCTAATGAGGATTTAATAATACAATAATGTATAATAGTTCTGACAAGTAATTAATACTTGTGTCAAAAAATTCAATAAAGATAATCTGATTATATTTTTATAGAAGTCGAACGAAATTACTTATTTAAACGATGAATGACGATGGTGGTCATTATTTTTTGTTATAATTTTAAAACATCATTTTCCTAAGGACATAATATTTTTATGCACCTTTGTACCTATATTATAAGTTTTATTTAACGCAATGACAAAAAAAAAATAATAATAATATTATGTGAATTTTTTTATTAAGATATTACTACCTGACAAATATATCACAATTATTATAAACATATTCATACTGTTTCATTCACTATTTTACTGTCACTTTTTTTTTGTTTTCCCGAATTTTTTTTTTTTTTTTGAAAAATACTGGAAAATTCTCACTTTTGACCTCTTTAATGAACCAAGGATATTCACTTGGCCATCGCCCATCGGAAACCACTCCTGAAGTTTTAAATTGAAGCATTATTTCGACAAGTTAGAAATGGTGTACAAAGACAAAAAAAAACACACACATCAATGTAAAATCAATATACATTCATCACTTCGTTCAGAATCTAAAATTAAGTAGACACAATCATATTTTATTCATTCAATCACACACAATTTATTTACAAAAACAACATCGTATTTCAAATTTAAAACATTATTCGTCTAAAGATTTTTTGTGATTTTTTATACAAGTAAAATGTTGAGTGTCCTTTGGTCCTTTATATTATTATGTTATAATATTTAATATTGGTGTACCTACTTACCTTTAGACCAGCGGTGGCCAGCCATGCGTTTTGGTTGCATCGACTGCAGTCGATCTTTCTAAGAATATAGGTTGATCATTATAAAAATTAATTTTACCATCATATGTGACTTATTAGTTGTTTGAAAACGTCAACGACCTCTGCTTTAGACTATTAAACTTAAAGAACTGCTACGAAAGCAATATTTTGTTTTTGTCTATAATTTGAGAGAAGATTAACAGAAATATATTAAGTAATTAATTAGTCATTTTTCGTAAATTGTATGTAATAAAATATTATATTACATAATTATAACAACTTAGTATTATTTCGTCATTGCATAGGCGTTTTGACGTTATTGTAGTTTTAGTATAACCGTATAGGTATTCAATAAAATTATTGTAATGCATTTTTCAAAGGTCATTACGTCCTACATTTATTTATTTATTTTTACAGGTTCGTAAAAATGTTAGTAATTCAAAAGTCAAATTGAGTCCAACCTCAAAAATGTCACAAGGTTCTTCACAAACAATGGATCGAGAAATAAAGTAGGTAGTAATTTATTGTATTAGGTAACTTTATTAAAATGTGGTTTTTATTAATCAATAAATAATTAATAATTATAATAGGAAAGTAATAAGATTAGCCCAGATTTATATGTATGTAGATTTATTTATATAGATACATTAAACATTTAGACCAACTTCCAGTTACAACCATGGGCCCCCATAGGTAACATTTGGGGGGGGGGGGGGGGTTAAAATAAAAAAATTTCTTAAATGTAAGGTAATAAAGATAATAATGATATTATGGTAGGTAATATTTAATGAGCTACAAGTTTTTAATATTTTTTGTTCAGGGGGAGGGCAAGTACTGAAGTACCCTATCTTGCCTCCCCAATGGTTCAAATGGCTCACTGGGCGCCCATGGTTACATAGTTACAATTGAAAGTGTCTTTGTGGCTATATACTTTATATATATTATAATTTATAAGAATAAGACACTGAATTATTTATTAAAATGTATACATCTCTCTTCAGTTATACTTCCCATCATAATTTTAGAAAATAAAATTAAACAAAATATTAAAACAAGTTTAATAGGTATTCAATTTAAAATTTGAATAAAAGAAAGTTAAATTATTGATAGTGACTCATTCAAAGTTTTTTTTATACCTTGTACAGTTGTACATAATGTATAGGTAAATAACTATAGGCCAAAGGTATCCCTGCAGTGCACTTCATTGCCCGTACAAAATGCATCCGTGTTAAATTTGATTGACATAATGCTATTATTTAGCGTAATGCGAGTGAAAAAATAATACTTCTGGTTTTCTAATTTGATGTAACTTTTTTTTTTTTAACAATTTTCTAGAAAAATTGATTCAGTGTATAATCAGAAAGAACAATCATTAATTCCATTACATTTAAAGATTTCAAAAGAATTAACTATAACTCATGTCAATGATACAAAAAATAATATAATATCAAAGTTAAAAAAATTACCTGAAATTACTGTTGATTTAATTAAACCTGAGCCAGTTTTTAAAGTCCCTGAATCTCCAAAACCTAAAACAAAAAATATTAAAAAATATACCATACCATCTAATGTATTAAAAGATAAAGGAGCTACTCATAATATTAAACTTAACTCAAACACGAATTTAAATTCTAGTGCAGTTCTAAAACAAAAACAAATATTAAATAAAACGTCATTGATAACAAAGAGTTCAGATAATAAAGGAATTTCAAAAAAACCAGAAACTTCTATTAAAATACATTCAGTCTTGGGAAAAGAAAATTTACAAAGAACTAGTTCTCCCAAAATGCTTTCAAAAATTATACAGAGTTCTCCAATGATTAAATCAAAAAGTTTAAAAACTAACAAACCGGTAGAAGTAATTTCAAACAATTGTAAAATTGTCACTGAAGAAGAGAAACCAGTAGAAAAAGTATCAAATAACCCAGTTAATACTTTATCTAAAGAAGTAAAAAAAAAATCCGATAAGAATACATTTATAAATAACACAGAACTTAAGACTAACAAATTGGCTAATGAAAATTATATGCTGATGGATTTATCAACTGATGGTGAATTGAACATCGTTCCAGCATCTTTTATTTTAGATTTTAATAATGTTAATGATCCTGAATATAGACAATTTTTAATGGGGATTAATAAATCACATTTAGACAGTAATATGGATATGGAAAGTTCTCAAAATGTTACTAAAAAAGAATTATCAATAATTATTGAAGAGTCGGACACGTTTTCGGATTTTATAAAATGCATCAACACTTCATTAAATATTAATGAATCCAATGATATAGATTCAGAGTTAGAATCTCTATCTTCTAACAATAAAAATTCTTCACTGGGTATTACATTTGAACAATTACATAAAAGCAAAGAAAATATAATGAAAAATATCGAAGATAAACAAAACTTTTATTTTGATAATCATACTTCAAAACAACCATTACTTCAACATAATGATATGAATCGATCAATGGACATGTTAATTAAACAAGAAGACAATCAACTGTTTCGAAAAATGACAAGCTATTATTGTGGTGATAATTTGATAGAAAATATACCTGAAAATGAAAAAAAATTAATAGCATTTAATACATCTAAACAACCAAATAGTATAAACGATTCAACATATCTTAAGTCCGATGAAAATAGTAATAAAAGAAAACAATTTCAAAACCAAAATGAGTTATATAAAAAACAAAGGATGGAGGTTTTAGAAGAATTTTAGTAAACAGCATATTTTAAAAAATTGTAATTTAAATAATAACTAGTATTTTTAGTTCTATACTTTATGTGTATATATTTATATAAAAATGTTAATTGTATTTAAAAACTACATTTAAATCAATTTTTTATTTAAACTCTACTTATTTAAATGTTTTTATACCTACTTAATGTAAATTTAATTTTTTTAACTTAATATAATTTTTGAATAAATATTATGTAATTACATTAGCTTAATTATAGGTATTTGAATTTACTCAATTTTTCTAACTAATAAAAAAATACACGCTTTTAAAATAATTATTAAATATTTTAAAAATATAACATTTATGGAAATAAAGTATTCATATTAAAATACATTCCATTTTCAATAGTTACCATCATACTCATAATGCATACTATATATTCATGATTTTTGAGTTTGAATTATACAATACTATCATTTTTTGGTGGTTCAATTTTCAAATGTTCAATAGTTGCTATTAAAATGGCCTTGAACAGTTCAAGCTTTCAATTTAGTTTGGGCCACCTAATTAAGTTTGATAATTCATTGATTTTTTTTATTCAAAATAAAGGTTGACATAAAATAAAATGCATCAACAATCAACTGAATACTTGCCACTTAAATTTATTGTTCAAATAGGCATACAAGTTTTTCTTATTAATTATTATATAACTTTATACTTAAATGGTAAATATGTTTATACGTAAACATTGAGGCTTTATAGTTTGTATCCAAAGCAAAACGCATTGAATTACTTATATAATATTACTTATGCAAATCAAATTTGAAATTTATTTTTATCTATTTTAACATAGATCATCATCTCGCCATGGTTTAGTGTTCATTATTTTATGATCGTTCGTATGTGATGTTAGCCGTTAGGTACCAATTTGAACATTAATGTCAACGTTATATTTTTAATATCCGAGTATACCCATGAAGGCATGAAGTATAACTTATTTTAGGTTACTGCTTAACCTAAATGTATGTAGTATGTACCAAATACCAATAAATATCAATAAAATAATTATAATACAATACAACTTGATACCTAGTTGGTTTTGTTGTATTTATTGCACTATTATTACACTATGATCTGTAAAACCATGACAGCATTTGACTTGCATAATAATGATAATACCTACTAAATACTGCATTACTGCGACTACGACTACCATCATCTTAAGAGCAACTACGGATATAATACAGACTACAGAGACACAGAGTTAGAGTATATAATAAGTAAAACGTTTACATTGTGCGAGTGGCCAATAATCGATAATATTCCATATTATTGTAATGATTTATTACATAGAGTATGTATGGACGTATTGTTAATAATAAATAAATCGTGATGAAAACCCGAAATCGTTTCCAAACTACAATTCACATCTGAGGTTGATCATCGATGTTCATCATAGAAAGTCAGAAATGAGTAAAATAACAGAAATAAGGGAACAAATCTACTTTACCGGATACCCTATTTTTTTGAATTTTTTTTTTCCCAAACTACGTGTTTTTTCATGCTGAATTCAAAACTGTTTGAAAAAATTTGCGGAAATTTACCGTTCAAAAGTTATGACAATTCATAATTATAATTATTACAAAATACGTAAAATAACCAATTACCGTTGTTGTACGTAGTAGCGCAGTGGAAATAATTGAGTATACGATCATTCACATCACAGACTCAAACCCGGCTTAACCAAAATAAATTCTTGCAATTTTTTTTACAAAAATTAATAACAAAAAATACATTTTAAATGCATCCAGTCACCTAGCGGGGTCACTCGTTCGCTCGGACAATAAAAACGAAAATATCCCTCGATTTGTTATGCAACAGCACCAAAAGTAGATTACTAGGTAGTAAAAAATGCATTTTAATTACATCTAGTCGGCGGGCTGGGTCACTTGCGCGCTGTGCTCGCTCGGACAATCAAAATCGAATTGTCATGTAATAATAATCAACCTAAAGGTGGGAAGTCGCAAAATCACATAGGTATAATATACCTATATATTATATGAAACGTACAAATAGTTGATTAAAAAGGTTCTTTATCTAATATTTTATCGTATGTCATAAGTAGGTATGTTTTGAGTATAGGCGAAATCGTCTAACAGTTGTGTACAACAGACTGTATAGTAACCTAACCTTGTGACAACAGTAAGATTTAGCGATGGATATTAACTTATACATTCATTATTAATTTTGATGTGAAAAGTAAATGATTTAATTCTCCGATTGGGTACAATTTTGTTTGTTTTTTTAATGTAACAAAAATTAATAATTTATTTACATAGGTAAATGAAATAAATATAATAACCAATATAATATGTTTACATACATATTTACATATTTACATATTACACATAATATGTGTAATATTGTTATTTTGAATCCTAATGATGGTAGGAGTAAGATTAGATAAATCTGTTATGTATTAACCACCAAATTATAATTTAGAACTTAATTAAATACAAACAAATAATTAAAATATTAACTTTAACTATATAAAATAAAATAAAATAAATTATTACACCAATACTTTATAAGATATAAATTAATTAGAATTGATATTTTTGTTTTTTCTCTTCCTTCATGAAACTTGGCATTAGTCATATAAAATTTCATATATCTTGATCAATACAATTTTTGTGATTTTTCACAGTTCTTATAGTTTCTGAAACACATGTAAAATGTAAATACTTATTAATTATGATTTATACTAAATGAATACAGCAAAAGTACAGTAGGAGAGTTCGGGTACAATTGTAACATTGGGTACAATAATTGTAACATTTTTGATAATATTATTTATTTCTAAAAAAATACAAACTTTTAAGTTCAGATTTCGAACTTATTTTAAATAACTTATAGTCTTTATAAATATGTAAAAAAAATGTTACGAACGTACCCCATCTTTATTTTATCAATATTTGATCTTCAAATGTTAATACTAATAAAAAATTGTACCTATATATTTCCTTTGATCATTTTTGAATTGCTATAAGACCAACTTATCAGTAAATTTGTATTAAATTTTCGAATATTTTAAATCAGCAAACAATTGTTTATCAATAGTGATTCATCAATGACTATGAATTGCTTAGAAATACGTGATAGATTCAGACTTGGTAGTATTCTGAATACTTTTTAACATCCAATCACACTTAAAAAATAATGTTGTTACCTTTTTTGTCATTGAAGCTTTTACAATTGTATATAACTATAAATTATAAATTAAACAAGATTATTATAATATTCATTTATAAACAATAAATTAAAAAAATATATATTTTTGTCATTGAAATCTAAATCTATTAAAAAAAAATACTTGGAAATATTATTATTATAAAGTATTCAAATATGTATTCTGAATACTTTTTTTTAAAGTATTTGGAATACATATTCAGATAAATAAATGTAATAATTAATACAATAAACATAAATCATTCGTTTATGCATATGACTTATTAAAATTCTACGCCTCTGGATTTTAAAAGAAATATTATTATAAGTAAAAGAATTAATATTAAAGGATTATTATATAAATACATATTTTTAGAATTGAATAATAATGTGTATTAATTTTATTCTTCATTGTAAATTATTGCTAAATTGTATGTTATTTATATATTGACAGTATATTTTGATTGCTTTAATGCTGTATCAACTACATGTATTACTAATTTATTTATGTTAAAACTTTACATCTTGTCCTCTCTTCTCTATTATTATTATGTTTTTTAAAGTGTTCATTTTCATAAGTCAATGTATGTAATATTATAAGAAATTACCTAATTATTTTATTTTATTGGTAAATGTAATAACTCCCTATCTCCAACACAAGCTATTAGCTTACATGAGGTAGGTATTATACTGTAGGTAGTGATTCCACACAAAGAGTGGGATTTCGAATTGAATGGATGTGAGAAATTAAAATGGAATTAAAATGTTGCAAAAACCCAATGTCTTTACAAAAGACATTTTGCAACTACCAGCTACTATGACTGGAATAGATCTCTTTTTTCAAATGGTAGGATTTCGATAATTAATACGAATTTGAAAAACATATTAAACCAACCAAAACCTTAAATATTGATAATTTCATAATTCTATTGAGATACTATATTATTTATTGTATTTATATAGGTTTTAATATTTTATTTTTATATCACCTATCGAATTGCATTAACAAATAATGAGCTACTACAATAAATGCGAAAAACGAGTTCAATATAATTATTACCTATTTAAAACGTTAAACAGACGTATAATACCACTGTGACGTCTGGTTATACGAATAATCTAGTAAAACTCGATTCTCGATAGACTCGCCAAATTCGTATTATGATTTATGGGCGGGCTGCCATCCTTCTGTTTTCATTCTACTTAGAGCGACGCAAAATAAAAGTAAGTATTTTTAATAAAATACTAAACAGGACCTTCTTTTTTAGCGTATTTCTATAACTGTGGCGGCGTAGCCGTTATTGCTATTGTGTTGCGCTATCTATTGGTCAAACGTAATTTTTGAATATTCAGTTGATTTTTAACGTGTTGCAGGTCCTTATCAAATATTGCTGGCGGAACATTCGTATTTATACACAGATATCTATATCTATATCTGTGTATTTATCACGATTTAAGATTTTAAATCGTAATATTTATACTTAATAAGTCGCTCGTATAATAGACAGTGTCGTATCGCTAATCACGTTCAGTGTTGCGGTACCTGTACAGTGTACACTGTAATCCTTAAACGAAGTATACGATTTTACATGACGTTTGATAAAATATGCGAGTTGCATGGCGAGAAAATACTAAGTCCAAGTCAAACTAGATGGTTGGCACTACATAAATGTGTTTAAGCCAGTGGAGAGTACTTAATGATTTATTCAGATTAGCCTACGTAGAAGAAAAAAATCCAGCTGCAAATGTCATATCAAGAACTACAAAATCCATACACTAAAGCTTACTTGTGTTTTATACTTTTATGCATTTTATTCTTCCTGTTTTTAATACTTTTAATGCTTTACGAGGAAAGTGTTAGATTCTTGCGTATAATATGTTCAAAATTTTTAAAGCCAGAATGTTACAAAAATGATGAATTTGACAAGTATAAAAATCCTTCAATGATACTTCCCAACAATAATATTGAAATTGGTCATGACACTAGAAATATATTAAACAGCTGTAAAAACGAAGCAAATTATAATAAATTTATGAACATAGTTATATTTTTTTACCAAAAAGTAATTGAAAATAGTTTAAAACGTCTCCCAATGCATACTCTGTATACAAAATTTAGATTTGTTGATCCAAAAATTTTACTTAATAAGTCTAATATCACACTAGATTGTACAATAAAATCATTGAACTACCTAAATAAGAAAGACGTAATTTTATATGAATTAAGTCAGATAAAAAATTAATTTTCAGATTCTGAGAAAACTTAATTACCTAATGATGTATTGCAGTTTTGGAATTACATGTATGAGCTCAAAAATTTTAATGATTGTTACATTTTTAAGAACATAGCTGAATTGGCATTGAATGTATTATATTTGCCTCATGGTAATGCCGGTGTTGAAAGAATTTTCTCAATGATGACAGACATAAAAACAAAAAAATGAAACCAACTGAAACCAAATACGATTAAATCTCTATTGCGAATAAAATTAGATATGGCAAATAAAAATATGTGTTGTCTTACCACATCTATAACTGATCAGCATCTCAATAAATTTAACAAATGTATGTATGACGAAGACGAATCTGATGAAACTGACCATGGATCTGATAGTAAAATAAATAATGATTTTATACTTGTAAGTTTTTTTAAATTTTATACCTTATATATATATATATGACTTAATTAGTGTTTACTTGAAAAATTGTTGACAATTTTTTGTTGATTTAATATTTAATATTTTGTTTTTTTTTTAATTTATTTGTATTTGTATTTAAACTTTATATTTTAATAACGACGTGATTTTTACTAATAATTTCTTTATTTGTTATAACTTATAAGTTTATAACTTTAAAGTAAAAAAAATTACTATTATTAATCATCATGGATAACAGTGATAATAACCGTAGCGCTATTGTGGCGCTTTTTATTCTCATTAGTGGCGGAATTTGGTTTTTATAATATGACCACACTGCGTCTGAGCCTATTATAGTATTGCTGGTGTCCGCGATTTTTGGGACTTTCTTGTGTTAACCCGTTTATTTTAGTCTCATAATCGTCATTCATCAGTCATAAGTCGTTACTACTACTTATAATTTCTCAATGCTTTTATTAATTAATTAGTTATTTTGAACGTTTCACTTTGTCTATTTTACCGTCAACTATTGAATGCTGATCTATAATTAATTTTTGCTAAAGTCCACTACGCAATCATCAACCATGAAACTGTTTACCCACAATATGCTGTCATCCAAAGTTGTGAATGGAGTCAAAGTAGGATATCCGCTTCGTATTGTCGTGAGTGATTTCATCTTTTTTGTTTGTCCTATTGACGACATTCGTTCAATGCCGTTGTCTCCTTTTTTGTAATATTGTGTATTCCTGCTATATAAGTTGTATTCGATAGGCGAAAGACATTAAGATATCTGAATCTGAATTCGACAAAGAATTTGTGAAGAGAATTATATCAAAAATCAATTGGAAAGTTTTTGTAAACGCTGCTAAGCAAGTATGTTTATTGTGTAGTTGTGCATTTTTATAATGTTATGCAACCAAATTATATCAATCTACTATGGTATTAATGGGTTTTACGAGGTGTTTGTTTTTATTTTTATTCCAGATTGGCTATGGCAAAGACCTATCTGAAGAGTTAATCAACAATTATGAAAACGATGAAGAGTACCTCAAAAAAGTACACCATTTACTCATGGAAGTAAGTCTGGACTGATGATACCAAATAAAATATAATCATCATCTATTTTTCTTATATTATGTTAATAAACCTTATGACAGGATTGTGTTTTATCTATCAGTTTGATAGTTGTTTGTACTAAACATAATTAAGGAAGTATTCTTTTAAAAATATTTGTCAATACCTGTTAGTATATTAATTTATTTTTTAATTTGGAAACTAATTAAATTCTATATCAGATTTTATAAACCATATTTATGTTAAGATCCAATCATATATTTACCTATTGGTTTCATTTAAATTTTTTTTCATGTTATATTTTATTTATATAATTTGTATACAAAAATGAAAAAATTTTATGATAAGCACAATTGATGATGGATTAGATGAAAAAAATAAATCAAAAGGCTTGGTTGACTTGATTAAAGAAACTATTCAATGATAGTACTTCATGGCATAGGTGGGAGTGGTTAGTCGACTAGTTGATTAATAAGTCACGAACCAGTTACACTTAGAAATTATCCAGGGTCACCCAGGATCATTTGAAAATACAATTAATTTTAAAATTTTACTTTATTATAATGATTGATATTCTAAAATTTTTATTTATTTAATTTAGGTGGAAGTTATGAATGGTGAACTTATATGTCCAGAAACACATAGGGTGTTTCCAATATCAGATGGTGTACCTAACTTATTAAATGAGGATTAAATATAATAATCAATACATTTAATTATTTGCTTTTTTTTTTTTAATATTTTTAAAAGAGGCTGACGATTACACATGGTAAAATATTATTTTAAAGCAAAAGCATTTCATGTTGCTTTCGAGTACTATATAGAACTTACTATAAAATACTTATAGTTAACATCAAGCCAACTCTGAAATGAGTAATAAAACTCTTTGAACAGTTTGAACTATAATATAATATGTATAATCCAGATGTATAATATCTTGGAACCTTAACATTCAAATGAAGTTTTTTTCAAAATTGTCTCCTACACAAAAATCTTAAAATGTAGTCAGTGTTGCTTTTGGTGACTTAAATAGTAAAATGTTTGGTCATAGAAACTATTTTTATTAACACGTTATCTTTGACATAGGACATGAGTGGAAGTGATCAACTTCTCCTTAATTATGTTTATAGAAAAGGTAAGGTTCCTTTGACTCTTTACTAATATAAAAATTAACAAGTTTTCGTTTTTTTTTTTTACTTTAAAAAAACCCCATAGTCAATATCAGCTAATAGAAAATCATCTCCTTCCAGGATGCGGTCATACAGATGTTGATATAATGATATGTGTTGACATAAGAATTTTTATTGCTCTGTCTACACCAAACAATTGTAGTCTACCTACTCCTAAACGTTAGCCGATAAATAACATTAAATTTTTCTCTTTTGGAAAATGTTACATAATTTATATCTCATAAAATAAAATACACATATACATCAATACAACTTTTTTTGTTATTGCCAAAAATATCTAATAGTATTGGTACAGAATAGGTAATTGAATTTATTCTGTGGTATTGAATTTAATAATATAGTCAAGTACCTAAATAATGTACAATAAACAATAGTAATAATAATAATATTAAAAATAACAATTATAATCAAATGTGATTGTGAATACCCTTATGCGATGCAATCAGTCATATTTTAAAATTTAAAGCTCGGTGCAGAAGGTAAGATTACGTATCTAATTAGACAAAGGCGTGTTTAATGAAAGGCAGTTGCCTACGTTGATAAAATTCTAAAATTGCTTACGATTAATAACCAGTACTATTATTATACTAATATCAATATCTATTACTCGTAAGCCGTTGCCACGATGTAGATAAATTTATTTTTTATATTTATTAACGATTTACATTTCACATAGTGTTCGTGACTTCCGACTTATCTATACAGTGTTGATAATAATATGACATACTCATTTTATATTTATATAAACTATAAATGTTTTTCGATATCAAAGTCGCACCATTATAGGGTCGATCGGTAGGTATCATAGAATGAAAATTGATTTTTGAAGAGAGAGGAATCGACACTCAACAGCAAAATAATATTATTTGATTATACGCGACACACCAAGTCTAAATCGTAGGTGGGTATCGGAGGGGGTTCTTAAGGCCCGTCAAAACGAAATCAAGTCACAACAAACTGTTGAAACGTCTAAAAATACGTGTTTACATGTCAAGTCCCCCCTCCACGAATGTGACCAATTATCCGCTTATGTTCATGTTCAAGTGGTGTGCGGTGACGCATCGAGCAAATCTGTAGCACGTGCAAGAACAAGTGAATCTGTCTATAAATTACCGATCATAACATACTAAATAAATAAATGATCACTAAGTACTATACTAATCGTATGAGCCTGTGTAAAATCCTAAAGAAAATGTACGTTTCTAATCGTTGTACGACGAGGGACCTACAATAATGTCGATTTAATATAATATTTATTGTGACTTGCAGTCACGGTGACTGAAAAAAACATGAGGGGTGTGAAAAATGAACAAAAATTGTTTTGGCAAGGACGGTATCGGTTGCGGTTAATCGAAGGACGTCTGTGAACTGATCCTATGTCGTCAATGGCCGTTTAAAGCTAGGGACGGCACAATGAATCAATGATGGTTTACTTATATCTATTCTGTACAAACAGATTCTTCATTTAACTGATACACTATTTACACCAGGTAAATATAGGTCTGCCGTACGGCTGAGTTGACGTCGATTGCCGCGAGCGTCCTCGCAAGATCATCAAAATGATTCGGTTGTACTTATACCTATATACTTTACAAGTCTTCTCCTGTAGCAACAAGTTAGAGCTAGTTTTGAACACCGCGCTATAGCGGAAACGAACTGTCATCATTGGATTTTCTCCATTAATAATTATTGCAGATATAGCCACGATTTAGAATAATATCTTAAATCGTGAGTAGAGCGCAATATTCTTACCAAATCGTCATGAAACAACTGTTAAGTATAGCTATGTAGTACTTATTGACAATTGGTTTGGATTATTTACATTGAAAAGAATAGTAGTTTGTAGTACCAACTAAATAAATAAAAAAACTAATAGGGCCTAAAATTGTGCTGCAGTAGAAAATTTTAAAGTGTGCACTACTTAAATTTGTATTTTAACCAAAGTTATTTTGTTTTTAATTTTAAAATTTTTTGTTATATAGGTATCAAGGACTTTTATAGAAGATTGTATTATAACTAATTATTAATAAACACCAAAAACAATTATGCTACGAATTTATATATGGCATGTATACTATTAAGTCTATGTTTATTATTTAAAAATATTTTGGAGTATGGAATTAGGTGTGCAGTAGCAAAATACCCTAATTTTAGGACCGGGTTGGTACTATTATAAGTACTACCACAGAAAAGATGAAATCTATTTTTGATTTTATCTATTCTGTGATAGGGCTGCGAGTTTAGATGAGCGGTAAGTGATGACGCCATAATAACCGGTAACATCTGTATATTCGTAATCATATTCGCAATGATATAGACGGTACTTTCATATTATTACAATTTCATGATTTATGAAGTTTCATAGAGTATAGACAACAAAACAAAATTCATATTACCTATAATAGAAATATTTGAATTACTAATAGGGTAACTTTTTTTTTTTAAATATGACTTTATTTTAAAATATTACAATCTATACAGAGGTGTACAATAATAAATAATAATTTTAGAAAAGAATGAAAAACTATGAACTAATAATAACATGGTAAGAAATCTCACATTAAAGACACCTAGTGACTTTACATTAACATATATAATTCCGTTTGAGTCGTCTGGTTGGGTTTCCGGGAAGTGCTGGAGGCTGGAGTAGCAAGGTCCCTGATGAGCTGGTTGGGGTTGGATTGTAGTTTTGCGTGGAAGCGTTAGTAGTATATAGTAGCAGTTTCATTGACAGAGCAGATTCTTAGGTCAGAGTTTATTGCGTTGTTGGAGATATACCACGGTGTTTCAGTAATTGTACGACAGTAGATATTCTGGAAGGCTTGGATAGTTCTCTTATTCGGTTTTTTAGCAGAACCCCAAATTACTACCCCGTACACCCAAAGTGATTGTAGAAGATTTTTATAAGGGATAATGCCAGATTTGAGCGGAGGAGTGGCCTTAATAGCGGACCCGGACCGTACATCAAATCTCAAGTTATAAAAAATAAAATAAATATAGCAATTTTATTAGATGCTTTGATTATGACATAATAATATTATGTCTTTATGAATCAAAGTTCAGACTAATGAAGTTTTTATACCTACTGACATTTAATGGATTAATTAAATATTATTAAACAGACAAAAGTGTAAAATACTTAAATAAAGGAACAAACTACACATTTTTCATTTATTTTATGAACAGAGTCGTTGACCGTTGTATTGTAAATTTGTAACATTAGTACATTACACATTTTTATGATTTATATAAAAAAAATATTTATCGATTTATTTTCAGTTATTACTTATTGCCACTAATATTACCACAGGGCACAGAGGCACAGAATAATAGATGAAAATCTGGAATCTATTCTGTGATATTTATATATATCACAATATAATATATATAATATATACATAAATAATATTATCTATGAATATATACTACGATGTTGTTGTTACCACAACTTGGGTTATTACTATGGTCTCGGCATATTTAAATAATCCCTTGTTTATAGATAACAAAATAAAAAAATAAATCTGTTATCATTATTATAGGTATTCTGCGTCTCTGTTAGATTTGTAGTTTTTCAATTTCAGATATTTCAATATCAAAGCGATTTGTATTTAGTGCCATCGATTTATTCTTAATACGTGATTCGTATTTTTACGTCCCCGTATTCAGTTAATTAAAATTTTCAATGGTGGTTCCATTCACAACGATACGTTAACGATTGCCGCTGTGACCGAACTGGATGACAGACGCCAAATAATAACAATAATAATAGGTACATTATTGCTGTCATCATTGTTATAGCTATTATGGTTCCGCATCCGATATTCGTCATGAATGCTGAAACGTCTCGTTACTACATCGACAACCTGTACACTCAAGACAACGCAAAATGCTATCAGGCGCTCAACTTCGTCAAAAATTCCATCATGGGCAGTAACAAACAGAAGGGAATAGTCATCGCTAACGGCATACTTCCCAGGCTTCTGCAGGTAATTTGTAGTAAAATAAAAATAAAAATTCCTTTCGGGCACATTTTTTTTGATTTACCAATGCATTATTTATTATTATTTTTTAGGTGTTACCTGACCAAACAAAAACACCAGATATCCGTCTAGAAACTGTAGTAATACTTGGCTCATTGGCTAAAGGATCTGAAGACCAAGTTAAGGCATTGGTAGATGCCAATGTTGTTACGTACATATTCAATGCTTTTCTCATGGACGATGAACCAAAATTTATAGAAGCATGTCTTCGTTGCATATGTACCATTCTACAATATCCCTTTTCTGATTATTCTGTAGTGTTTAGTGATGCAGCCATTATAAGAAAGCTAATTAAAACTATTGAAGATTCTATTAGCAACAGTATTTGTGCCATGTCTATATTATCTTATTCTTGTCGTACAACAGCTCATCAAAATATTTTATGGGAAGAAGGAATCGGTTTGATTTTGGCTAATCTACTAAACACTGAGGTGGATGATTTATCCATTGCCACGTTGAAATGTTTTGCCCGTGTTTGCCAAGATAATCCAATGATTTCTGCAGCTTTGGAAGAGACTGAATATAATGGCGAGACAATATCAGATGTATTAGACTCCATGCGAGGTGGTGATCGACCAACTAGTATGCGTTTAGCCGCATCAAAATGCATAACATGCCTCTATAGAGCAGGAGCTATAAATGTAAATGATTATAAAGTAATGTATGGAACATTACCTACTCTTGTGCGTTTATGTCAAAATGACCAAAAATGGGAACATCGTGTAGAAGCAGCTGAAATTTTAGCTGTAATAATTGAGGATGATGCTGAACTTCAATATTTAGCGAGTATATCAAATCACCTGTTACAAACACTAGCAGAGTTTGTGAATTATCCTACACATCCTTTGGGGGAATATGGTGGCACTTATGGAGAACATAGGTCTAAAGAAATGAAACAGGCTGCTTTCAAAGTAAAACAATTAAATTATAATTTTTTTCTGATGCTTTAACTTATTTATATTTATGTTTGTTTTAGGTATTTGCATCTCTTGGGGCAAATGACGAAGAAATTCGTAAGCGAATAATTGAAACGGACAATTTAATTGATCATATTGTTTTAGGTTTGAAAGATCCTAGTCCTAAAGTGCAATTAGCTGCTGTTCGATGTTTACATTCTTTGTCACGTTCTGTCCAGCAACTACGTACAACTTTTCAAGATCATTCTGTTTGGAAACCTTTAATGACATTATTAGAAGGTGCTTCAGATGAAATTCTAAGTGTCACCTCGTCCACACTATGTAATCTTTTATTAGAATTTTCACCATCCAAAGAACCCATTTTAGAGTCGGGAGCTATAGAACTATTTTGCAGCTTAACCAAACGAGAAGATCATTCGTTAAGACTTAATGGAATATGGGCATTAATGAATATGGCGTTCCAAGCAGAACAAAAAATTAAATCACAAATCTTGAGTACTTTGGGAACTGACCAAATATTCAATTTGTTATCCGATTCTCATATTAACATTCTAATGAAAACATTAGGGCTGTTAAGAAATTTGCTTTCAACAAAACCCCACATCGACTATATTATGAACCTTTGCGGTGGTGATATAATACAGGCTGTGATGATGATTCTCGAAGGTGATCATTTGCCAGAGGTAAAGGAACAGGCATTATGTATTTTAGCAAACATTGCTGACGGTGATATTGCTAAGGATTATATAATGAGAAATAATGAAATATTGAAAAAAATACAAGAATACATGACAAATTGTAATGCAAAATTACAAGCTGCAGCAATATTTTGTGTTTCAAATCTAGTGTGGAAAGAAGATAGTGGTGCAGCTGACAGACAAGCCAAATTAAAAGAAATGGGCATTTTTAAACTTTTGCAGCAATTGATAACAACATCAGATTCATTGTTGTTTGATAAAGTAAAAACTGCATTGACCCAGTTTTCAGACTCTTGACAAATCAGCTGTTACAACTTACCGCCTTCTGTTGGCGTGTAAGCAAAATGTTTATTTATTTATCATTTCATTAAAAACGAAGCCTTCGAAAATTTATTGTAATCTTATTTTGTTTATTAAAAATTATAAATTGTGAAAGGCAATGTTGTTATAAACATTTGTAAAAAATTTCTTTTGATTCTAAAAAATCTATTGTATAATTTTTTTTTTATCTTTATTCATTATTATTATATTATTTGTTAATTATTTTAATTTAGCTGATAAAAATTTTGTTTTCATCATATGATTATACTAAATATAATTTAATATTTGTACTCTTAAAGATGATTTATCATATTTTATGTTTCAATATTTATGAAATATTATTTGAATGTGAGGTTATGAAAAGACAAAATATAAATTAATAATATCCATAATTTATTTCAACAAAGGAATTGTTATTTGGAAGAAAATTTTTTACATGTACATGAATATTCAATGTTAAATCCTGTATGCACATTTAATCCTAAATTCCATAAATTGGCAATATTTTAGCCTATATTACGATCGTTGCAAATAACAATACAAAAGAATACAAAATTAGTATTGAGCACCCATATTCAATTACTGAATGCACATAAATTGAAAATAATTTATAATAATAAATTATAAGTAAATTATAATAATATTTAATTTGTAATGAGTAAAAAAAATTATATGTATATATATAAATATATAAATAAATAATAATTAATAATATATGATTTTTTTTTTTTTTAATTTAAATTATTGTAACCCAGTCATGAAGAAAGACTACATCATTGTTCCAAATACAGGATTATGTCGACATATACTTGGTCCATATTCTTCGTAATCTTTTTTCGAATGGCATACTGTATAAAACTCCGGCTAAAAGAACGAATAAAAAAAAATAATCAATATATTGAGTTTAAGAAACATTAATTGAAAAAGAAAAAAAATTGTACTTACTGAAGAAGCTAACATACTACCGCCAAACCAAACAGCATATCTTTGCATGTTATGAGTGTACACTTGAACATCAATAGGTTTGGGCTAAACATTATAAGATTATATAAGCCATTTGTATAAATAGTGTTTTGCAAAAATTTACTTTTAAATTATCTCCGGCTATTTTTTCACTGCGTTTCAATCTAGCATCAACCACACGTTTGATATCCCTCTGAAGACGTCTACCAAAGTCTTTAAACATAGTTGAACCTCCAGATAAAACAATATTATCATACAATGGACGACGCACATCAATCGGACAATTTTGTATAACTGTGTCAACCATTTCAGATATGGGAGTGGTAAAATCGGGATTTGAAAACTATAAACAATAAAATTATTTATTATAACTCTTTAATTACAAAATAAGAAGAATTACATACTTCGGGATGGAAGAAAATTTCTGGTCCCAAAAACCGTTCATAACCAACATCTACAGAAAATGGTTGCTTAGTCACACTATTAATACCATCATATTTTCTCAGCCATTTTGATGGCTCTGAATCATATTTGGCAAATTCTTTAGCAATATCTGGACATATATAGGAGTAACGCTCTTTAATTGCTTTAGCTGTCTCCAAACTTTGTTCTGGTGGAATACCAATTTCTCTTTCTCTTAACAATGACTGAATAAAATATGTTATATTACGGCCAGCTATTGGTATGTGTTTAATGCAACTACCAATTACATAACCTTCAGCCTGAAATCATAAAAATTAAATATTAATGTTAATTAACAACTAAATTTAATACAATTCTAATATGGCATAAAAAATAATGAACACATACAACTTTGGCCTAAACCAGTCTTTCCTTTATCTATTTTTCAAATTCAATTGGGGTATGGAAAAATTAGTTTCAGTTACTATCATTGATTAAATATACTGTATAATACATTGTATATTTAATCAATGTTACTATGTACTTATATCTGAGTGCAAAGAAAATACTATGTGAAATATATTTCATGATATAAAACATTATAGTTAGTCAACTAGCTTGTTGTATAACAGTTATATTGTAATATTATTTAGTTACATTATTTTGTAAGTTATATCAAAGTTTATAAGATGATCATTCATAAATCTTATAATGCAAAATATTTTTAAAAATATGAGACATTTTTAACCAATACATATAATTTAAAATTGTTACACACTCACGGGTTTACAGAATTTATTAGAAACTTAGATAAATAAATGTTATGTTGGTACATAAATTATGTTTAACATCTTAACCAAAGTAATAATTAGCTTTACTACTCTAGGATGACCAGTCTAATACTCATTGAAGTGCCTCTCATATTGTAAATTATGATCTAACAGCAGCAAATATTAAAAACAACAAAAGCATTGGTTAAAATGCAAGACCACTGAACACTGGTCCAGGATATGAGGAACACCATAAATAAGGGAGTCTATTGTACAGATTATTTAGATATACCATAGGTGTTACACCCCAAGCATCTTCATATCACACAAATATTTTTATAAATATAATGGTAATACTTAAACTTTTGTTTTTGTTTAATAAATATTGTTTTATTTCAACTTATAGAAATTTTCTTAAACTAATTAAAACACTATACTATAATATAACTTAATATTTTAATTACTGGTAGAGCAGCACGTAACAAAATTGAATGTTTTTGTTAACTTAAATTGTTCAAATAACTTTTTACTTAGTTTAAATAAAATTAAGCAAATGAATTATTAAAGAAACAAGAAACAAAAATACGTAATATATTAAAAATATAGAAAATAAAATTAAGTATACCTAATCAATTTGATTGCACTAATAAAAATAAAATACTTACTACTGGAATTATATGAGTTACACCATCACCACTATCCACTACAAGGCCGGTCAATATACGTTCATGAAGGGGCCGTGATTTCCATGAAGCAGACAATGCCAATACAGCTTGTACAGCAATATACAGACCAGGAACGTTAAACGTTTCAAACATTATTTCTAGTAAAAAGAAAAAAAATTATTAAATTTATTACAAATTCTATTGTAGAATAATATACATTTGTTTGTATTTTATTAAGAAGATGCTATAGCTAGACCTTTACAATTTGTGTCCATTATGTTGTTAATGAGAATTAACCTTTTACAAAGTTAAAGGAAAAAACATAATCTATGCTCATGTTATTTTTGATACTTTAATTTTTAAGTTAGATATGAGTTTTTAAAGTGTAATATTTATTCATGTCTAGTTAAAAAAATTACATGCTTATAATTTGGTGACAAATAATTTATAACTATAATTGTTTTATTTAATGGTTTACTCACCTGCAGTATATTCACGATTTTCTGGAGTGTTTAATGGTGGTTCAGTTAGTAAAAAATGATGATCTTCAGGTTCAGCTCTTAAATATTTAAAGATACAGTGTTCTAAAAATCTTTCCATCAAATCCCAGTCTTCAATCAAGCCATGCCTCACTGGATACTACAACATTTAATCAAACCAGTTAACATTTTGATTTGATTTTTTTAGTGATATTAAAAATGCAGGTACTTTAACGGAATAACCCTTGGCATCAAATGCTTCATCTCCTATATAGAAATCCAAATCTTCTACGCCCTTGGTGAGTCTTCTAACTGTCTGATCGCCCACTTTAGCCGACTCCTTGATGGCAATCGCCGATGGTATTATCATCTGTGGCTCTTTGTTGGGAGCAAATCCCAATTTGGTATACCTGAACATCAGTCATTATTAGAAGCTAGTAATTGTTAAGTATGAGTCCAGGACAATACAACAAAATAAGATAATATTATGACCAGGGGATGGGCCAACTATTACTCACCCAGTTCCCACATCGATGACGCATGGTGGAAGTCTTCCTAGCATATCGTCGGCGGCGGTTGAATTGAATTGTTCTGTTAAATAGTTACCTCGAAATAAGAGAAGTATCTGGTAAACGAAATTGAATAATAATAAACAAAAAATGTAAGAATCGTTGTGATTGCTGTTTGATTATTTTCACGTACACCGGACTAAACAAGTCCAATAATAATCATTATCAATATCTATGGGTCGACCCGAACGACGTTTTTACTGATAAACGCCGTTAATACCATACGGTACCATAATTAATGAACCACTATAACCATTTCTCTGATCATGGATGAGTCAAATCTCTAACTACGGATGGAGATATCCCGATATTTGACTATTCGAATTTCGAAGCACATAATTTTAATTTTATTAATTTAAAATTTTAAGAGGACGTCGTACCCGCATTTGTTGTTTCCGTTTTATACACGTGGGATGTAGACAAAATTTGTTAACGCAGTCTGAACTATATCATTCGCTCTATAGTTACATCTCCTTCAATAATTTACTTTTGATCGATTTAATATATCAACCGATATTCACGCTTAAAAATGTCAGTTTTTTATTTTTTCCATTCACGTAAAAAATAAACCAAAACATTTTTTTAAAAAAACTCATCGAGGAAACATAGTGTAAGTCGTGATCTTTCTATTGGAGTTAAAACCATAATTTTACGGTATCTGTGCATTGTGATGTGTGCATAGAGCCTAGGCTGGTTTTATACTTTCAAAGTACACGTTCGACGTCCTCTTAAACGATGAGTCTGGTTAGTAAGTTGTCAAGGTGTGCACTGTGCAAGTGTGCTATAGCTACAGCGCACTCGCATATTATATTATATTTATCGCATACTTATTTTAACAGCTAGGAATTTTAGATATGAACAGTGCTGCCAAACTGGGTAAACCAAAAAATGGGGGAAAATTCCTAAAAGATCGTATTTTTGATCGTACCAAAAAAATTTAATAAAATATGGTAAAGAAGTGGCGTAGCGCAACTGCGCAAGAATGTGAAGAGTGCAGTGTATTCTCGTCTATGGAGTGCAGTACTGCAGTGTCCAGACTCCGAGTGTATACACTATGCACTGTGCATTAGCAATAATTATGACATGCGTATCTTTTTTAAGCGTAAAAATATGTTATTTATGTAGTGTATGTTACGTTGGTGCCACTGGCACAACCAATCAAAGTTTTCATATTATCAGCAGCAGAAATGTTGATAGTAATTAGTTACGTTTGATTCGAACTCTTGTTTTATGTTATGTTTTTTTGTTCATGTTTTGTTATGTTAACTAATAAAAGTTATTAACAACGTTAATGGTGACACGTTTGTTTTGTTAATTATTTAATAATGCCTGGACATTACAATTTATATATTTAATTAATGGTTGATCGTTGATATTATGATAAGCATAACTGAACTGATAAGAATACATGGTTGTATACGTCTTGTATATAATATAAATACTTGGAGATATCATGCAACTTAAAATAAAAACATAAGGCTTAACAAAAAAATATATCTTAATATTCCACAAAATGTTTAATAATAATAATATTAAGTATAATATGAAGTATACACGGACTTACATTTAACCGTGTAGGTAAAAACATAATATAAAGAAAAAACATTAGATATTTAGACTTAACAAAAAAATATATTATAACTGTCTTCAACAAATTTGATATAACAATATAAAATATACATGGACTTACATGTAAGAAAATTAAATAAAAGGAAAATATTAGATTTAACATAATAAAAAAAGAATTAAAAATTTCAGTCTTCAACAAATTGAATACTATTTTCAGTCTCATGGTTTATATGATTGTACATATTAGAATTCACCATTCCTAGCATTGTTTTTGTTATATTTATGTGATGGCATTCTGAATTTTTTGTGAACTCTTTGGCACTCAAAATTCCATTTAAAGTTTTAGTGTTTAAACAATTTCTTTGTTTTGTTTTAATTAAGTTTATTTTTGAAAACATGCGTTCACAAGACACATTCGATTGCGGCAAAGACAGAACAGTGAGTAAAAAATTTGAAACATCTTGAAATGGATATTCATCATCTTTTTCAAATGTCTTAAGCTTAATCCAAAAATCTTCAACATTTAAATTTAAAAGTAATGTACGTAATTCAGGATCAAACTCAACTACACTGAACATTCTCCAGCTGGTATCCATATTTTGGTTATTTTGTTTAATTCTAGGGAATAAATTAACAAAATTAATTAAAGATGCCGGTCGGTTTTCACTTAGTACTTTTTTAGGTGTAATATTTTCCAATTGCATTAAAACTGGGTCGTTGAAATCAAATCTGGCTCTTATTTCTTTAACACTAATAATAAGAAACTTTCTACAGTGTTCTAAGACATCTTGTACCATAACTTGATTCTTAGCAATTTCTGGTTTTTGTAGCATATTCATAACATCAATTCCTAAATACATCTGGTTTAAAGGAAGAAAGTATGATGTGTTGTTTGGATCTACTGGCAAAGGATTGTTAAGCCGTCTCATATATGAATACAAAATATCAGTATAAGTTATGGACATTTTACTATATACCAACCATATAATTGGTTTATCACTTTGAAACAATTTATTGAGAATCACAAATTTTGGAAGGACCCATTCTAGAAATTTAAAATAAATAAGTACAGAAGGATCATTCAAGGCATGAAAAATGTTTTCCGAAGCTTTAAGTTTATCATCAAGCCAATGAGATGAAAAAAACAGTTTTAGTGCAGGCCATTGCTCAACTATTCGATTTACTACCATACTCAATGAAAGCCATCGGGTCTGTGCTGGTCTTAAAATCTTGTGAGGGGATACATTACAGAAGTCTTGGAATTGTTTAAATTGACTTACTCTCTTGCAGCTTGATTTAAAGTAGTTATAAATGTCCCTGGCAAGGTCTTCACAGGTCTTGGGTAAAGCTTTGCATGCAGCACTGGCACATAAATGAAGTGAATGGCAAATACATTTTTGAATATAAATACCTGCAAAAAAACAAAGAAGTTTTTAAATATTAAAATCTACATCATTACATTATTAATTAATGTATTACCTGGCAAACATTCTTTCAATCTTGACGTAACAGAATTTGATGCACCAAACATGGTATTACATCCATCAGAAGCGAATCCTATAAAAATTAAAGTTATTGTGTTATTAAATTATTATAACTCAATAAGTTACTAAATAATAAGTTGTTTTTAAATAATGTTTTAACTTAGTTACCTATTAGATTATCCAATGGAATTTTTGAGTCTGTGAAAGCTTTTATTACTTCATCAAATATTTTTTGACCGGTAGCTCCTTTGTCTGCACTTTTGATATCTTCAAATAACTGAACGAGCTTAAAAAACTTAGTTTCAAAAGAATTTGATACACTGTCAAAATATTTAACACAAATACACATTGTTTTTAAACAACCAATATCTGTACTCTCATCAATAATCACACTAAAAAGTGTTTTCTGTAAAATATGTGTAAGTTGTTCAAAGGAATAAAGTCCAATAACATTTGACACAAGAGCTGTTGATTTAGTACGAGCTAAAGATACATTGGAACAAATTTTTGAGTCCGGATATGCTGCCTTACATGTCTTTACTAAATGATCACTAATATTGAATGGTAAATTGTGTTCACTTATGAAGCTACTAAGTAAAATTTCTGCCTTTTTAGTTTGCTCAGCTAATTTGAATTGATCTGTGTTATTTATGAAGGTCGAAATTGAATTTTGTTGGCGTCCAATAGAGTTCACTGAATTTAAATGTTTTTTTGTCAGAGAATGTTTTTTGATGACACTTAATTCAGCAGTCATTTCTGTAATACATAACTTACACTTGGCTAATAGCTTATTGTTATGTACTGGCAATAACCAATTCCTGTATTCATTATTGGTTAACCACTCATCTCTGAATTTCTGTTTTTTGTGCGAATAGGTTTTAGAACTTTCTCCTCGTCTCCTTTTAGTTTTTTCTGGCGTCGAACAATTACTATCACTTTCATTTTCAGACATAACGAAAATTTGGTGAAATTAATGAGTTATAACCAAACGGTGAAATGAACGACAAACGATGTACTATGTTTTATGTATACCGCGGTTTAACTACGTCCTACACAGTACACGATAATAAAAACACGAAGGAACAAGGAAATAAAAACCGAAGTCGATATAACAGCCTTACGATGGCAACAGGCAAGACAATGAATTATGGAAAATGAGGATAATGGATTATTGATATGTATAATTTATAAATAGATTTTGACGTAGAATCATTGGTTTTTAACAGTGATATAGTGAGATAGACATTGTCTATTTTATCTCTCAGTGGTTTTTATTATTTATGGCCAAAAATTATAGATTTTATTAAATATTTGATTTTTCCATGTTTAATAAAATTGTAAAATACGTGATTTATAATAATTATTTTTAAAAACTTAATAAGATCGTATTATTTAAAGGTTTGGTGGGGGATCGTACTTGTCTCTAAATTATCGTATTTCCCCACCAAGATCGTACCATTTGGCAGCACTGGATATGAATATAATTACCGGGTTTTTATTTATAAAATAATTATGCGACGAGTATACTTGCGCAATGCGCATGCACAAAATATAACGCGTATATTGTACTTCAAATTGTTTACGTAGGCGAGAATACAGATAGGCAGCGGCCAGGCAGGGGATAAATTTGTTATCATATATAAAACCATTGATAGTATTTTAATCAGTTTTATTTATTGTTTTTGTACATTTTGACGGAATTACCCTTTTAGACACTTAACTGTCTATTATTAAAGTACAACAAAAATGAGATAAATTACAATAGAATATGTGGACACAGTCGCCACAATCGTCTATTCGTTTCAAACTGTCTAGCTGACGTATTTCTTGAATTTTGGTTTATGTTCCCGAATAAAATCGCCTAATAGATACTCAGAATTTGTCCACCTCCACCATCGGTCATTTGTGTTCAGAAAATGGATGAACCTTCTACCAGTTCAAATTTGTGCAAGAAATTATCGTATTCCATACATTCCTATTCGAGTTTTTTGCCGACTTACGCACCAGAGTAAGGACCAGCTTACTTTTACACTTATTGTTTATTCATTATATACAAATATTAACCGAACACATTAATACACATAATATTTACGTCGTACCTCTTCTCGTTCGTAGTTTATTTTCATTTAAATCTATTGGTTTATTAACCAGAAAATAATAATTGCAACATTTGTTTTAAATTGATGGCAAGATTTTCAATGAACTCAAATCCAATTAATTAAACACTTAAGTATTATGAAATTGTAAATTATCTATAAACCTAATGACAGAATAAAAATTATAAACAAGTTAACACAGCTTTGGTCACATTTTTGTTATAACTTTGTAAGATTTAGATAATAATGTTAAATAACTGATTATTGAACTTGGAAAAATATTTCTTTTGAATTAAATACACAAATATATTTTTTTAAATTCTTAGTACCTACGACTTACCTAATTTTATGAATTTACTTCTGAATAACTTATGCATTAATTGTGTATTTTACCTTGTATTTTTTTACCTCAAGGTTGTTAATAATAGGTACAAAAATGTATGTCATAATGCACTGTATAGTTAATTTTAAATTATAGTAATATTTAATCAGTCTTAAGTATGTTTGTATACATTATAGATTTAATCTTAATTTTTATTATTTAAATATTTGACTATAAAAACAAAATAATCTATTTGCATATATACCTAAGCTATATCTTTTAATATTTAATGTTTATTCATTTATTATTATTAGCTAAGATTATTATTGTATTCAGATTAATAACTTAATAGAAAAATTGTAATCATATATTGTATTAAAAGTTATAACCTTTAAATATTTATTTATTTTGGTACTGATCCAATATTTTTACCTTGCATAAAGCCATTAAGTTCTTATAAAATCAAAAATGGACAATGCCATATAGATAGTAACTTATATTTTAAGTTATTATCAATTTAATTTGATTGGATTAATTAATATAATTATAATGGTATTTTTAAAAGAGTAAACTATTAATTTTAATTAAAATCTAATATTTTTAACTTTTTAAAATTATTTTAATTTGAGTATTCAAATAAAATTTGATGTTTTTGTATGTTGACAGAAATATTTTACAAGATAATCAAAAAGATCAAAGTTCTAGATGGTCTTCGATTTCCAATAGTCCACCTCAAGTACAATTAATAATATTATACGCTATAATATATGATTTAGATCTATTTTGTTAATTTACTCAAAATAATAATTTTTATTTATTGAATTATAGTATTTAATTTTGAAGCTACAAAACACTTCCATTGTAAAGTATATAAAGTTTGGCAAGTATGAACGACCACATGTATGTAATTTAAAAAGATTCAAAGTTTATGGTGGGTTGGAAGATGATACAAAAATTGAATTGCTCTATAGGTGATAATAATATATTGTATTATATTAAACATTTTTTTTTTTACATATCTTAAGTATTTTATTATTATTTTTGTTTTAGTGGTCTCAGCAACAATAGTGAAATAGAAACATTTAATTTACGCCATACTCTTGAAAATAGTACAATGATACCTGTAAGATATATCAGATTAGAACCTCTTGAATCCTGGGGTTCAAATTTTAATTACAGTCTTTGGTATGTCGAGTTACATGGCATTGATGATTCTCATATTATATCTAATGAAATCTCTAGATTTTATCAAGTATGCTTTAAAATTATATAATTATTTATTATTCAATTGTTATGAAATATGATGTTATTATTAGTTTCGAGAAGAAACATTAATACGATTGTGTCTCAAACATTTTCGTCAAAACCATTATGACCTAGCTGCCAATGTTCTCTTACATAGTTCTCATGTAACATTAGAACATCCGTTTTTATCACAATTATATGAAACAATAGTTACTCATGGAAATTATGAGATGGCTGAGATTTCAATGGATCAAGCAATAAATGGTAAGTCTATACTCCTCGAGTATTAAAAACTTTAACCATAAAAATCAACGATTTGTTTTAGATGGCTTTTTAGAAGGTTTTATGAAGAGTCAAAGTTTCAAACCTGTTTGGAGTTTGGTTAAAGAGCATGGCAATGCCAGTAAAAAAAAGCCATGTATGCGTGGAGGTCATCAAATGTGTATTGATTCAGCCGCTGGTATTATATATCTGCTTGGTGGATGGGATGGACAAAAGGATTTGTCTGATTTATGGTGCTTTACTATCGCAACTGGTACATGGCGTTGTATTTCAGTCAATGTAGAAGAGCATGTAAAACTATTTAATTTTTAACATTAAAATTATTGTACGTAAATTTATTTAACCAACAAAATGTATTTTACATAGGGTGGACCAAGTCCACGGTCATGTCATAAAATATGTATTGACATGGAAAGGAAGCAAATTTTTGTTTTAGGAAGATTTTATGAAGTTCAGTCGTATATTGGTGATTATCCTCAGGTATAATTGTAATATATTATAAGTATTTTGTGTTTATTTTTGTTCTTAAAATGTTTATTTTGTTTTAGAGTGATTTTTATGTCTATGACATAGAACAAAATCAATGGACTCTTATATGTGCTGACACAAGTATAATGGGTGGACCTAAATTAATATTTGACCACCAATTGGTTATGGATTCCATATCGTCAACTATTTATGTATTTGGTGGTAGAGTGGTAGCGTCTTCTTCTAGGTTTGAATTAATTATAACATTTAACAATAAAATTTTAAAGAAAAAAAATTAATATTTGTTTTATTTATTTTAGATGTGGTGCTAACGAATCTCATAAACAAAATCCTGATTTTTCAGGTTTTTACAAATATCACGTCCCAACCAATACATGGACATGTATTCTGCCTGACACATACCACGAAATCAAATATCTAGATGGAGTTGTGACACACAATCCACAGTCAGTAGCATCACGTGGAGGACATTCTATATTATTACATTCAGTTAGTTTTATTTTTTGATGATTATTATAATTTATGACAATTTAATATACTCTAATAAGATTGGTTTTTCATCAGAAATTGAGACGGATATATATATTTGGTGGTCAGCGACAAAGAATGGTACAAAGATGTCCAGAATTCTTATGGTATGATATTGAAACAGGTATAACACAATCAATGCCAATGCCAGCAACTGTTGATAAGCCACCAGTGGGATATACACAACGCGCAACAATTGATACTGATAATGATGAAATTTATATTTTATCTGTAAGTATAATTATTTTTTTCTTATACCTTATATTAATAATAATTATATTCCTTATTTTTATGTAGAGTCTTAGTAAAGACAAAGATCGCAAAGAAGATAAAGTTCAAAATGCATTCTGGGTATATTTTATTAAACAAAATAAATGGTAAACCTATATATTTATATATAATTCTATAGCAACAATTAAAGGATATCACAAAACTAAAAACAAGTTTGTTTAGATTTAAAGTATGTCATTATTTAAGAAATATGGTGTGTGCCCCATACTTATTTTTATTTAATATTCGTGTTTGTTTTACGTGCAGGTATAATTTTTTTTATGTAATCCTAAGTGTTTTTTTGTGTTTATGATACTGGTGTTATTATAATTTTGATATGTTTTCTAGTTTTTTATCGTAGATAATACTAATATTGTAAATTTCATACAAATTAGTTTGTGCATCAATACAACACTGGTCGAAAACTCATTAATTTTATTAAACTATAATTTATAAATTATGTATGCAACACTAAGATATATTAAGTTTTATACCACACCATCCTTTTAAGCACATAAAATATATACTTAGGATTATGAAAAAAAAATTCTAAAATTCTATTTAAAGTTTTTAAAATCATTGTGTAAATCAAATTAATTATTTTTTGGTAAAATATATGTGGCTGCTGAGTCGTCAGCTCTATGACGTCACTCAGCTATTTATCTCTCTTAACTCTTATTATCTCGTTAAATAATCAATTTTTTAACTTTGAATTTTTACCAATAGTTTTGTTGACTACAATAATACACCAATAAACTTAAAATTAAAAAACAAAAATTTAGTTTTGTGACGTCTTTTAAGATATTTATTCTTATCAGCGAAACTCCTCATAACTTAATGAGCTAACAAAACAATGAAATATGTGCATACATATTCATTAAAAAATCTTAAATATGCTGTTATATGTTTTTGTAAAATACATTTTTGTGTTAAATCTTTAAATATTAAAATTAATTAAATTCGATAAAATATAGAACTTAAAATATTTTAATACTTATGAATTAATATTGTGCACTTGGTTGTAGTGATACAAAATGACATGTATGTCAAATAAAGTTTCTGATATTGAATTAATTAAGTATTTTGGTATTCTATAAAAATATAGAATTTATATTAGACAGTAAATAAATAAAAAATAAAATAATCAGATATCGTCAACTATTTAGTAATATTAATATTATTTAATTTTAATTTTACATTGATTCTTATTATTTAATATATTATGTAATTATTAAAAAAATTCATAAATTTATTAAAAAATTTTAAAAAAGGTTATATTCAATTTCCTAGTATGATACTATCATAGTATATGAAACAATATAGATACTAAATAATGTTTTACTGCATCTTTACTTATATGTATTTTAAAACAAATTTGTATCAAATCAGATTTGAATGAGCAACTTTTTAAAAAAAAAAATACAATATATATATTTTAAATAAAATAATTATCAATTATTATATACACAATACACGTGCAATTCATATGCAATTATTTAGAAATGTATGAACATACATTTTACCAATAGATTTCTCACTTAAAAAATAAACTTGTAGATTTTCTCAGTCAAATGTACAAAAAAAGAATTCATACATCCAAGTTCTACTTATTAGTATTGTAAAATATTGTTTTACTTTTATTTATTTATTATATTTTTAATTTTTGTGTAGTTTTGATAATTGTTTTTCATTAAATTATTTAGAACTTTTTACATTTGTTTTAATAATTTAATTATAGACTAAAAAAAATTAAATAAATACAAATAACAAAATTGAATAAATCTTATTAACCTATGTCATAATCTAAAATAAATTAACCACTACCACATGACTTAGCAAAAGAAAGAAAATACACTTTTACAAAAGTTTTAATGCTATTTTAAAATTAATGTAACAGTTACTAGTTACTACACATTTTATATTACTAAAATAATCAAGTCTAAGTTTTATGATTTATTATAGGATCTGCATCTATAAAAATCACAATTCTGATGAACAATATTGGAATAGAATGCAACACATAGAACCATGTCCTCGTTTTGCATATCAATTGGTATATGATCAAAAGAATAAGGTTGATGCTTCTATCATAAATACTGATTATATTTTTCCCAGTCTTCTATTATTTTGATTGTATTAAATTAACAAAAATTATATTTTTATTTTTTACATATTACAATTAAGATACACTATTTATTTGGTGGTAATCCTGGGAAAGCTGATGCTCAAAATTTAAGATTAGATGATTTTTGGGAACTCAAAGTGCATAGATGCACTAACACAGAACTCAGCATCCAATGCAAACTGTTGATTCGGAAATCCAAGTTAGTTTTATGTTCATTTATTCCTACAATAAATATTCTTAATACTATTATGTTTTAAAGGTTTCAAGAAATCAAAAAAAAAGATAAAGTAGCTGCTATGCAATTCTTACAAACATCTGTATCGGAGCTAATTAATCATTCCGACACGGAGCAAACTCGAGAAGTAAGTAAATTGATAGTAAACAAAACATCAAAAATTGATTTACATTAAATACAGCTTATTTCCATCTTATCAAAATGTATAGTCATACATTTATTTAATGCGATCCCTTGATTTATATATTAATATTTTTTAGTATTAAGTAATATATAAACTAATAAATATATATTTTTTATTTGTATAAACTCTGTCAAAATAACCCATGTAAAAGTGTATAATTAAATACTTTTAATGTTTGAATATAAATAATTTTAACTTCTATTAAACAAATGAAAAATAGTTTCAGGAAACTGCAGCTCTATTGTTTAAAGATGATAACCAATCTGGTGATATTAGCGATGAAATACACAAGTGGCGTTGTAATTTATTTGACAAATTATGTAATTTTTTTCCTAAATCAATGGTTCAACCTCAAGAAAATTTAGTAGATTTGATTTCCTTATAACTAGACCATGTTTAAAATTTTAGTTTTAACTTAACTTGTTTTGTTTATTATATTATTAGTTCCTTTTTTACCGTGTTGTTTTTCTAATCTAAGTTTGTAAAAAGTATTATTTTAATTGAAAATGCGACTTATTTTCATCATAATTTGTCCCATTATTATTATTTGACATTGAATTTTAAAATGAATGCTACTGCATTTTTTCAAAAATGAACTTGACATTAACATTTTGTTGATTACCAAATTAATTGGTAATTTTTTAATTATTTAAACATTTACAAGCAATAATAATATTTTTAGTAATATTGGTTGACTTGTATAATACTCTTTGAAACTTGAGTAAAATTCTTCCATGATGTCCTTTGAAAATGTATATTAAGTATATTATACTTGGATAATTTAGACTTTTGTAAATGGGTTTTTCCATTTCTACCCTCACTTCTGTTACTAATATAAATTATTTACTATTTGTATAATACCTTTATTACAAATGGGTTTAATTTTTATGTTAAATTACTATAAAGAATTAACTGTTTGGATTAATTCTTGCAATTATTAAATGTTAATTATTGTAATGGTACTATGTAAATTTAAATTAATATTTTTTAAAAATTAATATTTTATTTTAAAATATTATGTTCACTAGTCTAATGTTTTTATTTCAATTTTTATATATACTAGATAATAATGTTTACCAAAATAATTTGTATCGAGTCATACTAGTTTTATTAATAGCAATTTTGTTTATTTATATGATCTCTTAACATTGATTCTTATTTCTTACTATCAAAAAATAAATGTATTTATTATTTGATTATAGTTTATTTTATGTTAATCTACTTATAATTTTTGTAAAAATAAACCAATTTGATTTTGTACTTAAAAATTTCTCAGTTTTTACAATTTGCTATCATTTAAAATATAATTTAAAAGTCCATCTACAGTATGTAAATATTTGATATTTATTTACATTTTAATATATTAACATAAGCAACAAGTAAGCACATTAAATATTGTAATATTACAATAATTACTTTTGATATTTATAATATTGAAAAAAAATCTAATGAGTGAATGACATAACCATAACCATGAAAAGTAAATAAGTATTATTATAATTTATTTTGATTCATGAAAATCATTTTTTTCTTGTCATGATTTAGGATATACATCTATTATAACAGTTATAACTAACAGTATAATAAAATGGTATATTTTGATATTTAATTTTACTAAAATTCTAGTTAGGGAACAACATCACATGACAAATTTTCGTTAACTGATATTTAGACTGATACACAAAGCATGCTCAGTGATCGCTTTTTACTTTTTAGCCGCCATGCTCTTATATTTATAGAATTCTAATTTCTAATTATGATTTTTGAAATTTTCAAAACATGATTTCAACAATTTAAATTATTTATGTAATTTAACAAATGTATTATAGCAATATAAACTTAACGAGAAAAATATAACCCAATTTTTTTTACTCCCAATTGCTAAGCGTCTGATTGTTTGGAAAATGTTGATCCACCTAAATGAGTTTCGTACTATAACTTTGAATTATTGAATTTACCTACTGAGTATAATAATAGTCCTTATAAATATGTTTTTATATGAAATATACGTCAACATGTAATATTTATAGTCTAAATTTATTATATTATACACGGCAGTTTTTATAAATTAAAAAATTTTAATGTAAATATAATAATATCTAACATCAATGAATATAATTTTAAAATTATTATAGTTAAATATACCTCCTCCTATAAGGTATTTACATTCTAATTATCTATGTTTTAAACCTTTTTAACTATGAAAGATTATTATTTATTATCCTTAGAATATAAAGTTGAATAAATCAAAAAAGACTTTCGTAATTTCGTATTTATTTTGAAATACCATTTTTGAAAATATATTCTATAAATAATAAATATAATATATACTTACCACCTACTTACTTAAAATTTAAAAAAATCAGAATTTAAATCAATAGTTCCATGATTAAACCGAAAAATAGTAAGTGTTTGAGAATAGGTACATTATGATTTATTTATACCTATATCCATTGGCAATTTATTTCTTTACAAATAATATGTAATACGGTAAGTTTAACTCATTTTTGTCGAAATCATTTGATGGTTACCATCTGATATGTTATCTACCACACATTTGGTAGTTATTATAGTATTATAGGCTATAACCTTAAAGGTACTATATAAAAAAGCTATCTAAGGTATCTAGTTGAAGTAGTGTTACTGGACGCTCCGTCGCTCCCTTCATTTAAGTCTTACTGTAAGTCTTTTTTATATAACATAGTATATAGCCATATAGGTTAGGTACATATTAATTTTATATTTTTTCCATACAGATTGTATATATACGTTTTTCTTAATAAAAAAATAAGTATCCATCAAAGTATCAAATTGTATTAACCTACCTTTATGGCTTTATGGTTGTATACTTGTATGTTATTTATCATTTTGAATATTAAAATTAGGTTTCTTCCAAATGTCGTTTATTACACTGCTTGTACTTACAAACTTTGTTATTAGACACCAACCAGACTTTATCACTTTGCAAGGTTAGTATAGTTATTCTGTCTGTCTCTCTTTAAACTTTAAAGGTACCTAGTCATAGCGTGTCATCAAATCTACTCGGTTAAACCGTGGTTTATCTGGTTTAAGTTAATATAGTTAAATTAACTATTTATGTTATTATTTTTTAATTATTTATATGAATGTTTGAACTATAGTCTATAAGTTATTAAAGTTATTTGTATCGACGTTAGCATTGAAAATACCTACGTTTTTTTTAAAAAACTGCTCGTGGTTTATTGCCAATCTTATGAAAAAACGTGTAGGTACTAAAACTAAAAACCAAACAATTTGTGGTGTTGAACTGTGAAAGAAATTCTTTAATTATCTATTAGTGCATACAAAATCTTTTACCATAGGTACGTACGGTAAACATCGGAAAATACAGTTAATTTTAATGATAAAACACTTAATAATAATTATCTTCTATATAATATATAATAGGTAGGTACTTAAACATTTTATTCGGTCTAAACGGTTCTAATCCCCCCCCATATTTATTTTTTTATTTAATATTTTCAAATAAATAAATAACTTAAATTAATAATGCTGTGTCTTCAGAGATTCTTATATTTTCAGCACTAGCCTTGTTCGCACATTTCGATCAGACAGTTGGTGTATTGTTAATTTGAATTCTAAATTGAAAATTATTGCAATTGAATGAGGATGTACCTCATTATTAATATTTGTTAGGTAGGTATTACGCTGTTATTGTACGTATGTATAAACGATAAACCGAAAGAGCAATATAATGTAAGAAGGTATGTATAGTAGTTGGTCTTGATACATGTACCCTGCAGTGTTAACTGTTTTTTACGATTATACGATTTGCTAATTGTTAACAGTTTTATTATTATAAATTGTGCTTATATTATCAATATTATCATATAAACGTCGATTTACTCGCTAATTATTAATTAATCAGTTATATATTTTTTTTTATCATTTTAATATTCTATATAATAATATATTATTATACATAACTTTCACATTGGTTGCACGCGATACGAGACAATAATTAATTTATAATAGCAATTATTTGCAATCACCACAACTCATATCAACATAACTATGAAGAATTTATGTATATAAAAATTACTTATGACGTATACCTACCTACTATGTTTTTTGTATTATAATAAGTTAATTTACATTTTTACTTATACGTAATAATATTAATGTAGGTACTATGCATGCCTAAATGTGTTAAAATATAATTTTATATGATAAGCGATTCGATTATTTTAAATTCTGAGCGTAGTGATGAATGTATTGACTTTAAAATTATGTTTATTTTTTTATTTATACGTAGGTACATGATAATTAGTTGGTAAAATATACCAACTTTCAATTTTAATGATGATTTTATGGATAGACAATTGGATCTAGTTTATTCTTTAGAGAGGTAAAAATTAAAAATTCCTATTACTTTTTTTTATAATCAGGAGAAAATCCTATAGTTTTGACAAAATCAATTTTATTTTTTTAACGTAGGTAACCGGAGAATAAATAATCTTAGATATTCGAAATTTTCAAAAAATCTTCATATTATCATATTTTAAAGTTAATGATAAAAATATAAAATATTTTCGATTTTTTTTATAATTGTCGATAAAGAATTATTCGTTGGATCAAAATTCTAGAAAATTTAACACAAGAATACACGATACCACAAAAATTGTTTTAATAGGTTCTAAAAATTTTAAAAATACATTTGAACATTTTTTTTTTTATAATTAGATGAAGTTAAAATTTTGACAGAACTCGGCAAAATCACAAAAAGTTGCAAATTATTTCGTACTTTCGTAGTTCCTTTTCTTTTCTTTCATAATCTTAAAGATTAGAAAATTAATACAAAATTATTCATAAGTAGTTCATATATAGTGTTTATACTTATAAACCTATTAGAAAAATAAATTCTAAAATGTGTAGAAAGGTCATTATTTTTTATGGACATTTTAAGTTAAAATTTAGATGAAATAAATTATTAACGATGTTGATTATTATGTTATAATTTAAAAACATTATTCGCAGGAATTTAAAATTTTTACGTATTCTATTATTATAAATTTTACTATACACATGACATATTTGATTTATTATCTATTATAACTATAAACCTATTTTTACTGTTATACGATATTTACAAAAATACGTCATAATACATTTTAAGGTATATGTTAGTTGAAATAATATGGTATAAACTAAATATATATTATTAAAATAATACTAAAAATTAGAGCTATGATTTATATAATAAAAAAAAAAAAAAGATAATAATTAATAATTTTAAATAATACGCATTTGATCGACATATTGTTGAACTTTTTCACTGGTGCTTTGTATTTTCAGCATTTTAAACTATGAATGTAAAAATTAAGTAGATCCTCAAACAATGTGTATTTAACGCACACACAATGAACGACAACAATCATAACAAAATTGTCATTGTTTAAAATAATTTGTTGCAGTCATACGAGTTTATGACAATAATTAAGATAAGATATAAACTAAATAACTATGCCTAGGTATATATAAGTTGTTGGATAGTACCTATTTTTTTTTAAATTAATAGCATTCTACCAAACCAACTACCATGGTTAAAATATGTCATAAAACATGCATTTCAGGTGTTTATTGTTGAAATTTGCAGTAATGAGCATTTTATTAAAAATAATATGTAAATTACGCAAAATAAAATAACCACTATTTGTTTCATCACGACTTAATTCGTGTACATTTAAAACTAAACCAGTAATCTGAATATTATGCAAAAATAATATGCCAATGCATATAAAACCTAGCTTTATATAATTTTATTGTAATTGTAATAAATAATAATATAATAAGTGCAATATTTTAGGAAATAATTATATCAACCTAGTACTGATTACCGTATAATACTTATACTAAAACAAATTATTTTATTATAGCTATTAAAAAAACAAATTATTTTATTATAGCTATTAAAAAAGCAAATCACAATGTATCACTCAGAATCATTTTTCACATTACATTATTACAATGATGTATCATTAAATTCAAATTTTATAATTTATAAATTATAACTAATTGAGTACAATTTAAATGTCCGTGAAGTTGAACATCAAATTTAATATAAGCAGCTAGTAGAGTAGTAGAGATAGGAATTACAGAAAACCTAAAATGTTATAGTTATATAAAAAAAATATTTTCCTTTTTATTTGGCGCCCTTGCAGTGTAAAATATATACATTCATCCCAAAATAGTAAATACAAAGATACATTATTATTTATTAGTAATATTTTAATACATTAATATAATGATATAGCATACAATATTATTCTATTTTTTATATTGTTTATATTCTCTCAGCTCCTATTAAACGGGACAATTTGAAAGACCGGTTCAGGCGCATAGTAAGCTTACTTAACGCTAAGTTTTTCTCTATTTCAGTGATAATAACTTTTAAAGGATTATGTATTAACGAGTTAATTTACACAGAAATAATGTTATCCCCATAAATCAAAAAAACACTAAAATTGAACAAAAATGTCTCAAAAAAGAGCCAAAATATTTTGATAATTATTATTATATCTATATTTTGAATATACCTATATAATAATATTTAACAAAAATCTCAAATATCTACGGTTTATTTTAAAATTAATTACAATAACGAAACATCGTTGAGTGATACTATAAAATCAACATTGAATCGCTCCGCTTAAAAAAAAAAAAAATTTGTTATTTAAAAAAAATAATAATGCGAATTATAAAAAATACAGTATCCTATACAAATTAATGATCGTTATTCCAACGCTGTTTCTTATCTTACTTAAGATTCTCACCTTATCGTGTAATATAATATAATATTAATTATTATTACGATGACACAATGATGCCGATGTCTGGTAGTATTGTGTGTGTTTATTATACATATATAATTTCAGATACGGGGCTACAAAAAATTACATTTATTTTATTTGATTATTATTAATGTACAAGCTCCCATATTCACCGTTCAATCTACTAAATCATAAAATAAAATGAATATTTTATGATATATAAATGTATATTTAACGTACGTACAATATAATATCGTAATTTACATTGTTATAATATATAGTACCCACACCCTGCACATGTGACTCCAGACTCCAGTACCTATATAGACTGCAGGATGGTCCGATGTCAAACGTTATGTAAGCTCAACACAATAATTATAGGCTATATAGTATGTATACTTAGTCGATAGGTACATGGAAAAAATAAATATTATTATTTGATAATATTATACTATATTATATAAGTAGGCATAATATTATTTAATAGCTGATGATATTTTATTAAATTATCGTGCGTGTTCATCGATTGTTTTGGAGCGTTGTGCGCATCAGAAAAAAAAGTATACCGCGCGGTGGCATTTCGTCGAAACGTATTAACCGACGACAACGTTACCACGCGAGCGTGGAATGGAATTATATAGCCATTTAAGATGGGTGGGATTTAAATTTTTCGCATGCGGGGTTCACAGATTGGCCATTTCCTCATCCTGCAGGCTCACGTAGGATATAATACGTACGTATGATATAATAGTAATAATGATCGTAATAATAACGGTAATATACTCGTTCACGGCAGCCGCAGCATCGGCCGACAGCCGGTCCACAAGTCTCGCGCTGGGCCCTCTCTTCAAAAGTTTCGAGTAAATATGTATATATATATATATATATATATACGTAGGGCGACGTTAAAACGCTCGCGAAAAGGATATGCTATGTCACACACCTAATACCCGGTCGGTCTAGTTTAAACAGAATACCGACCATTTAAATAACGGTCCATCATATTATCGCGTTTCGAATGTGTGACACTGTGATTCTCACGTGCTGTCAAAACTCCATAGCTATACACCGCCGCCGGCAAACGAAAATCGTATAGGCACGAAAATATGATTACATCACATCATTTCACATGCGAATTTTTTCTAAACATTTATTTATGTTTTAGAAAGGAAATCGCCGTTTAATAAATTTAGATCCAACGGAAACCTATATAACAATCATGCCATTGACACACTTTTATCGAAAGTCACGAGATTATTGACGACCAACTTTACAACGAGATGTATAAAATATAAACAATTTGGAAAGTAAAATAATTTTACGAGAGAGTCTTCATTTAATACTAACCCTATATTATACGTTTAATTTATAATTATGTATTCACGAAATACTTCATTAACTTCAATAATAATTCATTATTACCAGTATTAATAAAAATATAGTTATAAATACGTAATGATATAATTAATATATCTAATATATTATAATGATCATTATAAAGAATGCATTCGATTGTAATACCATTAGGTATTGTCATAATTAAATAAATCGATATTGACACATTTATAGATACTAATTGACAGTTTTAAAAATGATTAAAGAGTTTATTTATTTATTATTTTCAAACTTGTTGCAATAAAATCAAAAATATTTAATACAACACGTTTAAAATATTCGCTTCCTTGCATTGTTAAGTGATACCTGTCTTTATTTCTTGTATATTTTTGTTAATTTTAAAGTTGAATTTCCTCAATATAGATACTGGTCAGTTTATTATTATATTATTTATTAATTTATGTTAAAAAGATACATTTAGATATTATGTTCTTAGATTGTTTTTAATTAGGCCATTTTATAAACTTTTAAAATTTTGTTTTAATAATGGGACATAATAATTCTCTTTGAAATCACTCAAATCTACACATTTTGTAAGACAAATCAAAGAATGGAGTTTTGAATTAATCATAGTGTATTGGTATAAGTAATAGCGATAGGAAAAGGAAAGAGGAAACCACAAGAGAGTGAAACAGACAAGAGAAAGGTAAATTTTTTTTAATGCAAATTTATTGTTGAAACAAGAACATCGTTTGACCTTAGTTTTATATTCATTTATAATTTTGGAAGTGTAAATGTCAAATAAATGTTGTTAAATGTAGGTAACTTACAAATCACTGACTGAAACATAAGAGATTTATTAAACAATTATTTTATTTATACTCTGTTGTTATTTATATGATTTATAATAATTATATGTCAATAATATAATTTTATTTTGCTATAACCTATAACTATAATAAAATTATATAATATGTCTGAGTGATTGAGTATATTATAATGAGATAATATGATATCACTGCAAGTCTTATTCATGTGTCATTAAATTATTAAATCTATGAAAATATGTACTTAAATCGTGTACAGGTTTTATTGTTAGATCTTTATGATGCGTATATCTAGTATCTACAGTAAAAGTACTAATTAAGTCAACTTATCGAGGATAATATTTTGGGATGTTCGAATTTTATTTGTTTAATTTGTTTTAACGATTATTATAGCTTAAGTCCATAGGTCTATAATATTAGTTTTAAGAAATGTAATTCAGTGGGTTAATATTTCAGAGGTATATTTTTATTTAAAATTATGTTTAATCTTCGAAATCGGGTGGTGTTTAATTGAAGTTGCTTAGTTTTTATAAGTTATGTGCTCAGGTTATAATATGATGGATCACGGTTTATTAAAAACTCTGAGTCAATGAAAATAAATGTCTATGTATTAATATATATCATAATGAAAACAAGTAATAATTGTAGATACTTACGTTAAACTTTTAAATTTCAATGTAAGAATATAATATGATTTATGTCGTATAATATAAAATTATAGACAATTATAAATGTAGAAAAGAGAATCTTACTCACCGCCCAGATGAAAAATCTCTGTAAAATAAACCGTGTACAGTGCACTGTTGTATGCATTTATAAAAAAATATTTGCAAAGTTTGATAAGTGCCTATTAAAAAACAAAAAAAAAGTAGTCAGAAGGTCCATATATATGAGTCATGACTCATGACAGATAACATTTATCTTATTAACCAAATTAACTTTAATATTAAATTGTGTGTTAGTTGTTAAATAACTTGGTTGCTCAGGAAATATAATTTTCAAAATATACAAATATATTATAATAAGAAAGAGGGATCTAATTCATTTGATTTTTATGTGACATTAATTGTTACAATGAATATTGTAATCTAACCTTCACTTCTACAACGGAACTTAAAAAGAGGGAGTGTGATTTTACATTTTTCCATAATATAAATTTAATAAAATCATAATTTTTAAATTACAATTTATAGACAACTACAATTTGTCTCTGTTAATCACTAAAATATTTTTATAAAATCAATTATCATTCAAATAACCTTGTATATGAAACTGAAAAACCACCTAACAAAATCGTTTATGTGCAGTGGTATCCACCCGCAACCGAAGGCCACGCATGTGATTTGTAAAGATATTGAGTATAATATAGCTCAAGGGCAAGCCCAGGGGGTGGTTTTTGGGGCTTAAACCATCCTCAAATTGACTTTCTAAATTTTTTAATTTTTTAACTTTATTTTTTTTCTAAATAAAATAAAAACATATAGGTACCTATTACATTATACAGGACTAGTTAAATATAATTTTATTCATCAACATTTGAATAAAAAAAGATAAAAATAAAAAACTATTAAATACTCTAAGAGTCCTTTCTTAGTGTGATGAAAGGTACATTTTTTATAAATATAAATTAAAATGCTTGAAATCTTAAATACTTTTCCAGTATCAACTGCGACTTATATAGTTATATAATGCATATTTTTATAATCTTATAAAGATATAAGTTCAACTTATGTGGTAAGCTGCATTAAATTTTTCAAGAACTTTGACTTAGCGAATAATTATTATTTACATTTATAGAAAAATAAACTAAAAAAATATTGAAGTTATCAAAAATGTTCTCATACCTATAAATAACTCAAACAGAGTCAAAATATTTTGAAAATAATTATATGCCTAGGAAAAGCAAACATAAACATGATTTGATAAACATTTCAAGTGTCTATGGTTATTTGGTATTGAATTAACAACAAAACAAAACAAATGTTTTAGGGAAAATAGTTATAAATTAATATTTATTTTACGGAATAAAGTCGATGAAGGGAGTCCTACTAAAACTGAAGTGACTATTTAATAAGGGGTAAAATTTAGGCAATTTCTACGCTCGTTGCCGTTAAAAGTGTGCATGTGTGTGTAAGATATGTTTTGTGGCCCGTACATACGCAGATATAAAGTATAAACGGTCAGCTGTCAGAAAAATAATAACAAATTTTATTTTGTACTCAAACAGTCAAACACACATTACAGAAAAAAATCTCGTAACTCGTAGATTGATCTGATTTTAATAATTTTTATTTATTTTTTTTTTTTTTGAAAGAAAATTTTTAACAGAGCATATTGGACTTAATTTGGAGCTTAATTGGTAAAATTCACTTTTATAGTAAGATTTAGAAATATAATTTTGAAAAACAAAGTCCAATGTGCTATTAATATATCTTTCTTTAAAAAAAAAAAAAACAAAAACGAGTTTTTGATTGAATTGAAATCAAATAAATAATTAATGCGCATGGGTTCCATAAGTTGTTCATTATATATAAATACCAACTGAAAATTTCAAAAATTACAAAAAAGTAATTACAGTACATTATTACAATACTTTTTTTATAAGTGTTTGAACTTTTGAAGTTCAAAATTTTGAACATAATAATTTAAAAATTATTTTATAGTACCTATATTATATAATTTATAAAATACCTAAGTTATAAAAATGTAATGCATGGTTTGGGAGTCTTATTTTATCGGATCGTTTATTTTTAAAATATAATCTTAGATAGTAAAATATTTCGTCATAATGTATATTCTATGTAAAAATTTATTGTCAGGATAATTATTTGTTGTATCCATATTTATTTAGAATTGTATTTAAAATGAATTCCAGGAAAAATACGTTTCCAATGAAATATACTTAGTATTATAGGCACTAGGCAGAAACATTTTCGATCACAATCGTTTTTCGTATCAATGATTTATCATAAAATACTGGTCTTTTTTTGTTGTTGTTAAGATTTAAAAAATATGTGTGGTTTAAATAAATGTATGTCTTTAAATTCCACCTAGAATGATAAAAGATATAAAACTATAGATAAATACTTAGATACGTACTAGATATTTAATCAAAATAGACAAAATATCAAGTGTCTGCCAAAGTCTTATAATCATCATTATACTGTACCATTACTCATTAGTATTAATATATTTTATTATACGTGTACGACATAATATACCTATTATAAACTTTATTATCAAAATAGACAAAATATCAAGTGTCTGCCAAAGTCTTATAATCATCATTATACTGTACCATTACTCATTAGTATTAATATATTTTATTATATATGTACGACATAATATACCTATTGTAAACTTATTTTATAATATACTAAATACCTACTTATATTTTATTTTTAATAATAAACTATGTTCGATTATTAGAGTGGCTACTAACTGATTTACTGATTTTACTAAATTTAGTAATCAAATAAGAGTTGATTTTCAAGTAGTGACATACCTATGTATATATAAAATATTAAATTTGAATTGCTCTCACTCTTAGGTGAGTTGCAGACTCATTAATTACATCATCACAGCTAAGGTGTTTACGAGCAAGTGCATGGCCTGCAATGTATGGATAGACGACTGACGAGCACGTGGATTTAAATCACCAACTATTTTTGTCGATTATTTAAGTAGCTACTGTATACAATACTATTATACGTATTTTACAGTCCGTTAAACGTTCGTTTATTAAGTTTTTAACGAACATATCCCAATACTCGCTGAAAGAAGTTTCTGCAGCGCATTCTGATATAAGGTTTGCTTCCGAGTAGGTAGGTACGTGCGATCCCACAATAAGTGATCTGCAGTGTCATTAAACGCGTTCAGTTATTCCTCTCGCACAAGTGCCATCGGTCTATTTGGGGGGGGGGAGGGGTAGAGTAGTGTACATCGTATAATGTTATAATTTCGTTATTTCTGTGACGACAACGATATGCTGGAAAACGCGTGTGACGACCGGAGGAGTTCTTCCGGTGTGTCACTTGACGACGAGGATATAGGACATATTATCATTATGGCAATAAATCACCGTACGCCTATACAACACACGTATATAATATGGTTATGTGTGTACGAATTACTGCTAATTAAATCAACAATCGCGCGCACGCGCACGTCGCCGGAAAGTTTACTCGGACTGGTTTCGCGACGTGTGCCGTGTGCGCCCATTCATTCTAGTTCGAAACCCGACGGTGGACGGTACACGCACACTGCACCGTGTAAATCGTTATACAGTCCGCGACGGTGTACAGTCCGCGACGGTGCGATTTTTTTAGTTTTAAGCACATAAAAAAAAAAAAATAAAAATAAAATCAACATACGCACACGCGCGCACGCAACATCGCATGTACGTATCGTTTATTGAATAATTTTACACGTAAATAATATAAGTACACGTGACTGCAACGGGTCCGCCGCGAAATCTCGTCGTTAACGGTCTTACGTTTTAAATAAATACACATCGGTTTTTAAAAATAATGTGAATGCACATCGCCGTCGTCTACTTCGATTAACGTACCTATATTATTTGTTAATTTTTTTTTGTCAATCGGCCAGTAGTTATTTTGATTTTTACCAAACCCCCCGAACACATCGCGTGGCGGTCGGTGTTTTTTCTCAAAACAATTTAAATCTCCTACTCTATCGCTCGCGCAATAAAAATCACCGGTGTGCGTTTGAAAAACAATGCGCGCACCTCTGGGACCAGGAAATTACATTTGAAACGTCATTGCCGTTCTTCTGTCTTTGGAAATTAACGAATTCCGACCGTGCCTTACCCATTTATCTACGATCACCTATAATTGTACTTGTCAATACTTCATATACGGCCTTATCCTGTGAGTAGATATTATCCTCGTAGTATATACATATTATCAGACGGTTTGTGAATGAATAAATTAACATTAAACGTAAATGGATTGTAATTTTATTTTTATAATAATATTATATTCGATCACAACGTTACTCGCAACACGGAGCCGGCACGCTAGATCGAGTATCGACTGTGTCTGTCGATGACGAACAATCGCATTGTTACGTCGATTAGCACAATAATGTTAAAAATTAAAATACCAGTTATTTATTTACCTTTAAACGCCAATATTTGTGCAATTATTATAGAAGTTATATGTATGCGCATAATATAATAATATATTAATTATAGTGGATAATGGATATCATTTCGCTCGTAAAAGTAAAACATATACAATGATGTTGAGATTGCGACCCCATTTTAAAATTTGAGTAGACAAGACATCATAAGTTATTACACAGGTACCGTTAGAGTAGATTATTTGATGCTATAGTAGGTATAATGAAACATAACGGACGATCTTGACTATTCCGAGTACAATAATAAATTATTCCTATTAAGTAGACACTATTTATTAATAATTTGATTGTATCCATCAAGTTTTAGAGTTATGCATAATGGGTATCATACATAAATGTTCCAACTACTTTAATATCTATATATTCTATATAATTTATCTACTTGTGCATGTATTCGTTTTCTATTTAGAAATCGATATAAATTTAATTATTACAAAATTATTTTTGGTTTATTAATTTTTTAATGACCAAAATCAGAAAAATAGTTTATCATTTATTTCATATATAAGATATAACGAACGGTACCTAGTAAAATAAAATATATAACAGTCTAACAAACAATAACAAGAAAAAACATTGTTATAGGTAGGTATCCCGGTAGGTATATATTACTATTATACATGCTAAATAGTGAATATACATGTAATGTTATTGGTATCTCAAATACTTTAATACTTTAAACTATTGTTTTACGTAGTGATAGATTAACAAGTGTAATAAGTAATAATAACGAGTCAACGCGTATATCGAGTAAATTTTACATTTTTATTTATTGACCTACTACATATATAATTGTATATTTTATAATTTATATCACGTGTAATTAATACATTAGTACAAATTATTAGTGATTTTAAATTTATATTTTTCTAATCTCATTTATGTTAATTATAAAATCGGAAATTCAAAATATGATGGGTATAATGGGTAGGTATATGTAGATATGTATTTAAGTATAAAGAACGTGAGCCGGCCATGTGAGTGGATGGATTGAATTTTAAATACCTAGTCCAATCAACTCGGGTATGGAATAATAAATTTGTATGAAAACATCGATGACATGGTGACGTACCTACGTTATAGATACAATAATTAATATAGGTAGTACAGTATTAAATTATAAATGTAAATGTTTAGCTATTTAACTCACGCGTATAATGAATTAGCCTAAAATAAAAATAACTTGAATGGCTATAATAATTTATAAATGCCAAAAACAACTTAAGGAATCAGATATATTAAAAGTAATAAACTTCAAAAAAGTTCATGCAATTAAAATATAACGCATTATTATAACCATTAAAAATGCTAGAATTTATAATCGATGTTATACCTAATATTTTATGATTATGTATAATGAATAAATTATCACTAAAATATGAGTTTTATTCGTTTTGAATTTTGAAATAAAATAAATTATAATTCAACGAACCCGATATTTAGAGTTTAATAGACAAAAATTACCACTCCTTTAATAAGTTTAATAGAATAATTTATTTCTAGACAGAAAACAAAAAGCGTCATTCATTATAACTTATAAGTGAAACTCCAAAATCGTATTCCTCTATACGTTAGATCTGTTTTATAAAAAATACCAAAAATAGGTTATAATTTCATGACCAGATATTTATAAAGATTGAAAATATTATAATTTCCATATTAAATTAAAATGGAACTGGATTTGTAGATTTGACTGCGACGTACCTACTGTTGTTAGATTAATTTAATGAATAAATTATTAAATGTTACCACTGCATAATCAGTTAATAATAAAAGTTAATTTATTGAATAATCGAAAAGATTCATAACTTCATAAGCAGATAATATGCGTCCTATAGTCCCTAAAATAATCGGTCTATATTAATGATTCTTAATCGGCAATTGTGCATATTTAGAATTACCATCATAATTAGTTTATACATAACTGATTTTTCAGGACGTATATTTTACAATGTAATTTATGTATTAAAGGTCATGAATACAAAAACTCTAAATTTGGTGTGAGTATAGGTACTTAATACCTACACTATATTTAAGTTAAATTATTAAAAGTACTACTTATTGTATCTTTTTTGGTAAACATAACGTGTGTTCCTACATCGTCTTTGTCAAAATTTACTGAAATATTAAAAATAAATATAAAAATCAACGAGGAATAAATCTTTCCAGCTTATTAAAGCAAAACGTTAAAAATATAATAATATTAATACCTTAATATAAATGTTTTTGTTTAACAATTTTTAATATTTATTTGATTAAATATATATTGTCAACAAATAATGTACGAACTTAAAGTTCAAGGATTTCGGAAATATCTAATTGTTTACGTAATACGTAATGGCTTGTAGTTCTAACATCTAACGGCGTTTCAATAAATTACACCAACACACTATATAGGTATAGAAAATAATAACATATTTACATATAGCGTTTATGTGAATATCTATATATAAAATTATATAGCTGGATAGGTTAGCTTAATAGATTCACTTACCAAAGGACCTCGTGAACCAGTTAATCTAAATACACACACACTCAATTATATTAATAAACTGATTCGTTTGTACTATTATTGTTTTACACGCACTAGTAATAAATTTGTATTTGATTCTGGTGTTTAATGATTATCGAATTAAATCAGCTAATGAAATAAAAATTAAATCATTTTACTAAAGTTATTTTATGACTTTTTTATTAATATTTATCCTATTTATACATACATATTTTTAAACTTTATCGTTACCTCCAAATAATATATTCGAAATGTTAGAAACTAAAATATATTTAAATGAAAACAAATGTTTTGTCCACTAAACTTAATAATCAATAATGTTTATATATGTGTAATGTACACATAATATATATTATATATACCATTCATTTATTTTTTAAACGTTATCAATATATGAATCATAAATCATTTATGTGTAAAATATCGATATTTCTTGGTGGCCTTGACATTTTTACTAACAATTTATTTGTTTATGAGCTAATAACAGCGTTTTAACAACCAATTGAAACAATAATATTTATTTATTTTATTGAATACGAGTTTGACCTAAAGTACAGTAATCTATAAGTAAATAATACACGTAAACGACAAGTTTGTAAAAGTGAAACGAAACCAGGGAAAGTTAAGGTAAGAAAGATGAGTGAATATTATAAAGGTGCGACATGCGAGGAATTGGATTAATCGAATTATAATTAGTAGTGTAAAGGGATAACAAAAGGAGCGATAGAGCGGGTTAGTCGTGAAAGGACTCGATAGTTGATGAGGGGAAGTGAAGCGAAGATGTATCGATAGAACCATCGATGAAATTATGGGAGATTTGGAGAAACTTTAAGTTTATTTCATATTTTCTGTTAACTAGCTTTGATGGTCAAAGCTCACGGAAAACTGGAGAGTATTTGTGCAACGGGTGGAGAATGTTCAAAATAAGGCTTGCATTGGATAGAAAGTGCCTTTGAACCAGCTCGATCATTGCATTTTTGGAAGCTGCGTGGGAATCCTGTAAAATTGAATCATACTTAAGGAAAAGTCGCACTAGTGAATAAAAGAAAGCTTTCTGAGGTGAAATAAGATTAAAATTGAACGATATTCGCTTTACGAACCTTAGTGTCTTATACGTCTTGCAACTTATTGATAAGATGTGAGAGTGATCTGCGGATATAAGAACTCCCAGATCTTTTTTTACAACTGGTTCGTATAATATTAAAGTTGTTAATCAAGTAGATGTGGTAAATTAATTTTAGAGATCTGTATAAGGACATGGACTATAGCTTTTATGGTGTTCAACTGTTCAAGTTTACGTTAGGTTAAGACTCTGCAAAGGTTGAAACCATCACAGAAAATTAGAGTACAATATCGTTGTTGATCGAAAGCTGAAAGGACTGATTGGACTGAGTCTATAAAATATTTATAGATAAATAAATAATAATAATAGGGAAACTGAGGGGAATATAAATAAAACCTACAATACATTGTTTATTGTTAAAGAATATTTTTACAAAAATATGGTCAATATTATTAATTAAGTTTGTTAGCGTGGAGGAGAGAATATATTTTCAAATGGTAATGAGCGTCGTATCATCTCTGTTGAAATTGCAGCCAATAATACTGCTAAAATTTAACGAATCACTAATATTGTTCAAATAGCTTAAAAAATAGTTAACATTGTGTTTCAAACATAGGTTCTAAATAAAAAAGCAAAACTATTTACATAGATGCATTTAAATTACCAATGGAAAATGTATAAATAGTATACTTCATGTTACCATATTATGATTTTATTATTATTAAATAAAACAAAATATGAGTTTTTGGTCAGCAATACCATACTCGTAAAATGAAGATAAAATGTAGTTTTCATTAAATTATATTATTAATCATAAGTTTTGGTAAAAAATAAAAAATAAATTATTGTAAACTAGGAATAACTAAACTTTATCGTAAAATACACTTGAATGTTTAATTAAATAAAGAGCACTGCAAGCGTCCCATACAAATTATTAAGATATACCTATATCACTTACCGTTACAACATTTGAATCAATTTAATATTGATTAAATGGAGCCACTTGTAATGTAAATATTATTTTCTAATTCTTCACTCGATTAATAATATTATTATTTTATTAGTTATTATAGGTAATGCAAGAAATAAACATTATATTTAATAACTATAATCTTAAAAACTGTTTGAACTATAATCCATATAATATTTAATGCTAAAAATATATTGCAAATGACGTTTTTAATCAAATAATAGTCCATAAGTGCCCAATTGTATCTTTTTTTGTATAATGTATAATGTATAATGTATTTACCCATTAATTATTAAAAAAATAAAAACAATTTACGAACGGCAAATACAATTATTCTATAAATATTTATATATGTACCTAATATTAAACTATTAAAGCACGACGAGTATACCGTCAATCGAATTCGAAAAGTGTAATAAAAATATATTATGCAGTAGGTACTCATCTTTTTTTTCAGTGACTTAAACGATGGGAGACAAATCTCGCAAGAACAGCGCCACTCAGGATGTGGAGGCTAATGGCACATCAGAACAACAACAACAAGTGGAAGCCGTGGCCAAAGCTGTGCACGGCCATCCGGTATCTGAACATCCGACTACGTGAGCATTATTTTCTTAATTATTAAACAATATTATTGTCAATTACTATTAAAACATGTTTTAGAAAATTATAACAAATTCATCAACCGAAAAACAATTTAACTCTACTTACAGGTACTGCGAAACACTAATGCATCTCTTAAAAGGAAACATCGGTTGTGGTATGTTGGCCATGGGAGACGCATTTCGCAATGGAGGCCTCTTGATGGCACCAATTCTTACGATTTTTATTGGAACCGTATGCATTTACAACAATCACATACTAGTAAGTTCATTTACAGAAATAAAGTATAATCATTAATACAAACAATTTGACTAAAGTCAATCAACAATCGGTGACTATTAAGTATTAACTGCCCAAATTATTACCTGTTATACTATATTATGATATTTGTTAATAATATAATTGGATAGTTTAATTTTTAGGACATGAGTTGTATTTTATTTTTACAGATGTACCATAGTTATTAATTTTTAAATTTAATTTTAAATTTCGTATTATTTAAAAAATGACATTCTTAGTATTTCGGTAATTAAAGATTTTAAGTACAATATTTATGAAAACTTAGGTCTACTTAAGATACAGAGTTATATGGGAATATTGAGGTGATTCTGGACACTGAACTAATTATAATTACGTTTATTTATGGTGTAATTTAATGAGGTCTTCATATCATTTAACTCGATATAAGACATTGACAGTTGCTATAGCTAGTCTGTGATGGATATTTTATGTTTATAATACGTGCACAATTAATATTTTTACATATATTTTGTACCTGAAAAATTATTTTCTCATTCCTTCAACTAGGCATTTTAATAAAATAATTATACGATCTGTATGGCTGTGTGTATAGGTTAGGTTAACCTATAATAATAATAATACACGTATTTTTATTGCAGTTAAACGTCGCTCATAAACTGAAGAGCCGACTGAAACTCGAACACTGCCCGACATTTTCGGAGACTGTCGAACTATCCTTCGCAACTGGACCCAAGAGTTTGCAAAAGCATGCTGACCTATTTAGGTATGCGTGTAGTGTAACAACCACTATACATATTGAGTTATTATTAACTGAATAGTGAAGACATAAATAGGGTAGAATACATCACATAATATTCATGCTATTTTTCAGGACCACGGTCAACGTATTTGTCATAATCACTCAGTTGGGATTTTGCTGCGTGTACATATTGTTCGTGTCCAACTCCATCAAACAGGTAGGTACCTATAAGGATATAATATTACATAATCCAGTTATAATGCTTTATACTGTATATTTAATACTGTATTACTGCCGACAGGGCAGGATTTAGGATTTGTAGGCCCCTATAGAGTATAGGGTCAATTGTGGTGTGGGCCCTACCAGAGTGTTTTTAGAAAATAGGAAGGGCTAGGGCATAATACTATATGTATAGCAGGGATGGACAACTTTAAGTTACTAGAGGGACAGTTTTTAGAAAATTAAAATCTAGCGGGCCAGAGCATAGAAAGCAAAAAAAAAAGATCATTCAAAATATACATTTTAATTTGCAATTATTTTATTAATAATAAATAAATAGGTAGTCATTCTACTATGCGGTGTTAAAATTTCTATTTTCATCATAAATTTTACTTTTTGCGAACATTTTTAAGTACCTCAAAAACACGAAAATAACAAATTTTCAACGACAGCACGATACAAATGTACAAACAGCTATGGTTAAAAGCTATACATACGTGTGTATATTATAGGTATACAGTATGTATAATATATATACTATATTAGGTATGACATTTAACGATGTTCAATGCCAGACAACAATTATTAGATATTGACAAGATAGACTATACATAATATAGTCATTAGTCATATATATTATAGAATAATAGACGATATACTTTAAAATTGTATGATGTAAATTGTAATTTGGAAATGTAGGACGGGCCAGACTAAAAATGCTCGCGGGCCGGATGCGTATAGTATACAGTATAGATATGTGCCTTGAAAAGTAACAATTTTTTTCATAACGCAAAATCAATTTTAGAAAACTGAAAAAGAATGAATTTGTAATAACTTAATCATTAACTACGCTTAAATGAGGATAGGAAATTTACAGAATCAAGACTAGTATAATACGAAAAATTGTAATTACTTATATTTAATCAATACAGATTTTATACCCTATCATTCCGGTCATAAAATAAACATATTCTATTATAGTATAACGAGTTAAACATATTTTTACTTTTTTATTGTTATAAATTTATAATTAGAAATATCATATTTGACTGTTAGGTATCTGAATGCTTTTTTATACAATAACTAGTTAAGTTAAGCAAGTACTCATAGATTGATTATATTAGTAATATTAATTATTAATTAAAGTAACAAACGAATTTAAAACATTGATAGTGGAGTACCTAAGTATGGACATTATTTATTTGTCTATTTAAATATAGATAAGCTTTATTTGAAAAATATAAGTCTTCCACCTTAAATTTGACTTATCTCCACTCTACGCTTTACAGAACATTCGAGTAGAATTTTTCAATTTAATACCTCGAATATTTTTCATCAATTATATTTCATTGATATTTTTTTCCCAAGTTTTGCGACGAATATGGAACCGTACTGGACATCCACATTCACATGATATTCGCTTTGGTGCCCATAATGTCATGCGCCATGATAAGAAATTTAAAATTCATTGCACCCTTGTCGACAGCAGCCAACATATCGATGGCCATTGGTCTGGGAATCATTCTGTCATACTGTCTAGTTGACTTACCGACTCTCAACTCCAGAACAGCCGTAGCCCATTGGTCGCAAATACCCCTGTTTTTTGGCACGGCCATTTATGCTTTCGAAGGCATCAGTTTAGTAAGTATCCGCCGACTAAATAATACGATCAACTAAGTTGACGGTGTTACCAGGTTTGGTCAGTTTTTGATTTTAATAAACAATATTTTTATTTTTTAGGTATTGCCTCTTCAATTGGAAATGAAAACACCTAATAGATTTGCGTCGACCATGGGAGTGTTGAACGTTGGCATGACTATTGTGACATTTATCATACTGACCATGGGCTTTGTAGGATTCTGGCGGTTCGGCGACGATGTCAAAGGCAGTCTCACGCTTAACCTCCCACCCACTCTCATGTAAAAATAAAAATAACACATGTGTCTTATACTTACCTATAAATTATTAATATCGAGGCTTTTGATACTTATCTACGAAAAACACATTTTTTTCAGCCTTTCAAAAATCGTAGTCGGTCTGATGGTGTTTGCAATCATCTGTACTTACACACTACAGTTTTACGTGCCCGTCGCTATCTTATGGCCGTCGGTACAAGAAAAATACGGACCGTTCCAATCGCCCGCCCTCGCTGAATATCTTTTGCGCGCTGCACTAGTTTTTGCCACATGTAAATTATCATTTTATAATAGACTATTAGTGTGTTATGATTTTACAACTATATCATGTATGCATTTTTTATTTGGCTACAGTTTTAGCGGCAGAAGTGATACCTCATTTAGCACTGTTCATATCGTTGGTTGGAGCCATCGCCAGTACATTCTTGGCTCTAATATTCCCACCCATATGCCATATGGTTGTATGGAAGGACGAAGGATTTGGAGCTTTCAATTGGAAACTCCATATGGACATCATTACCATACTCTTAGGCCTGTTAGGATTCGTAACTGGTACATACTTTAGTTTACATGATATTATTGTTGCGTTTAGCAAAGATTTTGGTTTCCATTGATCAAAATGGCTGCAAATCTCAATCACCTAATAGACTTAGTAAATGCACTGTTATATTTTTAAATATTTTATTATAATGACCTATATTTATTTTATTGTTGATTAAGTATATAATATATATTTAAAAGCTAGGAAATCACATAATAACGCTCCACCAAATTTAGATCAAAGACTTTTAATTTGTTTGTAAATTATTTCTGTTTATTGTCAAATAAAATAAATTAATAAGTTTTTATTTATTCTAAACAAGAAGTAATTTAATATGTACTATAATCCTGTAATAGCCATTATTCCATCATCATAACAATGGAATTTTAATTTGTTTTTGTTTTCTTTGCCTTTTTTGTTGCTTTTTGTGGCGCAGTCATTTGTTGTACTTTTTGTGGTATCTCGGTGAAAATGATAGTACCAATAAACACTAAAAGAGTTCCAATCCAATGGTATAGAGTAAATGGATTGCTAAAGTACAATATACTAAACAATAAACTGGCAAACTTTCGTAATGTTATAACCAATGTTACTGTCAATGACGAACATTCAGTTGTCAAAAAGTAAACTGAACTTATGCATATATATCTATAAAAATTTGGCTAAGGAAAAATTAAAAAAAAATATCTTAAATATACTTAAAAATAGGTTAGGTTAGTATATATACTAAAAATGTCATTAGCCAACTTAAATTACAGCTAAATACAAGTTATAATATTTTATAGTTAATAAATGTTTTTTACTTCAGTTTATTTTCTTAAAATATATTAAATTGTTTCAGAGTTTAAATTTGTAATTGAAAACAGTCAAACATAGTATTTACCACAGATTAAAAATTTGAGTTAATTTTTGCTTTGTTTAAAATTAAAATTTATCTTATGAAATATTTACCATATCCAAGATCAATCCATAAAAATATTCCATATTATTCTAATATTTATTTCTCTAACATCAACTAATTTTTGAGCATTTTTCTTCTATTTATTAGACACACATTATAATAAAATTAATATATTTATAGTTTCACTTAGAATCTAAAATTCAAGGGAAAAACCATTTGACAAAATCAATTTTCTTATTTTGTTATTGTTTAAAAACTTTAGGTTATTAAATTTCTAATGTTTATCATATTATGTTAAAATTAAAATTTTTCATACATAGTATAATTTTCAAAATATGTACTTTTATTGAAATATTTTAAGGCGTTTGAAATTTTCTATTTTTTAGAGAGGATTGATGAATGTATTGATTTAAGATAATAAACGTTTCTTGGATAGTGAAAACGTTTCATTTAAAACAAGATTCTTATAAGTAGTTTATACTGTAACAAAAAACTTTAAAAAATACATAGATAATTTTTTTTATTGACATTTATTATAGACAATTGAAATTTGGGCAAGATTAGATATTTAGATGGAGAATAATAATTTTAGTAATTTTATGTATATTATTTCTCGGAATTTTTAAATTTTTATGTATATTATAATACTGTATACACATTGCACACAATATTTTCAATTTTAAAAATTAATTCAACCTACTGTATTATTAATATTAAAATAAATATTACTCCGATAGAAATATGAAAATATTTTAAAACAATTAACAATATATACTGACAGTCTGTCTTAAGTAAGAATTGTTTTTAAAATGCAATGATTTATCATTAAATTAAAATTTAGAACACACATGACTTAGTTCTCAATGAAGAAGTACATCTCACAACTACTGTACAACTATCTACTTTCTCCTATCATGAAAAAAAAATGTAAGTTGGTATTTTTTCCACTTATTTTTATACACCATATCCCACTCCCACTGTATTTAATATTTTAATAATCTATTACAAAAACAAATTATTTTATCAACAAAGCATACAATTATCAAAATATTATTAAAGGATACTGAGTGAAAACATTTCCAATAAGATAAACAATGGTACCTGGTATACCAAATCCTATGTATGGCAATGGTTCACTTTCAAAAGCCATTAATGTATGTTCTTTAAGATTGGAGTACAAACACAGGAACCATGGAAGTGGTATCAAATGCTAAAATTAAACAAATTTGTGTTATTTATAGTTGCATAAATAATTTAAGACATAGACACTATGCCACTACTAGTGGCTGATGAAAATACTATTGAGTATAAAACATAAAATATTAACTTTTACATGCAATGCATTTATGTACAGCATGATGAATTTAGATTTTGTTGTTTTGAAAAATACTTTATAATATAAATTATAATTTTTTGCATTTATGAAGATAATAGATAAATAAACTGTTTAAGAATGTTTGTAATTTTAATATCACCTTAAACAAGTGAAATTAGATTTTAATAGTTAAAGCTATAAGTTATAAGATAATAACTTAAAACTAAAACTAAACACTGTGTTGCTTAATAAGGTAATATGATTACATTAATATGTTGACAGCCACATGGCCGCTGTCGGTCATCTGTAATTCTCAAATTTTATACATTTGTGACTGCCGGCTCTCATAATTTATCATTACTACCATGCCATATGACTACCGGCAACCATAAATGTATTTGGTTTTATATTATTAACTTTTCTATGACACTACAATAATGCACTAAAATAAGGACCGTGGCGTAGTGGGAATCATTAAAATTTGTTTTGATATCATACGTTTTTTTTCCCATTTTTTTTCTATTTTTCTATTTTTTCAAATATTTGGGATATACAATTTTGGAATACATTGAAAAATATACTTGGGGTATAACAAATACAAATTGAATGACTGCTGGCGGCCATATGATAGTCAATGTGTTAATGTAAAGGAGATAAATTTATTATAATTCTAATCAGCCATTGACTTCATAAAAGCAGAAATATTTAACATCTAAGCATATAAAAACATAAATGGAAAATATCTAGTCAACTTTGCAATTCATTTTAAGTATCACTTAATTCAATTAGTTAATGATCTATTGAGTGATACTCACTATATAATAATTTATAAATAATACTGTTTTTACCGCGACTTGTGAAAATAATATATTTGTATAACAGACAACAATAATTGTTCAATGCTTCAATACATTTATAAAATGCCACTAGAAGATAAAAATACTAGTTTTAAAACTTTAAAGTATATTAATGCTGTGTAATAAAAATTTTAAACTAGATGCATTATAATTTGCATCCTATTATTCTATTACTCTTAATTTTCTCAATTTTTATTTATTTAAAAACCAATTAATTTTAAATTGCATTGAAAACCATTAAACAAATGTCAACCTCACAAATATATTAAGACATTTTCTTTAAGGTTTTGTATTTTTCAAAATAATATTAATTTACCAAGGTATTTATTTATCATAGTTAAATACTTACTGTATAAAATAAAGCTTCTTGTGGATGTTTACCATGCTGTTTGTATAATGTTTCTTGGTATATACCCATGCGAGCAGAAATGAATAATGCAATAGTTAAACATGCAATTCCTAAAATATATTAAAAATTATTATTTTTGTTAATTTACTAAATATATCTGTAGATATGATTAATAAATTTTTGAACTAAAGATTATATTTTTATAGAGTTTAATAACATAAAACACATACCTAAGCACCACCAAAAGAAGTCTTCTAACTCTGATGTGTTTTGAACAACACCGTGTACAACAGTTTTTTTCTATTAACAAAAGAATTTGAATATTGATAATATTTACTTAGCAATTAGGTATTAAGTGGCACTTACAACATCTTGACCGGATACAATTGTACATATTGTAATACCTGCTGTGATCATGCCCACAGAAATAAATTTGTCAAGCGTATACTTTTTTTTTAATATAATCACTCCCATAACCATATTTGCTATTAATGAACCCTGAAAAGCAAAGGTTTTGATTATCCACATGACTACATGATAACATAATACCAGATAGTTGTATATCCTCATTAGGATAAGCTGGTGAATTATCGATTAAATTTATAATATAAAATAATTAAACAATATAAGTAACTAGATGAATTATTCAGTTTTTGCATAAAAAAGTCTTGGGCGGGGCATGGTTTTTTAACAAATTATCTTATTAAACCTATCCACAATTGGATAATCTTAATTTATTACTTTTTATTACAAAATAAATAAATATACTTTAATAAATTGTAACAGTTTGTATGCCTGGCTCAGGAAATATCTGAATATCACTCATTTTAGGTGGTTTAACAGGGTTACCTGAGACAAATGAAGTACAGGGGATGATATCGACAACATTTAAAGGAGAGAAAGAAATGCATTATGGAATGAATGATTCAAAATTTAAACTTATCATAGGCATAGTACACTTGAAAAATATGAAAAATTGACTTTTCTTCTAAGTATTCAATTAGCTGTAACACATTACCATCTCTGTACACCACTAAATTATATTGGTATATCGTATATTATCTCAGAAGCAGTGTGATTTCACGTGGGATGACAAGGTGGTATGGAGGGATATGTGAGCCTGGTATTCGGTGACAGTTTTGTACATATTATCCACACAGCATCATGTAATACAGTTCAAACTGTTATCAGTTTTTACACAAATGTATGACACATGCCCGTAATTAAAGTGCATTAGAGACAGTGTCCTAAATGATATAATGACAATATAAATAAAAAAAAACACTACCTCCTCCTACATCTACAAAGCGGTAACGTGACACTGTAAACATAAATGCACTTCTTTTGTTTATAAATTAAAACAAAATAAAAAAATTAAATTTATTTTATCTATTGGTAGTTGGTATGACAGCAAGAGGGGTAATGTTTGTAAATTAAGTGCGTGTATTTAAAATTTTAAACCAAGCAGCGTGTGTCAGAGGTGTATTTAGGACTTTGCTGCCCTGGGTACACAAAATAATGGTACTGTTTAAATCAGTTTAAAAATACAACCTTCCAGTTAAATTTACTGCCCTCCAAAAAAGTGCTACCCGGGGCAATTGCCCCCCTTAAATATGCCACTGGTATGTGTCTTATCTGTTATACATAATCCACTTAAATATAATATATTTTTAAAATCTTTTCTTACTGCATATCTTGTATTTTAAAGAAATATTATTCCAAATTTCAAGTTCATACATTTAGTAGTTTTTGAAAAGTAGCAATGAACGAGTGAGTGGTATTTAACATTATAATATACTTAAATTGTAAAAATAAAAGTATTAGGTGATTATATCTCAAAAATGGTTTTGTTATAGTTATAATTATTTATCTTTTATCACTATCTTGAATTTTTAAAATATATTCGATGCTAATTATAATGATTATATATTTTTTATTCTACTTAATGATAATAATAAACAAAAATTTACTTTTTATTTTTAATGTAGCTCTTATAAATCAAATTTAAATTTAAAAATTCTTGAAACTGTAAAAAATTTAGGATTAATAATATAGTAAAAAAATTAATAAGCATTAAGCACCATTATACCCACAATTATTAACATAATAATTTTTGATCTTTGGTTACATAAATAGGTCATATAAAAATGATAAATGTTTGTAAAAAAAAACATACCGCTCTGAAGATCATATGTAATGGCATGGCAATGTTCAAATCAAAAGCATAATTGTTTAAAACGTTAGTTACAAAAAACATTGCTACTAAGATCATGTACCCTCTGAAAAACAATTTAAAATTAATAAAAGTTAATTATTTTAATATAAAACCATAAATAATTAATTAAATAGAGTTCGAGTTATTTTTTTAATGAATTAATATTATTATATAACTTATATAACTGCTAAATAATTTTTTTATAATTTGTTTTTATTGTCTTAGACAACATAACAAAATATATTAATAAAGATAAAAATATTTTAGTAGCAAAACAGAATGTAATAAGAGAATATAGCACATATTACATTCACGATTAAAAATTGATTTAAAATATGAACTTAATCTAGAGAACAGATATAATAGTTAATTGAAATCATAGATTAATAATTAAGTTAAAAATGTATAAAAGTAAATAGCCGTGATTACTAAATACTAGGTACACACTTATACTTTCAAAATTAAGAAATAATGAAACAAAACTAATAAAATAATGGTTTAGTTAGAGAATATTTAAACAATATTATGTATAAAAATAATAATTTTTAACCCTATACTTATAACTAACATTATACTATACTTATAATTATTTTAAATATTAATGAATACATACTTGACACTAATGCTCGGTTTTTTGGTACCACATTTAGCTGTGAATATAAAGCCATGTAACGCTATTAAAAAAAATTGGGAAAATGTAATCAAATTTCCTATGCCAGGATCTTCTCTAAAATTTAAAGAATACACATTTTATTTATATAAAATTATATAGATATAATATTATTAAATCAATACATACTTGACTAATAGTTCCAAGAAAACAACGTTGCTCATACATCCAAAAAATGTAGATCCAATTGCTACTGGTATACTCATTTTACAAAAAATAAATTAAAACTTTTTGGTTTTTTTAAAAGATAAATTATATAAACTTCAATTATTATATTGAAGTGAATAAATTTCTTATTCTTAAGTCGATATTGTTAAATAATCAACATAAATACGAATCAAGGTATTCAAAATTAAAAAAAAAAATTAATTAGTCTTCTTTGAAAAAATACGAGTATGACTAAAATTAAAAAGTAAATACTAGTTAGCTACACGACTGCGGTCTGTGAGTAATAAATAGTAATTACGTAAATGTTGTAAATGATTATACGCCGGCCGTTTCATGGTCATTTATATTTAGGTATCTCCATAGCTGCTGATGGTAAAACTACTATGATTTATAATAGAGTACGTAACCATATACCTATGATAAGTAGAGCTAAAAAAATTAAGACGGAAAAAATCGTTTTATGTAAATGTAATAATATACTAAAAATAATACTGAACTCATTAACACGTCTTGTCTACATATTATTATTATCTATTTGCTCAGCAATCACTCTAATCTCGAGGAGTTGTCGACTGATAAGTGATAATGTTTTTAACACGGCCGTGTTAGCTGCTATCAGAACGCGGCACAGTTTTTGTATACGATTCCACCACGAGTCACGACTATAGTTGTAGGATAAGTCTAATTGACTGTACTGAGCGCTTATAGTAAATAGGGTCAATTTTTCAATGGACGGCTCTACGTATTATCCGCCAAAGGTTTAACCAAAATGTGTCGCATTGCCTTATCAACTTTCATACGTACGTTAACGATAGTGAAGTGAGAGAAATTCAATTACTTGGATGCACAAGGGAGTTGCGGTCTCTCGTGGGCCGTGGCGAAGAGTAGTTTCAAGCCTGTCTACTGAGTGTCTAGTCATAGCACCTGTAGCTATAATATTAAGCGTACCATGATATTATAATTAACACGTCAATTGAAATAAAGATAAGTTGTACACTGTAAAATAACAGCTGTTATTCATTTATATAATAATTATGTGTAGGTACATTCTAAGTTTGAAATTGCAGAATTCCACAAATAAGACTAAATAAATTATGTTCAATATTTGCTAGTTGGTGTGTAAATAATTATTAAATAATACTAATTCTGTCTGTTTATCCTTTTGATATCTAAACATTTAATATTATTGTTTATTTTAGTATAATTCTACTATACTCGACACTTTTTTAATTTTTCTTTCCGGATCTTACAATGGTTTTCCGCCGAAACACAGTACAAATAGAAATCGGCAATAAAATTCATAATTTATAAGGTATAGCGGTTTGAAGTTTGTACCACCTTAAGATAAGTCACTTTTTACGTTAGTTTAATCTACACTTGTGACTTGGCACTCACACAGCTGACTTCAAAGAAAAATCCTAACTCAATAGTACCTAGATGGACCATGTGTCGAGCCCGCAACCAAAAGCTTTATACATAAGCGTGCAGCGTGAGTAGATCCTCAGAGGAAACAATACTGCAGTGCCAGTAGCTTGGGGTTCCATGAGCCCCTCCTGAAATTTTTCCAACTATGGTCTTGAGATGACACAACGAACTTTGAAATTAGGTAACCTTCACTCAAAATCATGGATATGTTTTTATTAAACGATAATAGGTATAATAATACATTGATTTTTACGATTATAGGTTTGTAAATAAAAAAATATCACAATCAACCGTTTTCAATACGTCATTTAAAAAAGAAAAGAAAATATAACAGTAACATTTTTCCGACGTTTGAATTGCGTTATCTGGTTTAAGGTTGGTGGTTTTACGGTATATACTTGGTATGTATTTGTCACTGTGTGCAGCCATTATGTTTTCAAAAAAACAAACCGGTAACCGTTATTGAAGCTATTTTATTATTAAAAAAAAAAGGAGGTCAGCGCATTTCGGTGGTTGATCTTTGTCCATCGCCCTTTTGGTTAGGTTAACCTCGGACAGGATAGTGTAATTTTACTGTAGATATTCGATTTGAATGCAATATAATTGCATTCGATAAAAAAACGATTCTGAGCGGACGAGAAGATCTTTTTTATTTAATTTTATTCGTTTCAATGGTGATAAACAAAGCCGTAATTATTTTATATTACCTACATACTCGTGAAGTTGTACATTTTTTCTCCTTTAACCGCTTTTATATCGAGTATCATTTCGAAAATCGAAAATCGACCCTTCTAAAGTACCAGCTCAAGAACATTATACCTTTCAGAAAATATGCTACACTTGTACTTTTGAGCAAGTTTAGAGGGAGAAAAAGTTAGTGTTTACACTTTACAGAATAAAAAAGAAATAAACATCGTTATAAAACCAATACATTCTTTGCTCCGCTCAAAATCTAAAATCTAAAATTATATAAGTACTGTGAAAATGGGCATTCTAACACCGCATCCCATATATTGTATCCTTAGTTCTGTATCCGCTTATCCAGTATTCACTAATCCCCACATCCTAAATCTCTATATTATAATTCCTAATCCTTCAGCCGCAGTCACTAACCCCAGCGCCTTCTGTCACAAATATTATTATTAGTTATTATTTCAAATATTATTAGCATTTATCACAAATATTCACCGCCAACCACAGAGTTTTATAATCATATTTATTAAGATAAATAATACAAAATAATATTTCGGTTTAGAATCGAATCGAGTATGCAAGTCCTCTTTTGAACTCCCACCTCCACTCTAATCTATTAAACGTTATAGTCAAAATTGAAAATTGTTATACTTAGGGAAATTTCTCACTGGTGTTATACACAAAATAAAGTGCAAACACAAAAATCCAATTTATACTGATTCTTAATATGGTAGACATTAAGACATCAATGATCCATTAACACGAAAATGTTTATAAAATCTATTTATGATAGATGGCAGTAGTATTTTCATTAGTAACACATCTCCATACATTTTCATAGTAGTTAGTAGCTATCCTTTTGCTGGATACTGATAATATATATTGTAATTGATATTCCTCTTTAGCAACGACAAAAAAAAAAATTATAGAATAGACAGTCATTGGACATACAATTTAAAGTGTTTTATAACAAAATAAATCTCATAAACTATCGCACTGTTAATAAAATGACTCATTTATAATTCAAGAAATAATAACCTGGAATTTCAGTTTAGTACAAATTCTAATGATATTCCATGTATTCAACAAGTTTTCTATATATTTTAGTAATTACAGAGGATTTTGCTTAAGAGAAATAAAATTAATTAGACATGATACTTAGCAGTATTTAGCTGAAGGATGGCCACTAACGCGTACGTTGTTAATTCTGATCCTAATGATATTCCAGGTTATTATTTTTTAAATAATAAACGGGTCATTTTATGAATAGAGC